>NW_024070193.1:54915607-54951911 GCF_014754425.2 Oryx dammah
CCTCCTCTCCCCATCCCCTTCCCCTCCCTTCGCTCTCCCTTTCCCTCCTCTCCCCCCTCCCCGTTCTGCTCCTGTTGCAGCCGCCCTCCTGGATCTGAGCATGTCCCTGCGATGCAGGCACCTCTGGCTCCCCTCAGAGCCCCACTTCTGCCTCTCCTGTACATCTTAAAGAAATAAAAGTTTATTTCTGCTTGTGGATATCTGCAGTACTTTTATTAGATGCAGTTTTTATATTTTTCCAACCTTTTTGTTATTTTCAGTAGGAACATTTCAAGTTCATCTAGTCTTTTATTACTAGAATTGATATGTCAGGCTTTGGCTTTTAATAGTCAGCTGCACTTCAGTGCTGCCAGTGGGGATGAGCGTTCCTTGCTTTACTTGCCTTCTCACAGCCTGCAAGTATGCATAGCCTGTTTATGTGTTGCCAAGTGAGACATGCTCTGTGCCCTAAGTGAGCTCAAGGAATAGTAGGAGAGACAGATTTTAAGCAAATAATTAAAATATATAAAAGATAATATTTTTATTTATGTAACGGAGTAAAAAGCAGTTGTTTTATAAATGTAGATCAAGTGAAACCCTCCTGAAGAAGCTGGTTTAGAAAATTTAATTGCAACAGAGGTAACTTTTAAAATGGTATTTTCTTTCCATTTTTAAAGCAATGATCAAAATAGCATTGTGTCAGGCATAATATTTGTAACCCACCAACTTAGATCATTTAAATTTTTATTGATAGATGAATATTTATGTATTATTTTATCTATATTGATATATATTTTGCTTCTATAAAAATATAGAATCTATAGAGTCTATATTTTGCATCTCCTTTCTTTACCCATCCCTACCACCATCATGATCAAAAAAACAGAGGCACTTGGGCTTATAAAATCTTGATTTAAATTTACTCATTTGTTAAATGATGACCACAATTATCTTACCAGATTTTGTATTAGTTCTGAGAGTTTCCTTGCATTTTCTGAATATATAATATCAGTATATGACTTGCTTTCTTTCTAATATTCTAATTTATTTTGTTTGCTTGGTATAAGTTGCAATTATGATAGAATCCTCAAAAATATGTTCAGTAGTAATAGTAAATAGAAGGCATTTTTTTCTTCTTTGTGATTTTATTAAAATTGCCTTAAAATATATATTCTTTATAAATCCACTTAAGGAATGACTTAAGGGATGGGAAAGTCACTGACTTTTACTATAGCCCTTTTTAATATCTAATAAGGTAGTTCTGGGTCTTCCCTGGTGGCTTTAAAGAATCTCCTGCATTGCAGGTGGTAAAGAATCCGCCTGCAGTGCAGGAGACCTGGGTTCGATCCCTGGGTTGGGAAGATCCCCTGGAGAAGGAAATGCTACCCACTCCAGTATTCTCACCTGGAGAATCTCATGGACAGAGGATACTGGTGGGCTACAGCCAATAGGGTTGCGAAGAGTCTGACATGACTGAGTGACTAATAGCAAAGGGTAGTTCTGTCCTTTTAATTGTGAACAAAGTTAGGTGTGTGTTTATTGATTTTCTACATTACTAATTAACCTCACTTTGTTGCAGTAAATTGCTTTAATATGTTAATGGGTTTGTATACTTAGATTTTGGCCCATGGACATACAATTGGGTTTCCCTAATGGCTCAGACAGTAAAGAATCTGCCTGCAATGCAGGACACCTGGGTTTGATCCCTGGAGAAGGGAATGGCTATCCACTCTAGTATTCTTGCCTGGAGAATTCCATGGACAGAGGCTACAGTCCATGGGGTCAGAAAGAGTCTGACATGATTGAGCAACTAATACTTCCACTTTCACTTATACATATGATTAGTCTCTTCTGTGTCTGTGTGTGTGCACCTGTTATCTTGGTTGGATTATATTTTGACTGTCACCTTTCAACTGTAGTATTTGTTTTAGAATAATTACAAGACCATAGAGACCGTCAGTTTTAAGAAATGGTCAGAAAAGTCAGTCATAAAACTCTTGTTCAGAAATTTAGGGGGAGATAATTCTTTGTTTATATTGTCACATTTATTCAGCTATTAAGAACTTTCTGCTCTGCTTGATCAATTTCAAGAATATTCTCAAATATTTAATAAATTTTATTGAGATTGTATAGAATCTATATCATCTCATCATTTTCATCTAATTTCCACCTTATATCCTTGCCTGAAGTCTTAATTTTTAAAATATTTTCTGATCTAATTTGCTTAACTTATCTTTTCTCCATAAGAATCACTTCTTGCATTGATTTTTTTCAGTTCACATCTTTATTAAGTTTATTTAATTGTTATTCATTTACTCCTGCTTCTTCATGTTTTTGTTCTGTAAAAAATGTTATTTTACAGTTGAGGACAGTTTTGGCTCAGCTCCTCGTTTTGTTTTGGAGTATTCTCATTTAAGTTATTTTCCAATTAATCTTTAATAATAGTGTTGATTTACTCTTCGAGCCAAGGGTGATTTATAAAAGTAATTTTAACTTCCCAAGTGCTAAAGACATGTTATGAAATTCTGCTTTGTTTTATTGTAGTCGGATAATCAAAATGAAAGCAGAGATCAAGAGTGATGAATTTTTACCTTTTAAACTCAAAAGTTGGAAGGGTATCTTATCCAGAATCCACTTTTAGTTTGCATTTTCTTTCCCAAGGAGACAAACAGTCCTCAGGTTTGGGGAGGGATGAAGGAAGAGTGTTTGAAGGGGAACCAAGCATTAAATATAGATAAGCAAAGCCAGGGGCGTTCCAGAAAAAAACAGAACTTCCCCATAAGTAGATTCTGTGGGTTCTTTCCTCTCTTGATTCAGCTGGGTGAGGCTCAGAGAGTTGTGACGGCTCCCTCCTCCCCTGCCTTTCTTGTCAATCTGGAAAATAAAAATTAAGCAGAGATGAGAAGGGAGTGTATTGAGGCATGAGGGTGCCTGAGATAGCCCTGAGTTCTCCTGTAGGCTTCAGAGAGGCTGGTCAGGAGATCAACCAAAAGGGACTGAAAATGGACCAGGGACACCAGGGAGCCTGGAAATAGGGCAAGAAGCAGGGAGCCCGACTCCTGTGAGCTGACAGCCAGAGGCCATGTGAGGTCTTCAGACGTAAACCGAAAAGACCATCTGGGAGGAGCTAGAGATGGGGCAAGGCCTCAGTACAAAGAGCAGCGACCACACTGCGGAAACAGATGTCCCTTCCCTGCCTTCAGTCACCAGACTTAGCAATTGAAAACATAAGATGCTCAGTGAAATGTGAATTTCAGACAAATGACATATAATATTTTACTTACTTGTTTGGCTGCACTGGGTCTTGTTTGCGGCGCATGGATCTTCACTGTGTCACGCGGCGCCTCCAGTCGTGGCAGGCGCGCTTAGTTGCTTCCCGGCATTTGGGGTCTTAGTTCCCCGATCAGGGATTGGCCCTATGTCCCCTGCATTGCAAGGCACATTCTTAACCACTGGGCTACCAGGGAAGTCCCATATAATATTTTAGTAAAACTATATACTAAATATTGCATGGATAATATCTTTACTAAAATTTTTGAGTTTTATAAGTTTATATGAAACATACATAATTCAAATTCGATAGATGGTTTTGTATTTTATCTGGCAACCCTCCTCAGTGGCATCTGTGAATGCCCCAATGATATCAAACTAAGAGGAAAAGAAAGAAAACTCAGAGGAAGAATCTCAGTCACCCATATTTTATGTCTGTATGGTCCAAGAGATCACTCAATTTGAGTTTTGAGTTTTTCTGGAAATGACCCGATTAAATATTTTGCATTAGAAAGAAACATAGCTCCAAATCAGAAATGTTTTCAGCAAAAGAAAAGGGGTTTCATTTTTGCCTATCCAAAGTGATATCATTTTGAAATTCGTAACAATTTTGTTTTTTGGTTCATGTGACAGGTAAAAGCTGGCACTTCACAGTATGATGTTTACATCTTTACCCAAGAGACCAGTACAAGTTAAATTAGGATTTCACAGTATTTGTTCCAAATAGCTTGTCTTCTCCTCCTCGAGTCCAGTCAGCTGGGACTAGGGGGATGGGCTGGGGGAAGTGATACCGTACCATCCCTGTGGGAGAGAGGGAGAGTAAGGGGTCGCTGGCAACTGGGCAGAGAGCCTGGATTGTGAGCTATAAACATCTTCCATCTCTTGCTGTGACAACTTACTAATGGATTGCTGAGTTTTAAACCTGGTCCAGAAACAGAAATGGAACAGGGAAGATGGATTGCATCTTGCCCATTTCTAGCTCACAGCAGTTGTCAGAAAGAAGTTCACGGCTTCTTTTTTATAAAGCAAGTCTCTCCCACAGTAAGTTTCATTATGCCCTTGTCACGGAGCAGCACATGTCACTATTATATGTCCTTTGGATCTTATCTTGGTGTATTATTCCTCTGTTTTATTACCAGTTTTAGACAGCACCATAGTGTGGATTAAACCCTTGACACCCAGTCACCAGTCACGGAAATACCAATGCATTCATTTAGAGGATTGTCAGCATCTTTGTGCCATTTCAATATCCAACTTGCCAGAGATGCAGTGAAATGCAATGAAATACATAGCTTTTTTTTTCAGAGCTACTGAGAATCAGGAATTTATATATAATAGGAAAAAGATTGTTTTCTACCAGCAAGGTAGCAGCGGCAAGCATTAGAAGGTTAGTCACTTTAACAGATTGTATTTTCCCATCATGAGAGCTATAGGCTGCCCTTCACTTAAAGGCTTCAGTTGAAAGCCAGGAGGAAAATCTCCAGGGGAGTGAAGTTCTTTATGTGTCTCCTTAATTTAAAAAGGTTGTGACTGGGGATGGATTCACTGGTGATGAGTGCTGAGGTAAACTTTATGAAGCCGACAATCTTCAGTGTACCGTCGAGTCTGATATTGGCTATGGAGTTTCCCAGTGAAGTTGTGGGAACCGGTGGAGATTAACGGTCCCCACCTGGGGATGTCCCCCAAAGCCACCCTTGCTTTAGGCATTCTTGAGGCAGGGCGTCACTTCCATTCAGAGCATTTTTCATAATTATTTAGGACCAAAAAAATGTCATTCCTCAGTGCCAGGCTGCAGAAATCGTAGAAAAGGAATACTGGAGACTTTCCGGGTGATCCAGTGATTAAGACTCCATGCTTCCAACGTAGGGGACATGGATTCGATCCCTGGTTGGGGAACTAAGATCCCACATGCTCTGCAGCGTACCCCGCCCCCCAAATAGAAAAAAGTAAAGACATGCTATCCTTTATCATTGTACCAGTTCATGGATTTTGAGAGACTGAAAGAAGGAAAATATAGCTGTGGTTCATTTGAAGTTCCTGTGGTTCTGGGCACAGGACTGGGCAGCCTACAGGACCTTCCTAAAGGGTTCTGAACAGAGGGGGCTTGAGGGCTCAAGGATACAGGCTAGGAATCAGGGTGACATCTTCACTGCAGTTATTCTCAGATTTATGTTCTGAACAGCCCAGAACAGTCCAGTGTGGTCTGGTCATTTACATGTCACATAAGGCTACTCTCAGGCTGTCGTCCCAGAGCTAAGTAGCTGTGACAGCAAGTACATGGCTTATGTATGCTCAGTTACTTCAGTCGTGTCCGACTCTTTATGACCCCATGGACTGTAGCCCGCCAGGCCCCTCTGACCATGGAGGCTCTAGGTAAGAATACTGGAATGGGTTGCCATTTTCTCCTCCAGGGGATCTTCCTGACCCAGGAATTGAACCAACATCTCTTGCATCCCCCGTATTGGCATGTGGGTTCTTAACCACTGGTGCCACCTGGGAAGCCTCTCAAATATTGTATGAAGCTGAAAATATTTCTATCTGGCCATTTGCAGAAATTGTTTGCCCATCCCTGATTTAGAACCCCCAGAGGAGAGAGCATTGTCTCCCCCATGCTCTGGGACCACAGTTTGACTAGGAAACTCTGGCATTAAATACAGTTTATCAGGGGGTACATCCATGTAGGGCCCTTGATGCCTGGCAAGACTTGTGTTCAAATTCTCCCTCTGTCCTTCACTATGTGACTTTGACAAGTCACTTAACTTCTCTGATCTTTCACTATTTTATCTGTTAAATGGAGACATTTCCCATTTTGAAGAAATACTGTGACCTTGAAAGAGAGAAGGTGCAGAAGTGCACGGCACACTGCCAGCCATGTGGTGGGCACCCCATGCCACTGAGGGCACAGGTTCTTCCATGCGGGCAACTGTCCATGTGGACAGTGGGAACATTCTTTGCCTTTTTAGCACATCTCTATATTTTACCATGAGTCTGGGAAAATATACTTTTGTTCCCCAAATTCTAGGATCTATTCAGAGATTTTTACCAAGTGCTTCCTGGCTCATTTTAAACCGTTACTTAGGCTAGTTTTCTGTAGGATTGCCCATGGTTATGGTAATATCTACCAACCCTCTCATGGGGTTTGTACGAAGACGAGCAGGGAGCAGTGTTTCAGAAATGGCCCTCCTGGGTCGCGTTCCCTGTACAAAATCGATCTCTCACCCGTGCTCTAGGCCTAGAGGCCAGGCCTCTTAACGACGCTCAGGCCTCAGAAGTGAAGGCTGGCAGCCTTGCTGC
This sequence comes from Oryx dammah, assembly GCF_014754425.2. Taxonomy (NCBI): domain Eukaryota; kingdom Metazoa; phylum Chordata; class Mammalia; order Artiodactyla; family Bovidae; genus Oryx; species Oryx dammah. The sequence goes on from NW_024070193.1 coordinate 54,922,151, forward strand.
TGGACCTGCCCCTGTGAACAGCATCATGATAAGCTGGAGACATAGTCTGGTTTTGTTCCATGTTGCATTCTGATGCGGAATGGTTCTCCTGGCCTCCGTCCAAAGCAGCACACTTTCAGTTTCTATTTTGTCCAGTTTGAAAGACCTCATTTCCATTTATGTCTGTCCACCCATCTTGGAGAGAATGAACTAACCATCTAGACTAAAGGAATATGTTGTGAATTAATAAATGTTTTCTTCCAGACATTCATTTCAACACTGTGCCATGAATACCCGTCCCCAAGAGGTGGGATGCAGCAGGGTGTCATCATCTTCCAATTACAGATGCACGAGCAGTGAGGTGATGGGGCAGCGTGATGTGGTTGACAGTTCACAGTAAAGACTCAGCACTTAGTTGCCTGGATGCTTTGGCTGTGTCTGTGGGACCAGGTGTGCCAAGAATATGGCAAATAGCCTGTCCCCTTTCATCCTCCTTTGGGCACAGACGTCACTTCACGTTTCATCGTGTTTCCACATCGGCTTCCCCCCCTTCCCCTCCCACCCCACTGTCTCACCTCCCTCCTCTCTCCTACCTGCCCTGCTCTCTTGCCCCCCCTTCCTCCTTTGCTCTTCTAATTCATCATGCTGTACTTTTGTGAGCTTCCTTAAATCCCTTTTGCAACAAAGAAGGTTGGCTATAGCAGATAGAATCTAGAAAGTCAGAGATGGAACTAATGCAAGCTCTCATTTCCTCCCACTGGCTTGAATGAATGAGGTTTACTCATATCCACGTGGATATGATTAAGCTTCCAAAAACAAATGAGTCTTTGTCCCAATCACAAACACCTAGCAAATCAAAAAATGTAATAGATTAGTTCAGTCAGTTCAGTCGCTCAGTCGTGTCTGACTCTTTGTGACCCCATGGGCTGCAACACGCCAGGCTTCCCTGTCCATCACCAACTCCCGGAGTTCACTCAAACTCATGTCCATCCAGTCGGTAATGCCATCCAACCATCTCATCTTCTATTGTCCCCTTTTTCTCCCATCTTTAAGCTTTCCCAACATCAAGGTCTTTTCCAATGAGTCAGTTCTTCACAGCATGTGGCCAAAGTTTTTGAGTTTCAGCTTCAGCATCAGTCCTTCCAATGTATATTCAGGACTGATTTCCTTTAGGATGGACTGGTTGGATCTCCTTGCTGTCCAAAGGACTTTCCAGAGTCTTCTCCAACAATGCAGTTCAAAAGCATCGATTCTTCGGTGCTCAGCTTTCTTTATGGTCCAACTCTTATATCCATTCATGACCACTGGAAAACTCGTAGCTTTGACTAGACAGAACTTGTCAGCTAAGTAATGTTTCTGTTTTTTAATATGCTATCTAAGTTGGTCATAACTTTTCTTCCAAGAAGCAAGCATCTTTTAATTTCATAGCTGCAATCACCATCTGCAGTGATTTTGGAGGCCCCCCAAATAAAGTCAGCCACTGTTGCCACTGTGTCCCATCTATTTGCCATGAAGTGATGCTGAATGCCATCATCTTAGGTTTCTGAATGTTGAGCTTTAAGCCAATGTTTTCACTCTCCTCTTTCACTTTCCTCAAGAGGCTCTTTAGTAGGAGTAAGCATCTTTTTAAGGAGTAAGTGTCTTTTTAATTTCATGGCTGCAATCACCATCTGCAGTGATTTTGGAGCCCAAAAAAATAAAGTTTGACACTGTTTCCACTGTTTCCCCATCTATTTCCCATGAAGTGATGGGACCAGATGCCATGATCTTCATTTTCTGAATGTTGAGCTTTAGGCCAACTTTTTCACGCTCCACTTTCACTTTCATCAAGAAGCTCTTTAGTTCCTCTTCACTTTCTGCCATAAGGGTGGTATCATCTGCATATCTGAGGTTATTGATATTTCTCCCAGCAATCTTGATTCCAGCTTGTGTTTCTTCCAGTCCAGAGTTTCTCATGGTGTACTCTGCATAGAAGTTAAAGAAGCAGGGTGACAATATACAGCCTTGACGTACTCCTTTTCCTATTTGGAACCAGTCTGTTGTTCCATGTCCAGTTCTAACTGTTGCTTCCTGACCTGCATACAGATTTCTCAAGAGGCAGGTCAGGTGGTCTGGTATTCCCATCTCTTTCAGAATTTTCCACAGTTTATTGTGATCCACACAGTCAAAGGCTTTGGCATAGTCAATAAAGCAGAAATAGATGTTTTTCTGGAATTCTCTTGCTTTTTCCATGATCCAGCACATGTTAGCAATTTGATCTCTGGTTCCTCTGCCTTTTCTAAAACCAGCTTGAACATCTGGAAGTTCATAGTTCACGTATGGCTGAAGCCTGGCTTGGAGAATTTTGAGCATCACTTTACTAGCGTGTGAGATGAGTGCAATTGTACGGTAGTTTGAGCATTCTTTTGCATTTCCTTTCTTTGGGATTGGAATGAAAACTGACCTTTTCCAGTCCTGTGGCCACTGCTGAGTTTTCCAAATTTGGTGGCATATTGAGTGCAGCACTTTCACAGCATCATCTTTCAGGATTTGAAACAGCTCAACTGGAATTCCATCACCTCCACTAGCTTTGTTCGTAGTGATGCTTTCTAAGGCCCACTTGACTTCACATTCCAGGATGTCTGGCTCTAGATTAGTGATCACACCATCATGATTATCTGGGTCGTGAACATCTTTTTGGTACAGTTCTTCTGTGTGTTCTTGCCACCTCTTCTTAATATCTTCTGCTTCTGTTAGGTCCAGACCATTTCTGTCCTTTATCAAGCCCATCTTTGCATGAAATGTTCCCTTGGTATCTCTAATTTTCTTGAAGAGATCTCTGCATAGAAGTTAAATAATCAGGGTGATAATATATAGCCTTGATGTATTCCTTTCCCTGATTTGGAACCAGTTTGTTGTTCCATGTCCAGTTCTAACTGTTGCTTCCTGACCTGCATACAGATTTCTCAGGAGACAGGTGAGGTGGTCTGGCATTCCCATCTCTTTAAGAATTTTCCACAGTTGTTGTGATCCACACAGTCAAAGGCTTTGGCATAGTCAATAAAGCAGAATTAGATGTTTTTCTGGAACTCTCTTGCTTTTTCTATGATCCAGTGGATGTTGCCAATTTGATCTCTGGTAATAGATTAAGGTTACTTATTTATTTATTTATTTTGCACATCACATCCACGCCAAATCCTTGGTCATATTTTTCATGGCTCAGAGCATTTTCCCCACCAGGAAAGAGTCCAGCATTATTCATATTGACCCCATAATGTTCTTTATTTAGGTGCATGGATGAAAACCACTCTTTACTTGTCCTCACACACAAATAAAGCTTTGATGATTGGCCTTCACAGCACAAAAAGAAGGCAGATAATCACTCTGGTTTATGTGCTCTGGTGAAAACTCAGCACTTGAGAGTTTGCTGGATTCAACATAAATGTATTGCCTACTGAAATTTCTAGATCAGAATTTTTCAACAGAAGGTCAAGATCCCTTAGAGCAGTGGTTTGCAGTCCTGGCTGCACAGTGGGGTTACCTGAGGAACTTAAAAAAAAATTACCCCACATCAAAGATTCTGATTTTTTGGTCTGGAATAAAGGGCCCTGAATTGCTATTTTTTTTTTTTAAAAAGAAATCTCATCAGATAATTCTAATGTTAACTTGGATTAAGAACCACCATACTAATTAATCTTGGTTATATGGTCAATTATAAGTCATGTCAGAGTTTTATTTTCCTTTTTAATGAACAGTGGCAATAAAATGGAATAGAAAATGTCAGTATGCATTTCATGTAGAAATGATGGCCACTCTATCAGAAAACTTTTGTTTCCATTTCTTGTAGTTTAGAGTGGATGCTGTCAGTATTTAAAAATAATTTCTTATGGTGGGTTATAGTCAGAGATTGAAAAACAGTGTTTTAGATTATCTTTAACAGAGAAGGTATGTTGATAGCTGCCCGGGGAAGATCAGAAAATTTCCATCTGTCCTGAGAGGCCGTGTTGAACTATTTTTAAATGTGTGTGGGGCATGCGGAGGTATTGCCAAGTGAACTCCGCACTATCAAATGTTCTTGTCTATTTATAGAAGCCGTCACACGTTCTTTGAGACACTGAGCCTGACTTTCCGCTCCCCATGGGCACCACCACTGCTTTAAAGTATTAAGTTTGCATTTCTTAAAAATGTCTTTTAGCTCAGCCTCCTCATTTCAGAATCTGCTGAGTCTAACCCTTAGTTCAGGGGTATTTAAGGAAGATTTACATTTCAGAAGAAAATATGGGGGTGGTGTGTGCTTTCTTCCCCTTCCACCTTGAACTGGGGCACAGAGTTGTAGGATCTGTTTCATAACTTAGAGAAGTACAGTGGAAAAGTGATAATTTTGAAAACTATGTCAAATGCATTAAAGGAAGGAGAGTTGGAACTCAACTGTTCAAAAGCAGCTTTGGAATTATGGGGAAAAAATAATCTCTGCCCCAAAGAGGAAGACAAAGCAAGTATGTATCACGGAAGTTGGATCCTCATGGATGAAATGATGTTTCCTCAAGGAATATATCAATCCCTTCACAAAGCACTGTGTGGTTAAATGTGTTATATGCATGGACTGAATGAAAAAGGAGAGGATATTACATTTTTATGAAAAAGCCCATCTCACAGTACCCAGAAACTTTCTGGAAACAGCTTGAATCAGGCCGTCCATCAAGCAGGGGGTGATGCAGGATTACCCCTGCAAAGAGGGGTAACAGCGCAGCTGTATTTTGAGACAACAGAGGCTGATGTGAACTTTACGAAAGGAGATGAGGAAATGGCAGGAAAGCACCACGTGGCAACAGAGAGCCAGGTAACCATCCCCCAGCTCTTCAGAATTTGAAGCACAGAGCCCGTAAATACCAGCACACTTCTAACCCTAACATCTCCTAGAATATAAAGGTGATGAGGGGAAGGGGAGGAGGAAAAACTGGGAGAATTAACTGAAGATGCGGGCAGAGACTGATGTGTAGGTGATACCAGAGCTAGGGACATGCTCGAAGGGAATGGAACACCGCGCAGAATCAACCTGTCAGAAGACAGCTCCTCACTGGTCGCTGAAGCCTCAGAACAGGATGGAAGCCTTCCGCAGAAAGTGAAGCGGTCAGCGACGGACCCAGCTGCGCAGATGGCAGAGGAGAAGGCAGATAAGAACTCAGATGTGGTGATGAGTTGAGGGAGAAACTATGGCCATGCATCAAAAACAGATTTTCTCTACCTGGAGGTGACATGCTGCTGCTGCTAAGTCGCTTCAGGCGTGTCTGACTCTGTGCGACCCCCTAGACGGCAGCCCACCAGGCTCCCCCGTCCCTGGGGTTCTCCAGGCAAGAACACTGGAGTGGGCTGCCATTTCCTTCTCCAAGGAGGTGACATGAGGTGACTTAATAATTTTCTACTGTAACTGAGAATAGAAAAACTACAGCAGGAAGAAAATGAATTAAATAAATCCCCCAAAGAGGGATTAATGGAAAATGAAAAGTGTCTGTGTAAAGAATTCAGGAATGAGGGGACACCTGCTCTGAGGTGTTTGTCTGACAGACGGACACATCTGTGTGGGGGGCATGACTCAGACATACGGTGAGTGCAGGTCCCGGAAGTGGAGGTCTGGCTGGTGACCGCTTGAAGCAGATTGCCGGTAAGTGGGTGGATCTTACAACATAGCTTAGCAGCATATGAAACACACAAGCCACCGTCGTCAGTGACTGCATGGGGCTAGGAAATCGGGTGGAAGTTTCACGGACAGAGACAGGACTACAGGGAAGATTGAAGGCAAAGGTTTTTATTGCTCCAAGTTGATTCTGATGACCGACTCTCCTTCCTAAGGGTTTGTAGAATGTTCCATTTGCATCTGAAAGTCAGAAAGAAAAGAAAGGAGAATAAAAGAAAGAAGGAAAGACTTAAGAAATCCCCAAAGAGATAAACTTTGAGCATTTTCTTACCCTTCCTTCTTTCTGTTCTCTTTCTCCTCCTCTATTTTCTTTCCAGACTCTTCTTGGCTCTGCCTAATACAGCCACCTTGTCCATGATTCAGTTTGATCTACTTCCTTTCATGGAAAATGACGCTGACATTGTTGTCATCGGCTTGCTCTCTTCCCTCCTCCCCAGCCTACCCTTCAGTGGTCAGTCAGCACATCCATTGTCCCCCCTCTGCCTAAGGAAACTGAAGACCCCCAGACCAGCTCCACTTGGCCAGGTTGTTGCAGGAAGGAGGAGCCCTTCCAGGGCCCCAAACTGGGCTCTTGTCTAACACTCGGAAATGAATTGTCCGAGGGGACACACGTGCTGACAAAGTAAGAGATTTTATTGGGAAAGGGCACCCGGGTGGAGAGCAGGAGGGTAAGGAAACCCAGGAGAACTGCTCTGTCCCATGGCTTGCAGTGTCTGGTTTTATGGTGATGGGATTAATTTCTGGGTTGTCTTTAGCTAATCATTCTGACTCAAGAGTCTTTCTTGGTGCTGCACGCCTTGTTCAGCCAAGATGAATGCCAGAGAGAAGGATTCTGAGAGGTGGTCGGACATGTGGTGTTTCCTTTTGACCTTTCCCGAACTATTCTGGTTGGTGGAGGCTTATTAGTTCCCTTACCAGGACCTCCTGTCACAAAACAACTCATGCAAATGGTTACTACGGTGCCTGGCCAGGGTGGGCGGTTTCAATCAGTGTGCTTCCCCTAACAAGCTGATGGCTCCTGGCCCTCAGTTCCCCTGGTGAGTCCCACTCTCACCCTGGACTGTACTTGTTGTGTCTTCCATTCTAACTGCGCTGGGGCTTGTAAAGACCCAGATTATCTAAGACAGCCGTCATCATGATAGCTAAGCAAGGTCAGGCTTACTTCTGCTTGGAGAATGAAGACCGTGGATAAGTCTTCCTGTTGCTCTAAGAGGTCTTATAATAGCTTTAATATATTCTATCAACTTGGTTTATTCCTATGGTGTTACTGGCAGATACATCCTGTTACAAAGGATGTACCTTCCCTTTCCCTCTACTTAGCGCTCTGTGGTGACCAAAATGGGAAGGACATCCAAAGACAAGAGGATACACGTGTACATACAGCTGATTCACTCTGCTGTGCAGCAAAAACTAACACAACACTGTAAGCAACTATACTCCAATTAAAACAAACAAATAAACAAAAAGCTCTTCATGGATGTTTATGGGGTCCTCTCCTCCCCATAACTTCCCTGGTGGCTCGGATGGTCAAGCGACTGCCTACAATCTGGGAGACCCAGGTTTGATCCCTGGATGGGGAAGATCCCCTGGAGGAGGAAATGGCACCCCACTCCAGTACTCTTGCCTGGAAAATCCCATGGATGGAGGAGCCTGGTGGGCTGCAGTCTATGGGCTCGCAAAGAGTCGGACACGACTGAGCGACTTCACTTTCTTTCTTTTCGTTCTCCTCCACATGTAGTTAAGCTCCAGTGTAGACAGAGGAGAGTGTCACGGGTTAGAGTTCGCATCCTGAATCCTAGCAGCCTCAGTTTGAAAGCCAGCTGTACCACTCAGTAGCTGCATGATCTTATGTCATTAGCTGAACCTTGCCAGGTTGCAGCTTTCACACACCTGCAGTGGCATTGAAAACATAATGGAATAACCTCTTCAAGCTGTTATGAGATTTACGAATTCACCCACACATGGTACCTAGCACGCAATGAGGACTCCACAAATGTTAGCTCCACTCAGGCCTGTTATGTGCTCGGTGGAAAGGAGAGTTGTGGTTTCTAGACTCTTACAGTGTGCTTGTCATTTGTCCTCTCCTTTTACTGTGTAATTCATCCTCCAGTTTTCCTCTGCTTTGCCCCGAAAGGTGCCTGACTGCTGGGAACTGTGTGTCCCACGCTCGCTGGCCCACTGGCTTCAGACAGAGCTGGAGGCTGGAAGGTCACTGGTCTCGCTCTCTACAGGGGTAGCATCACCAGCCAAGGCCGCCTCCTCTCTGATCTCCTGGCTCTCCACACAGAGCCTCCTTCTGGGCTCACAGGTCCTACTGGGAGCCCCCATTCCGAGGCTTCCTCCCCATGTTCTAAGAGTGAGGCCAACACATGAGAAAATAGAATAAGAGAGAAAAGATAGATTCCCAGTTTAGTCCCGGATCCAACTGTGCCTGATATATATGACTGGATTTTAAAATATGCGTGCCTATAAAAATTCTCCTTTTTTGCTTAAGCTGCTGATTTCATTTCTTTCGCTTGTCACTGTATGTGTCCTAACCCATTGGCTCCTAATTCCTGAGAACTGTTTGAGATGCTATCACAATATGGAGCAATCGGCATTCTCATTGAATATTTGTCTTTGAAATTTAGATAACGAGTATTTATTGTCTTGCCAGGGCTAAGGATATAAAGATGAGCAAGACAAACCACAGTCCTTCTCTTTAATAGCACAACAGTGACTAATTGTTTTCAAAAACGTTAACTTTTACCACACTTATTCTAAAGTGCTGTTTTTCTCTGGAGATCTGAACATCCTCTTAGTTGATGCCTGTCTTAAAACTAGAGACATCTCATCCATTTTAGTGCAAGGACAGAAACTGAAATGCAAAGCAGGGACTTTGCGGGGAGAGTTCTCATTTATTTTCAATAAAGGAAGTCCCAAGCCTCTAGTTGTTCATGAGACCTTCCCAAGCAGGAGGATTTTTCAGTGCAGCGAGATCAGCAGTGTCGTGACTACGGGGTAATCACTCATCTTGCGACATACTTTCTGGGCTCTCCGCTCCTCCATTTGCCTACAGTGATGCCATTTGTCTTCCCAGGATGGATGGGTTCCTCTCCCTTTCAATCACTAGCAGCAGGCACTGAAACTTGCCCAGGATGTGTCCAGTGTTCATGTGCTATGGGGATTTTTTTGCATCTTTCATGGTCGATGGAAGTAAATTTGTACTCATGATGCAAGTACAAGTGTGTGTGCGTGTGTGTGTGTCTGTGTGTGTGTGTGTGCGCACGCACGCACATGTGTGCATGCACGCATGTGTGCTTGTCCTTAAGCTGCAGTGGCCTTTTAATGTCATAATATATGGTCGGGCTGTAGTTGCTATGGAAACAATACCCAAATTTCCTGACCTCTGAGAGTAGGGAGATGGGGCAGTGGCAGCTATGATCAGAGTTGAGAGATTGATGATAGAATTAAGCTAAAGATTAAAGAATACGTGCTTTTGCTACCTTAATGATCACATTGGAGCAATCTCCTCTTCTCCTGTGTCTGCCAATATTACCTATCTGAGCCAGGCTGAAGGCTTATGAGCATTCCTTTGTTATTTTAAGATCAGTTTACTTTTGGATAGTGGATGAGTGGGACTTGGGAGCTCTTGACTATAGTCAGTATACATTGTTTTGCATAGTTTTGAATCATACTTTCTGGTGCAAATAATACCCAAATTAGTGTCCACACAGGCCAAGATTGTTATTGAAACAGCAAATGTGTGCTTTCATTTGGAATATGATACCTTGAAATTTTCTTTTTATTCTTTATATACTTGTTGATCAGTCAGATGGGTACACGGAATAAACACATTCTCTCATGGAAAAGCATTTTATTTTAAATATAACAATGTGTACAAAAGAAAGCCTATTCTTAGAAGTAAATATTGAAAATAATCATTGAATTATACGTCAGTCTCCCACTAAACTACAAATCCGTACTATTAGAAAACGTTTTCTGTTTGGTATGCACACTGTAAAGTACAGTGCCCGACTCATCAGAAGCAAATTTCTAAATGTTTGTTAACTGGATGAATACGTAGTCCCTAAGAAAAAATAAAATGCATGTTCCCTCTTTAGGAGGGATCATTTTTTCTAGGACCTCTGTGACTCTGGGGAGTTTCTCCAGGGCTTCCTGTCAGCGCTGGTGGTTCTGCATTGTTAGAGTCTGGACGATGTTCCTGGGCCTCTGTTTATTCTGTTCATATGATATGTCAAGATGATGGGGCAGAGGGACAGAGTGTGGGGAGCCGTGTCCTCTGCTAACAGCTTAGTGAGGGTCTTGTGCTCAGTGCTGTGTTAAGCCCTGTGGGTGTGGACATGGACAGGAAATGATTCCTGCCGTCGAGAAGCTGCTTGGTTCTCAAGGAGAGAGTATAGAGGGCTGCTCGCCGAGTAGGGGTGACTCAGAACCAAAGCAAATACAGTCAAGGGGGAGAGGAGGAAAGGGGTCTAGCAAGAGGGGCAGGGAGAAAACGCTTGGAGGGAAGCAGAACCTGAGATGGAACCCAAAGAGGGAAGCCACATTCAATGTTAGTAAACTTGACAGCTTATAAATATGCTGGATATATTCTTCCGAATGTGCCAAATATATTAAAGCAGAGAAATATATATTAATATATTAAAGGTGAGCAAACAGTGTGAACAAAGATATAGACAGGGCATGATCTTGTGGCTGAGGGACATTGAATAGTCTGTTATGCTGGGGAAGCAGAGGTTCTAATAGCCGTTCCCTGGGAGTGGAGATGCTCAGAGAGTTGTGGGGGCTGAGGGGTGGGTTCAGAATCCTGGGGTTTTAGATCCCACATGCCTTGAAGGAAACAGGGCTTAAACGCTAATAATTTGAGATCAAAAAGTAAAGACTGTAGAATGGAAATAAACAGGGTAAATTGTCACTCAGCGTAAATTGTAGAGAGAAGTAACCAGTCGATAAATGTAAATTGAATTTGATTACAGATGAAACCAGTGTGAGACCAAACCCCAAACCCTAGGGAACTGTAGGTGCTATTTAGTCGGTTCTTTTTTTTTTTTTTTACTCTTCCATTGCTCTTTCCTCAGATTTTTTTTTTTTAAATCTCTGGGCTAACTGTCGATTCTGGCCTTTTCATTATGGATATGAATTGAAAAAAGGGATTTTAAAGCCTCGTGTTTTTTTTGTTTAATTTCTATTTCTTTGGCTGCACTGGGTCTCAGCTGTGGCACACGGGATCCTTGATCTTCCTTGTTACATGCAATTCTTAGTTGCAGTATACGGGATCTAGTTCCCTGACCAGGGATCAGACCTAGGCCCCCTGCGTTGGGAGTCTGGAGTCCTAGCCACTAGACCACCAGGAAAGTCCCCCAGGCCTACTTTTTTCACCTGTGAAATTGTATAAAGTATATATAGTGTGTTGGGTATTTTTCTAATGTGGAAACTTGAGTGAGTTACAGATAGATTTTTTTTTTTCCCAATCTGGAGTAATTGGCCCATGTTGATGTCATACAGATGATGACATGGTCGTTTAAAGTTTTTTAATACTCACCAATACAAGTGTGAAGATGGACTTAGCATCCTCAACTCTGAAGATTTGGGTTTTTTTTGAAAATACAAGGAGTTGTCTATGTCTCAAAGTTAATACATACCTAGTGTGACAGGTCAGTCACAGAGCCAGACCAAATGCCTTTGGCCCAAAGCAGTAGAATATTATACGAGGTTTCGTTGGTGGAGTGTGATTTTTGAAATCAAATGTATTTGAAAAATGGACAATATCACAAGTTGTCTGTCTTTCTATTTTTTTTTTTCCCAAAAGGACCTTCTTAAGAGATGCTACTCGGCCAACGCGTCTTACCTCTTCCAGCAGGATAAATTTTATGATGTCAGCTATGACACGGGTGACAAGTCCATCCAATGCAGCAGGAGACCAGATGCATTCAAGTTCTGGATGGCCTGGAAGGCCCTGGGCACATCAGGCCTTGAAGAAAGAGTTAACCGCGCTCTTGCTTTATCTAGGTACTTGCTGTGTGTGTGTGTGTCTGTGTGTCCATGGGTGTCCAATAGACTCACTGACAGTATGTTTGTAAGATCTGTACATGTTTTCTCATATATGGATCCCCTCTTTGATGTCATGACCATTTTCTCAGCACCCTCTATTTTAGATGTGGGGAACAAAGCAGCTCTCCCCTCTGCTCTGCAGCATCCTAGCCTGGGGAGGGAGACGTCCAGGCGGCAGAGCAGATAGAATACAGGTGCACCTACGCTTGGGTAAGGGGAGGTACACAATGCTCCAGGAGCACTCAGGTGTGTTCCCTAGGATGGTCATGAGGGGTGCTGGCAGAGGCTGCCTGGAGGAAGTGGCGTGCAGCTAAGACCCAGTGAGGAAAGGAGAGACGCCTGAGTTCAGGCAGAGGGAGCCCCAGGTCCAATCTCTGGATGCGGGAGAGATCCCAGTAAGTTCAAGGACCCGAAATATGGCCTGTGAGAATGTGGGGCTGATGGAAGGACAGACAGGCAGAGGCGAATGTGGCAGCTCCCTGGTTGCTCGTCTTTTTCTAGCATAAGGACAAAGCTTTTGAAACCACTTGCAGTGACACTAGAGAAGGTCTTGAGATGTGCGTGCTGGGCGCTTGTCACCTGAGAGGGCTCTGCTGCTGAGACCAGTGGGTGGAGGGCAGGCCACGGCCAGGTGTGGCTCTAATTGTGATTCACCGAGCCTGAGCTCTTTGGGGTTAACCTCGACTGTGTTTTAAAAATCGAGCATTTACATGTTCATGTTTGGGAACGCATGTACACCTGTGGTGGATTCATGTCAATCTATGCCAAAACCAATACAGAATTGTAAAGTAAAAATTAAAAATAAATAAATAAATTTTAAAAAAAATCGAGCATTTAAACATTCCAAACAGTTTTAAAGAGGGAAACTGTAAACAGTCTAGATTCCTGGCTTCTTCAGAAGATGAGCGCTCTCTCAGTCCCACAGGGTGACGAAGCGCTGAACACAGCGGTGTCCCCCACACCCCCTGGGTTTCGTCAAGCCTGTTTCACTGTGGTTCAGAGAGGCCAAGAGCCAAAGAAAGCGAGGGCCACGCTTGACAATCTTCATGACCGGGGCAAGCTGCTGAAACTTCCTGTACTGTTCCATCCCAGGGTCCTGAAGATGGCAACTTTGAACTCAGATAACTGTTAGGAGGATTCAGTGAACAGATATTGGTAAAACACCCAGGACAGTGCCTGGCAAATGCCACATGCTATGTTTTAATTGTTTTTAAAAAATTATTTTCTTACCTGCTTGATCACTAGAAGCATCAACGTTTGTGATCTCTGGTTTGGAAAACCTCTCCTTCTTTACTCCCTGTTCATATTTCACTGGCAAAAGCCTGCAGGGTCTCCCTGAGACTTAATCAGCCTCCTTCTTCTTTAGGAGGAATAGTGTAGGTGCTCTGCATGCCGCTCTGTGGGACAAGGGTGCTCTGAGTACCAGTGAGGACTGTCTGAAAACCCAGGATCTTTTTTTCTTGATTGGAATATAATTGGTTTACAATGTTATGTTACTTTCTTCTGCACAGTGAGGTGAACTAGCCATTCAGTTCAGTTGAGTTGCTCAGTCGTGTCCGACTCTTTGCGACCCCATGCAGCACGCCAGGCCTCCCTGTCCATCACCAACTCCCAGAGTTCACTCAAACTCACGTCCATCAAGTCAGTGATGCCATCCAACCATCTCATCCTCTGCCGTCCCCTTCTCCTCCTGCCCCTAATCCCTCCCAGCATCAGAGTCTTTTCCAATGAGTCAACTCTTCGCATGAGGTGGCCAAAGTACTAGAGTTTCAGCTTTAGCATCAGTCCTTCCAAAGAAAACCCAGGACCGATCTCCTTTAGAATGGACTGGTTGGATCTCCTTGCAGTCCAAGGGACTCTCAAGAGTCTTCTCCAACACCACAGTTCAAAAGCATCAATTCTTCAGCATTCAGCTTTCTTCACAGTCCAACTCTCACATCCATACATGACCACTAGAAAAACCACAGCCTTGACTAGACGAACCTTTGTTGGCAAAGTAATGTCTCTGCTTTTGAATATGCTGTCTAGGTTGGTCATAACTTTCCTTCCAAGGAGTAAGCGTCTTTTAACTTCATGGCTGCAGTCACCATCTGCAGTGATTTTGGAGCCATATGTATACCTATATCCCAGCCCTCGTGGACCTCCCTCCCCTCTCCTCATCCCCTTCCTCTAGATCGTCACAGCACCAAGCTGAGCTCCCTGTGCTAGATAGCAGCTTCCCACTAGCTAGCTATTTTAGATACGATAGTGTATATACCAGAGAAGGCAATGGCACCCCACTCCAGTACTCTTGCCTGGAAAATCCCATGGACTGAGGAACCTGGAAGGCTGCAGTCCATGGGGTCGCTAAGAGTTGGACACGACTGAGCAACTTCACTTTCACTTTTCACTTTCATGCATTGGAGAAGAAAATGGCAACCCACTCCAGTGTTCTTGCCTGGAGAATCCCAGGGACGGGGGAGCCTGGTGGGCTGCTGTCTATGGGGTCGCACAGAGTCGGACACGACTGAAGAGACTCTGCAGCAGTAGCAGCAGTAGCAGCAGCAGTATATATACATCAGTGTCGCCTCCAGATTCATCCCGCCCCGCCTCCTTTCCCAGTGTGTCCGCATGTGTCCATTCTCTGTGTCTGCGTCTGTATTCCTGCCTTGGAAATAGTGAAGATCCAGGATCTTAAACTGACAGTTGTTTATTCTGAGAGGTCTGCAAGTTGGCTGGAGTGGCTTTCTGTCGTTCTCAGGTGGCTGTGGGGGTGGGGGAGGCCTGGGTCTGCTGCTGGCCTGTCTTGTAACTTCCTTGAGCCAGAGCCTGTTCTTGTGATGGTGGTGACGGAAGCCCAAGGCGGCAAGCCTGCTCTAAACTCCTGATAGCATTCACCTCATGCCCATTAGCATTCCAGGCCCAAGCAGATCAGATGGCCAAGGTCAGTATCAAGAGGTAGGAAGAACTGCAAGGTTAATATGCCGAAGGGCTTGCAAATAAAGACAGGAAAAGAGATGGCTTGGCACTTTCAGAAGCCTGTTAGAAGTCAGCATTTCTTGTGATTTGGGTTTAAAAAAGTAGTTTGAAAAATCTATAAATATTTTAATAAATTTGGACTCTTGGTGGTGAGCAACAGAAACTGTCAAAGTATTATAAACAAAGTTAATTTATTTGCTTGTGTAACTTATAAGTCAGTGTAGTGATGACCGTGGAATGGCTTGTTCTAAGTGCTTAGGCAAGTTCACCAGGCCTTAATTTCCATTCATCAGTCAGATCTGCTCTCCTTCACATTGGGTTTACTCCCTTGTAGGAAGGTAGTTCCCAAGAGGGTCAGATCTGTAGCCTCCCAGGTTCATCTTCAAGGTTTAAAGGAGAGAGTGCTCCTTTTTCAACAATCCCGAGAAGGTTTTAGTTCTTTCTGACAGATGTCGTCTTTAGAAGTTGGGAGATAACTACCCAGCGGTGAAAACATGAAACTGTCAACCATAAATATTCATAGTTGCCCATTGAACTAAAAGGTTCAGAAAGTTCTATTGCCCTGTTTGTGTTTTTCTCATACTATACAAGTATGGTAGACTCTGCATTATTTTATCTAAGCCGCTAAGTAATTCAATGGCAGGTGTCTTGAAACAAAGCTAGATATAAATATTTGATGATCATATTTATTACAAAGTTAACATTCATCTCAGGGTGGAATTTAATTTATAGTCTAAGGATACCTCCTAATTTTTGCAGAGAAATATCACAGGAGAATAAATGTTAACATTTCAATTCAATTCAACAACACTTATTGTTTGTAAATGTTTGTCATGTTGAATTGAGTTGAATTAACATTTCAGTGAGCATCACTGCAGGCTCTGTGACCTATATTTAAATATTTGAAAAATGGTCCCTTTTCTGTCATGCTGTTAGTCACAATGGCTCTCTTGCCTTAACTTCCCACATTCTTGTTATCCAGCAGTCCTTTCCTGGAGTGGATACAAGCCATCCACGTCCCCCATCCCCCGTGCCAAGGCAGAGTCCTCTTAGGCATGTGACTTGAAACAAATGTGAAATTATCAACTTGGAGAAAGTTTCTCTGGGAATAACAATTATTTTAAGTTAGCAACATAAGTGCTTTATTTTCATGATTTTATTATTTTCAAATGAAGTGTGGTCTGCTATCCAGGAAAGAGGAAACATTTTCTGAATTCTGAAGTTTATTCTACTTGCTGGTGCCCATGTGCAATTGTGTACTAATAAACTGGATCTCAGGAGGAAGAAAAGCCACAGTTTGTAATGTCTGCCAATTTCCGTGGTATAAGTACTGCCTCTTGTGGAAAATTTCAAGCTGCCAACAGCCATGGCTTGTAAATGCTCTTATATTTAACAGTTGGATCTCACTAACCAGTACAAACCAGCTCTAGAGCACCATTGATTATATGAACCAATATAATCCATTCCAACCACTGGCTGATAGGAGTTAAAATACCACTTCTCATCAAGCCTACTGACCTTCAGCCACTTGTTTTAGAGTTTACCTAATAAAAACTCTCATCCATGGTCAGAAGACTGTATTTGGCTAACTGCTAGGTCACAGCGGAATCATTTTGTTTCCAAGAAGTATGACTTTCTTCAGTAGATAGCTTTAGCAAAGGAAAGCTGCAGATGACAGTTGTGTTGCTGTTTGGGGTGCACATCAGTCATCAGTAGCCGAGGTAGATAAGGTATCCGTTCCCACAGGCCTGCCTAAGTCAGGTCTCTCAAACACGGGGAAGGCTGTGCAAGTCTTTTCCCCTGGCCCACTGCCGTAAGGATTGCACTGACTCCATGGACGCAATACTTCCATGTTCCTGAACCAGAATGAGCTTGGTCACTGGCCTGAACCCCAAGCTCCTAATGAAGTGGTGGTGGTTGTTGTTCAGTCACTAAGTTATCTCCGACTCTTTGCAACCCCATGGACTGTAGCCCGCCAGGTCCCTCTGTCCATGAGATTTCCCAGGCAAGAGTACTGAAGTGGGTTGCCATTTCCTACTTCTTGGGACCTTCCCGACCCAGGGATCAAACTTTCATCTCCTGCGTCCCCTTCATTGGCAGGCAGGTTCTTTACCACTAGCACCGCCTCGGAAGCCCCCCAGGTCAGGGGACCCAGGTTCAATCCCTGGTCTGAGAACTAGACCCCACATGCCACAACTAAGAGTTTGCACACCATGGCAAGCGATCCCATTTCCACTATAAAGAGGAAAGATCCCGTGTGCTGCAACTAAGGTCTGGCATAGCCAAAATAAATAAATAAAAATAAATACATATTTTAAAAATTTGTATATTGACCTTAAGACGTAAGGACCGGTTTTGATGGACCAGTGGACAGCATCATCCTGGTCAGATGCTCCCTCTTCCCTTGGGGAAGCAAGAACAGACCTTCTCAAGAGGACAACAATTCCTGTTTTATGAGTTGTCAAATCCAGAAAGAAGGAACTAATTAGTTCCTAGAAGATCTCCAAGGCATTCCCTAATTTCCATTTGACCCTTGTCATTTCACTGGATGAGAGAACATTGCTTTCAAGAAATATTAATGACTAAAACCCTGCCTTTTTCTTCGGTTGTTTGGAAACCAGTGACATCGTGAGCCTAAAGCAGCATGTGATGATTAAGCATAATTGAAACCGAGAAGGCTGGGGTTTAAAATCACCATTTCCAGCAGAAAGCGGGCAGTTGTGATCTCTGATATCTGCTTAGGAAAGCTGAAAATGTGTTACAATCCTCAGGGCTTCTGGTTGCTGAGGGCACCTTGTAGGCCGTTGTTACGACACTCTAGTTAAATGGATATTCGCTGAGGGGCAATTTTTAAAGCAAATCCAGAAGGGTCATGTGCATAAGTCTTTTCAACAACAACAAACAGCTCAGGAACTCCCATTCTGCTGCTTTGCTAGGTCTCCCGTGTATCATTTATCTGCTCCCTTGACACACAATCTCTGTAATCTCTCAGATGGAATTCATTTCATTGACTTGCATGAATACTGAGAGATTTATTGGTACCAGTATGGAAAAGGTAAGTGGTTATTCAATGGCACCTTTGTGCTAGTGTATTTCTCTAGGTGAGAAGAGGGAGAGAGTGTAGAAGACTCTAGAAGGGCCAACGTTTGCATTTTTTCTCATATTTATATTTTTTAAAAACATCACAGTGCAGTAGAATGGAACATGCAGGTGTCTGTGATGAATCACACAGGCCATGGAGCATGCACAAACCAGATGGAAAAAAATCTCAGAAACTCAGGGAGGCTCCATTGAGTCAGAAGAAATTTTCTATGAGGAGATGAGACCAGAAGAAGCACTTGGTCCAGAGTGCTCCAGGGAGACTCCAGGAGGCTGGTGAATTGAGAAAGGACTGGAAAAGCTATCTAGGGACAGGAATGCATGCCCTTCACAAAGGGCAAGTGAAATGCACAAGCATTAGATGGACACATGGAACGAAGGACAGGAAGTGTTTCAGAGCAAGATTTCATTTTGTACACTTCAAAACTAAGCCAGAATCTTAATAGAATGAGGTGTTTTTTTTTTTTTTACCCAGTAGGATTGGTGAAAACTCTTACTAATGTATAGTATTTCTCTCTTTTGCTAAGCTTAGTGGAAAGGACAGTGAATTTTATGAAGTCATTGTTGCTTTCTGAACAATACCTGGATGCTTTTTGGTAGAAGTGGTTTGTGGTTCCCGAGTTTTATCCAAAACCTCAGTGTACATCTTTTCTTTTTTTTATGGCTTGCATCAGATAAGAATAGAGTTTTTTTTCACATATTTTATCTTTAGACTGTTTTTATATATTGAAAAGTTGGGAGGAATAAATCACCTATGAACACAGGCAGAATTTGTTTGGATTTCCTCCCCAAAACTCAGTTTATTTAAGCATTTATTTAAGGAGAGGGTAGGTAGCCTGTTGAAGAGGCACTAGTTTAGAAACTAGCATTTGTGAACCTACACTCTGTGGGGTCATAGGCTTTCAGAAGATCTTAATAGATGTTGTTACAAAAAATGTCTCCACAGTCAAGTATGTTTGAGAAATGCAAACCAATACATTAGTCCTCTCTTGGAGGTTCAAAGTGTTAGCACATTGAAGTCTCTGAAAGGCTTGTAATACAGGTACAATTCTAACTTCACTTTAGCCAGTAGGCAGACATTGCTGAGTGTTCATCCAAATACCATTCTTCCTTTTTCCCTGCCAACAGAGCGTCCGTTTTGTATAGACAGCAGTATTCCAACTGGGAACTTTGATCTAAGTCTACCCTCTTTGCCAATCATGACTTTAGGGATGGATATATGACTCAGATTCAGTCAAAAAGAGACAGGAAGAATTCCGTGAAGCCTTCTGGGGAAAATATTCTTACCTAAATAGAGCGAAACTAAGAGAAAATGCTTTCTAACCTCTTCTCTTCCTTCTTGGGACACTGTCATACGTGGATGTGATGGGCAGCGCTGTGGCTGCCGTCTTGTGAACAGGAGAGAATTCAGTAACACTCAAACATGGCAGGCTGAAATAATTGAAAAGGCCTGGTTCTTGGTGACATTATTGAACCTTCCAAACAGTTCAATAAATGTTCTTATGAATTAAGCCAAGTACACGCCTACTTTCAGACAAAAATAATCTAATTGATAAGCCTAGCATTGCTCAGATATATTTGAATGAATAAGTGGGAAACCTATTAGCACAGTCTATCATGGGAAAATAGTTTGGGAACTCTGGTGTAAACCGTTTATTACTGTTATAATTCTTTATGTAGATCTCCTCTACCCTCAGTTCAGTTGAAGGGTTACACCAGGTTTTACAGAGTCTGAGAGTGACTGAATGGGGACATTGGCCTTGACACAAAACGCAGAGCCTCTTGGTTAGCACAGAGCAGAGTTTTAGCGGAAATGATTCAGATGTGCTCTAGCATGCCTCTTCCCCAGGAGCAGTGTTCACCAGTTTGACAGATATTTAAAATCAAGACTATAGGCAGCGTGTCATGTAGTCATAATCTACTGGGGAAGAGTTTTACCAACCTAGTTCCTTCTCCATTTTGTGCATGAGAAAGCTGAGGCAGGCTCAGAGAGGCTGAGGAGTTTGCCTAGAGTCACAGAGTCAATCAGTTACACATCTAGAATCTTCTAGAGTCATTCCCCAGATTCTGTAGTCTGGGAGGTGTTCAGGGTTAGTGCAGGCCCCCTCAGGACGGAATCCTGGCATTGAGTTTGTAGATTGCCTTTACGTTTATGCCTGAGAAGATAAGGAAAAAATAGGATTCACAAAGCTGGTCCTTGTATAGATAAAGCTTGTATGTGTGTTTTATTTTGCTTTGTAACTTATATTTTTTCATTTGTTGATTTCCTTTTCAAAAATTGTAAGTAACCACACCTATGAAACTTTGCAGAGAGTGAATAGTCCCTTTCTCTGCCTTGCATCCAGTTTTTCCCTTCCTCAGGTACTTCAGGGACTTATGATTGGTCATCCATGCTTTATTCTGTGCTCATGTGTACATGTGGAGAGGGATCACTTCTGCTTCCTTTATTAGAGCTTCTTAAAAAGTGGGATCACATTATCTATATGTCCCAGTTCCCTGCTTTCACATCTAATGCCTCATGAGCATCTCTGTGGTTTAGCTGAAGTGGATAGAATCCATCCTCTTTAATAGCAGCATCATAGAACATGTGTTGCTATAATCCATTTTATTTTACCTTTGTCAATTTCTGGATGTTAATTTTGTTTCTAATTATTCCGTATGGAAGACATATACGTGCAATGCAGTTGCAGTGACATATGTGTATGCATCTGTCATCTGTCTTTCTGTCTCTGTTTCTGTCTCTATCTATATTTCCCTCTCTGTTTGTCTATCTCCCTACCCACCTATCCATCTCTCCACCCAACAATCCACTCATCTCCCTACCTATCTACCTATTTACCTAACCATCAATTCTTCCATCCATCCATCCATCCATTCAACAATCTATCTACTTACCTACCTACCTATCCATCCATCCATCCATCCATCCATTCAAAAATATATCTACTTACCTACCTATCCATCCATCCATCCATCCAACGATCCATCTACCTACCAACCTATTATCCATGCATCCATGCAATAAGCCATCTATCTACCTACCTTAGTGTTGATGAGATTTTCCTGGTAGACAAGCATCTCATAACTGGTTTGCTGTATAAGAATACATGAGTGTTATTGATTTTGAACGGTTTGTAGCAGCTCTCTGTCACATTCACTAGCACCAAGTGTTGTCGGTATTTAAATTTGTTTCCGGTGTCCTGTGGCAATGTGGTTTCGTATTGTTATTTCAGTTTGCACTTCTCTGATTACTAATGACCTTAAGCATTTTTCTGATGTTTATTGATCATCAGAATTGCTTTCATTGAAAGTTAGGCAGTGTGCTAAGGGTATAAAAACTTTACAACTACGTAACGTCTCCTGAAAAATTATTCAGGGAAAGGAGTATGTGGAAAGAACATCAGATACTTTGTGAGTCTGTGTGTGTGTGGTATCACAACATTATTGCTCAATATAAAATACTCACTTTTATCCATTTAATACTGATAAGATTTTTATAAGATTTTTTAAATAATTTAAAATTAAAGTTAATCTAATTTTTTTATAAATTAAAGATTATTTTTATAATCTTTATCTTAAACACCGATATTTAACCTTATGCAAAAAAACTAAAAAAAGTGTTTTGGAAGAAAGAACTGTATCCCATTAACTGATGTATTCGATACCCACATTCTGGGATGTCCTTTAGTAAATAAACATAATAATAATAATCCTCCATTTTCACAGGCTATATTCTATATAATTTTTTACATATGATTTAATTTAATTTTTTTACAACATCCATTTGAGATTGGAAAATCAGCATAGTTGATTCCAGTTTTACAGGTAAGGGAATTGAGGTCCAAAGGGAAACATTTCTTTGTTGTCCTTGAATGTTAATTGAATGCATGTAATTCAGTCACATGATCCTGTTCCATGCCATGATACTGCGGCTCCGTGTCATCTAGTGTAATTCCATATGACATGTACAGGATTTTCAACACGACTCCTCCCTCTATCCCTTCTTTCCGTCCTTCCTTCCTTTTGGCTATTAGATATAACAAATTCCTTGGCAAGTACATTTTTGTCATCATCTCTGATTGTTTCCTTACATTTGACCTCCACATTTGAAATTCTGCGTCAAACGTTATGAATGTTTCAAAGCTCATGATCAAATCGCTAATTTTCAAGACTAGTTGTTCAAAAGATTTATCTTTTCATATAGACAATAACAGAGCCCAGGAGGGCAGAGTCAGTGTTAATTTACTCTACGTTTTCAATGTCGTCATAGTCTTTTCTCCATAAAATTGCATATTTCATGTAGCTGCAGCCTTTGCTTATGGCATGATAATTCTCTTTTCCCTGATATTTGTGATAATTTCATAGGCATTCTATTAATGTCTACAATCCACTTACTTTTAGCATGATATCAGTGATCAGTCTTTGCTCCCTGTGGCCTGGCCTTGGGAGAGAGGGTGTTACACTTCCTTGATCTAAAAAGAACACACAAGCAAAGCTACACACTGAAAACCCTTTCCACTCTGCCAGCTAGAGAATTTAAGTATCTATGCTAAATCCCCATCTAGAATATGAACGTGAAATCCCACATGGTCAGAGATATGTATCCAGTCTACTCTGAGTGGCTTTCACTCAAAGTCTGATGCTAACACGTGAGATAGACATCATCTCATGAAAAAGATTTAGCTTTTCACTCAGGCCCAGTGGATTGCAGTAAGCTATCTACATTTAGATAGATGTATCTATCTAAATCCAATCCTGTATCTGTGTATGAACCCTTACTTATTTCCAAGCCTTGTCTCTACGCTGGAAATTATATGATAGTTTCATTGTATGTCAGTCAGGTTCATGGAATGTTTAGACTGCAGTTTGTAAATATTATTGTGACTTTTTTTAGGTACCTAGTAGAAGAAATCAAGAAAAGAGAAGGATTCAAGTTACTGATGGAAGTAAGTGATTATAGAGCTGTACTTGTGGTTTTGTCAGTCAACAGTGATGAAGGTGGTAATTTTCTAATCTGTTATATTTCATTGGTTTTTGTGTTGCAGACTTAAAAGCAAGTCATTAGCTTAATTAATAGAGTCCATTATGGTAATTTATTCTATTAGTGAGTATTTTTCCTTTGTTGGACTCACAGAGAACACTTGCCTTTGAGTATTGAAAATTAAAGTGCTCGATAATAATTACCAAAGATAATATGCAATAAATTATGACCTCTATCTTGATATATTAAGTTGCATAATGATTGTACTGAAAATACTGAACTGTGTTATAGTGGGGCCTGTAGGTGAAAAATCAATTAAAGTGAATGTACAATAGTACAGATAGTTTTCTCTTTTTATAGAATAATGAGAGCTTATTAGCTTTGGAACAATGGGAAAATAAATCATTTTGTTGTTGGATTGTTTGTTATAAATAAGAAACAAAGTGGTTACAAAGAGAATATTGGTTTTTTTCTAAAATATTAATGTATGGCTAAAGTGATAAAATATTATTGAAATCTGATTTTAAGAAATATGAAATGTGAGGTTCAGTTAGACCTTCTTATAGTGTACACTTTGTAGCAACTTTTAAGATAATGTAAAAATCACCTAGAGGCTATAGCCTAGGAATCTATCCTATGTATAAGCAATTTGGCTATATTTTGGTATTTATTCATTCAGCAAGATTTATTGAGCAGTTGCTGTGGGGTGGAGATGCAAGACAGGGAAGCTCCCTGCTCTTATGGTGCTTACATTCAAAGGGAAAGTAACAGGCAATTAAGCAAGCAGATTGTTAAAATGAGGAACATCAGGGTCGGGGAAGTCTTAAGGAAACAGTAAAACAGATACTAAGGAAACAATAAAATAGATACATGAGCGATAATAAATAATTATGAATAGCTAATTGGACAGTTCCAGATGTGGGAATAAATAGAGTGATAAATAAACAAACATGCTGAAATGGTGGTGGGGGTGGGGGTGGCCTGTTTGGTTTGGGTGCAGGGAGGGCCCCCAGGGGTTTTCTTGGTGCTGAGACCTGCTGTGCATGGGTGAGAAGCACGCCATGCAGAGGTTCAAGGGAAAGGCGGTCCAGGTGGAATCCGCAAGGCGTGAAACTGAAAAAGTTCTGCCCCCTTGAGGAGCCAAAGGAAGGTGCATGGAGCAAGGTTAGGGTATAGCAGGTGCTGGTGAGGAGAGGTGGGCAGAGACTGAGACTGCTGGCTCCATGTAGGTGCTGGCAAAGGCCTTTGACTTTCGTAATACCCCCTTGAATTGTAATTACCCTTGAAGAAATTTTAAGCAGAAGGGAGTCTGATTTCCATCTGAAAGACAGTGCAGGATGTCACCAGAAAGAGGGTGGTGATAGTGAGGGGAGGACAAGAAAAGAATAAGCGAGACAAGTTGGGAGACCAGTGCAGTAACTCCAGTGGGGTGTGAGGAGGGCCCTCAGACAACTTGGCGAGACACTCTCTGGAGACTCCTGGCCATGGATTTCCTCACTGTCTGCCAAGGGGACATCAGATTAGAAGGTTCTAAGAATTCAAACCCCTTGAAAACTAGAGATAGAAAGGGACTTGCAAAAATAGCAGAAGAATCCATATTTAAATGACTTTCTAATAACACTAGAAAGAAGCTAGAAGACATTTAGAATGTGGAACATGCCACAGGACAGCTGACTTGGTTTCAGCAGGTCAGTGGCATGAAGAAAAATAAAGGAGAGAGTAATGATAATCATTTTCAGGGTCAAAGACACCTAAGAGTCAGGACAACCAAAGGCAAGGGGTAGACACTGGAATCCTAGTTTAAAGGAGTCAATTATAAACAGTAAATTTTGAAACAGTTGGGTAATTTCTCATATGAACTGGGAGGAATTATCAGTAATTTTCTTAGACATGACGACAGCATTGTATCTAAGGAAGAAAATGTATTTTCTAGAGATAGATACATATCATATAAGGATGAAGCAACAACTGCAGGATTGGCTTGCATCTGAGTCTGAACCATCTTTTTTATTTTCTTGAGTTTGAGTTACCATCTTGCATTTTCTTGAGATTGAATTACTTCTTTATTTTCTCAAGTTTGAAGTGCCTTCTTTATTTCTCTGGTTGTGGGAGCTAAAAGGTTTACGAAAACGGCTGTACACTTCAGAAGTGCATGGCCTTTTGATAGAGCTGAGAGGAAAAGTGATGAGAAAAATCATGAGCTGATTTAAAAGTTGTTTATATATTCTTCCTAAAGGCTTAAAATTTGAGGGAGGAACCTCTTGCCATCAGCTTTAGGGAAATGCAAGCATTCACATCCTTGTAATGAAAGTTAAGGTGGATTGTAATCATTATGCAGCCTCCTGCCCTGGTTATTTTATCTCTGGGAGCCAGATGGCCCCAAAGCAGGAAAGATGGTTTCTTCAGTGGTCCTCCAGAGTTCTTACTTACAAGGGATTCTGTATGTACCTCTTTTCTCTGTATCCATTTAGAGAAATAAAGTAAATTTAGATCATGACTGTCACATATAAGAGTCAAGTTGATTAGCCTCTTTTTGCTAAAAAAAAAAAAAAAAAAAAAAAAGCCTTCCTTGGGTTGATTAAATATAAGTCGAAGGCATACTTAAGAGAAGAGACACCACCGCAGGTTTGATGGGAAGCCAGGTCTGTAAAACTGCAAGACTGTCAATTTACGAAAAACCAAAGTCTGTCATGGGTTATATATTTTTCCCTGTGAGAGTGTTAAGTGGAACATTAAAAACTGTAAATGAACACCACCAAACAGCATATCCAGTACTTGAATATCTTTTCCTAAAAAGAATAAAAATAACATATATGTTCTTGAAGATGATTGAAACTTATCATTTCAAATGAATTCTGCATTATTCATAGGCCCCTGAAAATTCTATTTTTCTATGTTGGACCTCAGATCTAATAGATGGTTTCCTAGAGGTATATACTATCATTCACATATTTTATTTTGATCTCTTGGGAGAGTCCTAATTATTCAACTTTTTGTTTTTCTCTTCCTGAGTTCTGTGTTAGAAAGAGTTATTTAGGTTTCATCGACTTTCCGAGTTACAAAGGATCTTCAAGGACATATAGTCAACTGCCTGCTCACTGCAGGAAACCTCTCTTGATAGTTCTTGAAACAGGAAGTCAACTTCTGCCTGAACACTTCCTATGTAAGAGAATTCACAGTTTATTCCTCTTCCAGGGAGCTCTAATTATTTGTATTCTAATATTTATTGCATCCTACTCTTAGGATTCAATATGTATCAAGCATATTGCAACTTACAGTTTTTTAAACATAGTTTTTATGTAGTTATATTAGCACAACAATCTTATAAATGCTAAATCCAATACACATTCTTTCATCTCCTTGTTGGATTTCTGCAGCATTTTGCACCATTATCCACTTTATCCCTCTTGAAATTCGCTCCTGTTTTGGCTTCTTTAGGTTTCTCTCCTAGTTTTTCTCCTTCCCATATGACTTTTTCTTTTCTGGCTCTATAAGAAAACCCAGTTTTCTTCATCTGGGTGCCACTTCAGTGTTCTGCAATCTTCTGTCTTGGTCCTTTCTTGTGTCTACATACTCTACCTGAAATGTTTTATCCGTATCTAGAGCTTTGTCATCAATCATCTCAATTATGTCTCCATCCTTGATTTGTCTCCTGAATGCTAGTCCTTTGTACGTCCTGAAATTTTCAATTAGACCCTCTCAGGAGCCTCAAATTCATCATTTCTAAAGCTGAGGTGTAGCCATTTTCTTTATTGACAGTTTGATAAATTCATTTTCCAGATGAATTTTTGGAATTCTTTTCCAGTAGAGCTATGAGCCAGTTTCTCTTTTATTAGAACTCTCATCCACCTTTATTGGAGAAGGAAATGGCAACCCACTCCAGTATTCTTGCCTAGAGAATCTCAGGGATGGGGGAGCCCGGTGGGCTGCCGTCTATGGGGTCGCACAGAGTCGAACACGACTGAAGCGACTTAGCAGCAGCAGCAGCAATCCATCTTTAAAAATTCTTGATACTGCCTTCACTGTTTCCCTTCCCCAGTCCTCCAGCCACCACCTTAGTTCAGGCTCCCCCAGGTCAGCACTGTCTCCCGACTCATCCCCAGCTTCCAATCTCAGACCTTTTAGCCTCATCTCCACACTGCAGCCACCATGAGGGCTCTCTAATAAAATGAAATCTGTGCCCTGGACTGAAACTCTGCAGTTGCTTCTGGGAGGAAGCCCCTCTGCCCAGCATGGCTGACGAGGAAGCCCTTCACGAAGGACGCCTGTCTCTGTCTCCAGCATCACCCTTCCTCAGCACACACTGACACCTGCTCATCCCAAGCGCTTATCATCACCCTGGTACACTGGCCTCTACATGTGAGCTTGTTTGCTTTGTCAGGAACGTTTCTTGGGTTATGAGAAAGTTCTTCTGTTAAAATACTCATCCCATTGCAGTGTGATCACCTGTATCTTTAATAGCTTTATTACTATTGTCTGAGTTCCTAGAGATAAGCATTAAGAGTAAGTCACTTTTTTCTACATTTTATATCTGGAACATAGAAAAATTTTGAGTTCTATTCTGTTTCTTATTAAATTGAACATGTAAGTTGCCCTTCTTCTGACATGCTATGATTTTTTTCATGGTCCCCTTCTAATATATAGGCAGAAATTCGCACAACAATGTGTCTCACGTAGTAGAGATTTTAATGGTGCTGTTCATCCACTTGAAGAGGACATATTTTCCTACCAGTATAGTTCCAGATAATAGTTGCTACATAGGAGAGTGCCTTCTGTGTGCCATATGTGATGGTAAATATTGGAAATAATCCCTTTACTCATCAAGCCAACTCTGTGGGGTAGACAGTGCAATCTCTGTCTTATAGATTAGGAAGCTGAAGCTTAGAGAGCTTGGACAGATACCTGTCCAAGCAAAGATCTGGTGAAGTTGGGATTCACACTGCATCCATGTGACTCCAAAACCCAGGATCTTTGTGCTACCAAGTGCTATCTTTGGTATTTTTCAGTAGTGTAATTGGTTACTTAAAATTTGTGAACTTGAAGTCAAATAAAATCCATCATGACCCCCTTGTCCATTGTATATTTGCATAACTGATCATTTTGGTCTATGTGCTAGACTCTCCAGTTATACTTATTAAAAAGCATAGTGCTGGCTTTTATTGTTATTGTGGTGGTGGTGACTTAATGATATTGCAGAAAGGGAGAATAGTTTCTTTTGACAAAACTCAGTTTTAGAGAATGCAAGCCACTACAGCCTGGTGACCATTGACCTTTTTTCCCCAAGAGTCTCCTGTTATTTGCTCAATAATCCTTGCTGGAATTGACATTAAAGCACTGGCTTTATTTCTTGGAATACAGCTCCTTTCTTTCTCTGTGAAAATCAGGGTAGAATAAACCCATCTTTTCTTTTGTGACACTTCTTTATGTCTTCATGAATTATTTAAAAAGATGATGACACTTTCACTGCTACAGACTCTTTGTGCCATTCTATCATCTGCCTGGTCTGGACACTTGGATTCCTTCTTATGCCTTCTCAGTGTTACAGTGTTAGACAATATGGGCTAATTGTGGTCCTAAGACACCCAAGAGGTCAGGCTTTCGTATATGTAGGCAATTAAGTGGCATGTGAATAATTCTACTCTGATAACACAGTTTAGTGCTTTGAAGGCATTTGAAGAAAGTCTATATAAAATAAAAGCTACATAGGCAGAGACAGGAAAACTCAATATGAACACTCTTTGTGAATACTCAAGGTTTATTGTTTTTTTTAAAAAAAAAACTTGTTTTTTTTCAAGTTTTAATAATTTGAGGAATGATTTATCATAAAGGTATTCCACCAAGTGGCATATCAAATTTCCTCCAATGAAATGAAATGTCAAAAAGGCTTCACCAGTTTTCAAATGTCGTAGCACTGAAGCCACACCATTCTCAAAGAGGCTGGGCAAAGAGATCCCAGATTTGTCACTTCTGAAATATCTAGACTGAAACTGACTGAAGGAAGAAAGTTTAAAATGTGATTCAAAAGGCATAAGTCCCAAATTATAAAATATTGAGCAGATGTGATAGCAAGTAGAAATGATTGCAAAATGATTCATAATATTGCCATGCAAATAAAAGAGAATGGCTAATTTAATGATGTATTAGTCACTC
This sequence comes from Oryx dammah, assembly GCF_014754425.2. Taxonomy (NCBI): domain Eukaryota; kingdom Metazoa; phylum Chordata; class Mammalia; order Artiodactyla; family Bovidae; genus Oryx; species Oryx dammah. Next base: position 54,951,046 of record NW_024070193.1, read on the forward strand.
AGTCGTGTCTATGACCCCAGGGATTTGTAGCCCTCCAGGCTCCTCTTTCCATGGAACTCTCCAGGCAAGAATACTAGAGTGGGTTACCATTCCCTTCTCCAGGGAATCTTCCTGACCCAGGGATTGAACCCAGGTCTCCTGCATTCCAGGCAGCTTCTTTACCATCTAAGCCACCGGGGAATCAGGTGGAAGCTACTGCAAAATGATTCATAATGTTGCCCTGCAAATGAAAGGGAATGGCTAATTTAACGATGTATTAGTGTCTAACAAGAAGACCAAAACTGCACAATAACTTGAAGTGGGGACATGCAATGTAAAGAATTATAGTGCTTGGGACTTCCCTGGTGGTCCAGTGGCTAAAACTCTGCAGTCCCAATGCAGGGGGCCTGCGCTGGATCCCTGGTCTGGGAACTAGATCAAAATCCACATGCCATAACTAAGACCCAGTGTAGCCAAGTAAAAAAAAAAAAAAAAAGAATTATCATGCTTGCTTTAACAGCACATATATTAAAACTGGAGTGATACAGAAAAGATTAGTGTGGTCCCAGTGCAAGGATGATATGTATATTTGTGAAGAGTTCCATAAAAAAAGAATTATTAACAGGGGATTGGAGTCATGGGAGATGCCTCATAAGAGAGAAAAAGACCTTTAAAAGTACAGAAATAGCAGATGATGTAGAGAACAGCCATCACTTCTAGAATTGAGACGGAGCATCAGACAAGAGGCTGCCCTCACCCAGACTTGAGATCCAGACTTGGTTGGAAAGGGTGTGTGTGACTCACAGGATGGCAGGCACATCCCCCGAGATGTCAGGCTGGTGGGGTCTCTAGGAACCCACCAGCTGGAGTGCTGGAGAGCAGGACGC
>NW_024070193.1:54951921-55021649 GCF_014754425.2 Oryx dammah
GAACCCACCAGCTGGAGTGCTGGAGAGCAGGACGCTGATTGCAGGGCACTGCTGAATCTTGGATTCACTCAAGCCGTCCAAGGCAAGTTCGCCTAGCTGGCGGCCTTCCCGATGAGATCCCTGGAGGAGAGTGTGCAAGGGAAAACCATTATGAGTGCCTACCTGTGACCAGGCCATGGTGAAGCCAGCCCAGGGTGCGGTGCTGGGGGATGCTGTTGGGGCCACTTGGTTCTGGTCACCAAAACTGCTTGCGAGAGCCGCCCCCCCACCACAGGAGCCCCGTGAGATGAGCCCGGAGACCGGGAGGATGCCTCTCCTCCTTCTCTGTGTCCTTCCAGCACCCTCTACTGATAAAGTCTCTGATGGGACCAGATGGCAAGGAGAAACATTTATAGTGTCCACCTCCATTATTGCAGGACATACAGAGAGGGTGGATTTGGAGCTGAGAGGCAATAAATTGATAACTGACATAAATGGTATCTGGAAAAAAATCCTTCGTTTACATAAAGACACAAATTCCTAGAATCTAGTGACAGATAATAACTCCATTTTTTCTACTTTCTAATCAACCATAGTGACTTTATTTATTCAACAACAGATTTGTTCACATTAGATGATTAAGTAATTCGAAGGTCAGGACATTCTAGTCTAGAAAAACCAAATTAATCATAAATTAGGAAACCAAGTATAAATTGTGTAGATTTGTAAAGACTGTTATAGTCTCATGAATAATGTTTGTGGAAATTGACTAGAATTACAAAGTACTCCATTTTGAACTACTATCTGTTTTGAAGACTTGTAGCTCCTTTTTTTTTTTCTTTTTTTTAAATCTTTTGACTTTTTTTTTGGTCAAATTCAATAAACCCATTACTGACTTCAAAGGTGAAAGGATGATCAGATCAAGAGCTTATCTTGTTGAGCTGGGAATGTTTCTGGGCTATCACTTGTAATTTAAAATCCACTAAAATCCAAACTCTCTATAGTACCAGTTTTGATTTTAGGAGATGAAATGATAGCCGGTTCCTCTCTCTCTGAAATACTTTGAAACTTTATGCTGACACTGGTTATTACCTACAAACTGTGTTTGTGGTGGGAAAATGGAAGTCATTTCTGAAACTATCAGCACGAAGAATGCGATGAGGAAGGTGCCAGGTGGGCGGGCATGACCCATGGTCCTTTCTGAACACAGCTTGGTGTGTCTGAGTTGTCAGCCCCCAAGGTAATGTCTGTTATCACCTGGTCATTGAGTACAAGTCTGTGATTGCCCCTAGCAGGCCCTGTGTTTATGTCTGTGTGAAAACAGCTGCCTGAAGCCTATTGTGAGACCTTATTCCACATTTAACCAAAGTATGTCTAATGGAAAACCAGATTACTGGAGAAAAGAACTGGGCCGCTTTAGCCCAGAAGTTCTCAAACCTAGATGATGTGCAGCTCACTTATGATCACCTGAAATGCTTCTTCTTAAAAGTTACTTTATTAACTAATTTACTTCTTTGGCTGCATCAGGTCTCAGGGGAGGCACGTGGGCTCTTTCCTTGTGGTGCGTGGGCCCAGCAGTTGCAACGCTCTCGGGCTTAGTTGCTCTAAGGCATGTAGGATCTCTCCGACCATGGATTGAACCCATGTTTCCTGCACTGGAAAGTAGACTCTTAACCACGGAACCACCGGGGAAGTCTCCTGAAATGCCTCTGGAAATGCCAGTACTTCAGCCATTTCTGTGATGGACTGAATTGCACTCTGGGGGTTCTGAGCCCAGGGGCTAAGTGTGCACTGTGAGCAAGGTCTCTAGTGGACTTAACACCCTTCTCGATACTGATACTCGAGGGTCAGGAGTTGAGGTGATGCTCTTTTTTTTTCTTCTTCTTCTGATGCTATATTGATCAGGGTCATAGCAAGGCTGGTTAAGTGAAGCCCAAGTATGTCATATTTTATCAACTCACAAGTAATCGGTGATTTTGCATTCATCAAGTATAGCAGGTAATAGAAGACAACTTTGTCTACCTTAAATAGAGAAGAAGTGGTTAGAAGGAGGTGTATGAGATAACTTAATAATCAGTTTTCAGTTCAGTTCAGTCACTCAGTCATTTCCAACTCTTTGTGACCCCATGAACTGCAGCACGCCAGGCCTTCCTGTCCATCACCAACTCTCAGAGTTCACCCAAACTCATGTCTATTGAGTCGGTGATACCATCCAACTATCTCATCCTCTGTCATCCCCTTCTCCTCCTGCCCTCAATCTTTCCCAGCATCAGGGTCTTTTCAAATAAGTCAGCTCTTCACATCAGGTGGCCAAAGTATTGGAGTTTCAGCTTCAGCATCAGTTGTTCCAATGAACACCCAGGACTGATCTCCTTTAGGATGGACTGGTTGGATCTCCTTGCCATCCAAGGGACTCTCAAGAGTCTTCTCCAACACCGCAGTTCAAAACCATCAATTCTTCAGTGCTCAGCTTTCTTTATAGTCCAACTCTCACGTTGATACATGACTACTGGAAAAACTATAGCCTTGACTAGATAGACCTTTGTTGACAAAGTAATGTCTCTGCTTTTGAATATGCTATCTAGGTTGGTCATAACTTTCCTTCCAAAGAGTAAGCGTCTTTTAATTTCATTGCTGCAATCACCATCTGCAGTAATTTTGGGGCTCCCAAAAATAAAGTCAGCCACTCTTTCTACTGTCTCCCCATCTATTTGCCATGAAGTGATGGGACTGGATGCCATGATCTTCGTTTTCTGAATGTTAAGCTTTAAGCCAACTTTTTTACTCTCCTCTTTCACTTTCATCAAGAGGCTCATTAGTTCTTCACTTTCTGCCATAAGGGTGGTGTCATCTGCATATCTGAGGTTATTAATATTTCTCCTGGCAATCTTGATTCCAGCTTGTGCTTCCTCCAGCCCAAGGTTTCTTATGATGTACTTTGCACATAAGTTAAATAAGGAGAGTGACAATATACAGCCTTGACATACTCCTTTTCCTATTTGGAACCAGTCTGTTGTTCCATGTCCAGTTCTAACTGTTGCTTCCTGACCTGCATACAGATTTCTCAAGAGGCAGGTCAGGTGGTCTGGTATTCCCATCTCTTTCAGAATTTTCCACAGTTTATTGTGATCCACACCGTCAAAGGCTTTGGCATAGTCAATAAAGCAGAAATAGATGTTTTTCTGGAACGCTGTAGCCTTTTCCATGATCCAGCGGATGTTGGCAATTTGATCTCTGGTTCCTCTGCCTTTTCTAAAACCAGCTTGAAATCAGGAAGTTCACGGTTCACATATTGCTGAAGCCTGGCTTGGAGAATTTTGAGCATTACTTTACTAGCGTGTGAGATTAGTGCAATTGTGTGGTAGTTTGAGAATTCTTTGGCATTGCCTTTCTTTGGGATTGGGATGAAAACTTTTCCAGTCCTGTGGCCACTGTTGAGTTTTCCAAATTTGGTGGCATATTGAGTGCAGCACTTTCACAGCATCATCTTTTAGGATTTGAAATAGCTCAACTGGAATTCCATCACCTCCACTAGCTTTGTTCATAGTGATGCTTCCTAAGGCCCACTTGACTTTGCATTCCAGGATGTCTGGGTCTAGGTGAGTGATCACACCAGAGAGACAAATGAGGGCACCTCTGGGTGTTTGCGTGTCAGACACTGTAACCAATGCTTAGTTAGATCTGCATTGGGTCAGTTTCTAACTTAATTGTGTTTATTCTTGATCTTGTGCTCATCCGGAATCCAGAGGAAATAGCACTCTCTGGGTACACCAATGGAGAAGAAAATTTCCCAATAAGCTGTACTGAAAGTAAGGCAGGATGGATGTCTAATCTATCAGATTCTGATGTTACCAACGTTAGACACATATGATGACTCAGAGAAACTAGCTGAGAGTTGAACTGCATTCTAAGATTAATTAACAGCTTTCAAACTTTCTTCCTCTTCAGCCTGAATATGCCAATATTTGCTTTTGGTACATTCCACCAAGCCTCAGACAGATGGAAGAAGGACCTGAATTTTGGGCAAAACTTCATTTGGTGAGTCATAAGCACAGCACATCTTTCCTTCCAATGAAACAGATCCACTGCCTGTTGTTTATTGAGCCTGTAAATAATTCCAGACTGGCAAGATCTTCTTGAAGTTCTAGAGAGGTAGTTCTTAGTATATTAAAAGCTAAGCACACGCCAAACAGTTGTAAGCATTGTTTACGTTTGCCCGGCTAACACACTTGACACACACACACAAATTCAAAATAGTTGTGCTGTTTGCAAAATGGTTGTAGAGTTTATACAAAGTTCTAATTCTCGGTGCGCTTCAGAGCATGTGATCTGGCAATGGCTAACGGCATACGACGAACGGCTTCTCTCTTCATCTCCACTGGTGCTTGTCTGTGACTGTTCGCATCACCTCACTAGAAGGTAACCTTAAAGTCTAAGTCTGCTCCCCTTTGTGAATGTGAGACTTTCTGTTCTTTCTGTCAACAAAGACCCTGCATCTTTTGCCCAAGGGCCTAACGTGATAAAAAAGAAAGAGATGCCAGCAATGACTATCAGCTCACCATTGAACTGAATATGCTGCAGGGAGCCTTCACACACAGCTTCGGAGTGCTGGCCGTCCAGAGCGAGGAGAGGCCTTGGGCGCTGGGGACTTCTTGTGTCCCTCCTGCACCTCCCCCAGCATGGCCCTGCCAGGGAGCATCCTCCTCCTAACCCACATTTCCAAGAACTCTGAAGTCTCCCAAGTCGACCTTCCGTGACCCCAGCTCCCCGCTGCATGGACGGAGTGCAGATTGAATTGAATGAGCATCCCCAGAGCACTCTGTGCTCGTCATGTAAAGGGCAAGTTCTTGGGTCCCGTCATGTCAGGAGCCCTGTATCCCTTGCCTGCTCCCTCTCCAGCACAGTGAGCTAGCTATATGGGCCTGGCAGTAACAGCTACTATATACAAACCCCTCTCCGCCCTCAGTGGGGAAATAAATGATAGTTTTAACAGCTTCAATAGATGGTATCCCTTCTCCTTGCCCTCTAGAAGAAAAGGGAGAACTTTCCAATCAGGTGCTTGCTATGCCTGGCCCAGGAGATACACACGTAAGGGACTTGGTCCCCATCCTGGGAATCTCGTATTCTAGGAGACAGACAAGTAAAGAGGTCATCATAAAGGAACTCATAGGTGCCTAGATGGAGAGAAACTCTATAAAGGCAGAGAGAAAGGATATCACCCTAGTGTGTGTGACAGAAGATCGCAATCTGGAATAGTAAGTAGCTGCCAGGCAGGCGAGTTGCAGGAAGAATCACAGCGTGATGGCCCAGAGGCTTGAGAGAGGAGGGCGTGGTGGAAGACCAACAGAGTGGGGTGGGGGGTAGTGCAGAGGGTAGGATGAATGGCGTGCGCAGATGGAGGCCCGTCTCCCACAGCGAGGTGCTTGGAATTTGTGCCTAGTCGGGTGGAGGTGGGACGATCATGACCTTTAAGCCATAGCCACCTGGATCCTTACCTGCAGCATCTTCTTTTGCCTTGGGTCACTTTCTGTTTATTCGTGGCTCATTTAGTCTCCTGCAAGGTAGCACAGTACATACCCAATATATAAATACTCTACCTCTCCTTGAACCTGTGATCAGGTAGCAGAGATAGGTTGAGATGGACAGAGTTACCTGTGCCTTTGCCTAGACAAGCCCTCCATGGGCCATTTCAGGCAGAGTCTGGCTTGCCTTTCATACGTCACACAGTGCAAATGAGAAAGTACTAAAGAATACATTTCAGATGGTAAGTGACTCAAAAAGAAACAAGAACTTAATGGTGTGAGAATTTAATCGTGATGTTTCCAGGGATATTGTTTGCTTTGATGGAATGCATCAGGCATTGTTTGGCGATGTGGGGGATAATTGCTAACAGCTGAGAAAAATATGGTGGCCATTCTCTCTTTCTGATTGTTAAGAAAAGCACACAAGAAGGTGATGTTCATCTTTTATGGACCATTGCATGGATATGGATCAGGACAACTAAATAGTCTCTTTTATGTTTGGGGATACTGCGGCCTCACTTTTCCTTTGTTTAAAGAAGTTTTTACATTATCTAATCTCAGAAAATTTGAAATCAAGATGGGTATATAAGTCAAAATCAGGTAAGTCAGCACATAATACAGTTTTAATCTTAACTGGAAATTGAATATGAATCGGGGCTGTCTCTTCTCCCTGCAGTTTTCGCCAGCATTTGTGCTCTTGTGATTAATGTCCGTGAATCTCCACCCTTTCATTTTGGAAACGCTTTTCTGCTGGTTAGAACCCTGGGGCCCTTGCCCAGTCTGGTGTCATCTGATTCTAATTGTTCTGGTTTCTTCTGATTCATAAACACGTATGTTGCAGATGAATCATCATAGGTGCTCAGTCTAAGTTCTCTTTTAGCCTCTCTCTTGGGGTGGATGTGTGTGCGTGGATTCGGCAAGGCAGGGAGGCATATATATCTATTGATGATCTATGCGATTTCATGCTTACTGTAGTATGAGAATGCAAGCGTGTGATTTATAACCTAGAGTGTACTTAAAGCACGCTTGAAATTTGTTTCGGGGTTTATCTTGGTTGGAGAATCACAAACAAATAAATAAACCGAATAAGGCTTTGCCCGCCTGCCTCAGACTCGTGTCAGATGGAGCTGTCAGGGTTCAGAATCAATGGTGTGAGAAGTCTTCCCTCTGGCAGGAGGAGGGGAGGAAGATTGTTTGGTAATGAATCTGGAGTTTGAGTGTGTTGGTGTGTAAGAGTGTGTGTGTCTGTGAGACTTGTTGAGAACACAATCACTCTCCTGCTGCTGTGACAGCCCCTCCCTGACCCTGCACATCCACTGAGTTCCAGACTCCTTTTTAAGTTGTCCTTGGTTAGAGCTGTTATTTATTTTTTTCTTTTCCAGGCATTGCGGCCTTCTAGGTCTTCATCAGTTCCCCAAGCAGATTATTCCTGCATCTTTTCTGATCTCTGTCTCCTGTTTATTTTTTCTTCTCTCCACACAGTCATACCTGCTGCCCTGTGTTATCTCCTCATTTTCCTCCTGAAGGCTTCTGAATGCTTTCCTTGTTCTTCTAGTCATAGCTTTCCACCCGATCAACCACCAACTACTGTTTATAATAAATTCTGTTGATGTTCTCTTTATTCTCTGAAGATGAAACCAATAGAAAATAAGGCCTACCTACATGGAATTTTGTAAAGGGTAGGAGAAGGTGTTGCTGGTCATATGAAGGAAGAATAATAACCTTTAAAGATATGTATTTTATTACATAAACATTTGGCACAACAAGATTAGAAGACATGAGGAAGTGATAAGATCCTTATATATCCTCTTAGAATCACCATGAATATGACTCTTAAAAGTTGTTGCTGATACAAATAATAGGAATGGGGTGATGATATTAAAGACATAATTTTCTTTTCTTTTTTTTAATTTTTACTTTTTGGCTGTGCTGTGCGGCATGTGGGATCTTAGTTTCCTGATCAGGGATTGAACCCATGCCCGCTGCTCTGGAAGCACAGAGTCTCAGCCACTGGGCCACTGGGGAAAGCCCCATAATTTTCAAAACAAGACACACAGCTCCTGGTAAAGCATTGAAGAAAACATTTCCCCTTGATTTACATGATAGTAGAAAATGGAGTGTTTTTTTAAAACAGGCATAGAATGGTTTGCATTTGCTTGTGGAATAGGTTCTGGTAACCATAATCAGGCTCCTGGCCTCCTGCATTTCCAGCAGGACGTTTGAAAGTCCTGCAGGATGTGGGGCAGCTTTTTCTGGCTCACGACTGCTCTGCACACGGCAGGGCAGCTGGCATCTGGGTGCCCAAGCTACTGAGTACCACCAGCAACCCCCAAACATCAAGAAAACCAAAAGCATCTGCCTGACTTCCCAGAATATTCCCTGGAGGTGTAGTACCGTTCCCCAGAGAACGACTGATCCACGGGGTACAATCTAGTCCATTCTGCCTGGCCTCCAAAGGTCTCCATGTCTGATCCTCAGGCATTAAAATAGCAAGACATTTTTTAAAAAAACTTCAATATTCAGCTATAGGGAATTGGTTCAAATATAGTATGCAATTTATATGCAAATTTGTAGTGTATAGACTATTAAAATTTTGTTCCAGAATAACATATTCATAATTTGTTATTAACTGGAAAGATAAGTTATAGAACAGTCACTATAGCATGATGCGGGAGAAGGCAATGGCGCCCCGCTCCAGTACCCTTGCCTGAAAAATCCATGGACGGAGAAACCTGGTGGGCTGCAGTCCATGGGGTCGCTAAGAGTCAGACACGACTGAGTGACTTCACTTTCACTTTTCACTTTCATGCATTGGAGAAGGAAATGGCAACCCACTCCAGTGTTCTCGCCTGGAGAATCCCAGGGACGGGGGAGCCTAGTGGGCTGCCATCTATGGGGTCGCACAGAGTCGGACACAACTGAAGCGACTTAGCAGCAGCAGAACAGCAGCATGATGCAAATTTTGAAAAATTACTGTTTGTGTGTGTGTGCTCAATCACTCAGTCATGTCTGGCTCTTTGCAACCCCCATGCATTGTAGCCCGCCAGGCTCCTCAATCCATGGAGTTTTCCAGGTGAGTATACTTGAATGGTTGACATTTCTTCCTCCAGAGGATCTTCCTCACCCAGGAATCAAACTTGCATCTCCTGCTTTGGCAGGTGGATTCTTTACCACTAGTGCCACCTGGAAAGCCCATAGTTTGTATAGACATAGATGCTCATGTACATATGAAATATTGTTTATGTGGTTAGGAAAGTGACAGACAATAGACACAGGTGATTGTTTAGACATAGTTACAGGTGATTTTTCCCTTTCTTTTCTATTCCTCTGTAATATCTTAATTTCCTTATGACCAACCTAGATAGTATATTCAAAAGCAGAGACATACTTTGCCGACTAAGGTCTGTCTAGTCAAGGCTATGGTTTTTCCTGTGGTCATGTATGGATGTGAGAGTTGGACCATGAAGAAGGCTGAGTGCTGAAGAATTGATGCTTTTGAACTGTGGTGTTGGAGAAGACTCTTGAGGGTCCCTTGGACTGCAAGGAGATCCAACCAGTCCATTCTAAAGAAGATCAACCGTGGGATTTCTCTGGAAGGAATGATGCTAAAGCTGAAACTCCAGTACTTTGGCCACCTCATGAGAAGAGTTGACTCATTGGAAAAGACTCTGATGCTGGGAGGGTTTGGGGGCAGGAGGAGAAGGGGATGACCGAGGATGAGATGGCTGGATGGCATCACGGACTTGATGGACGTGAGTCTGAGTGAACTCTGGGAGATGGTGATGGACAGGGAGGCCTTGCGTGCTGCGATTCATGGGGTCGCAAAGAGTCGGACACGACTGAGCGACTGAACTGAACTGAACTGGTAATCAATATATATTGCTTTTGTGAAGGTAATAGAAATGACAGCAACAATAACAGTAAACCAAAGTATAGACCCAATGAAAGCATAGAGTTTCTTGAGTGTTATCCGGACAAAGCCTATCCAAGTTTTGACCACAATCTTGTAACAGTTAGAAAAAAATTTTAATTATTTACCCCAATATGTGTTAGTTCTTTTTAAATCATCTACATGTATTAATTTTTTGAAATTTCCTTCTATCTATTTGGCCACATCAGGTCTTAGCTGCGGCACTCGAGATCTTCTGGCGCGTGGGCTCTCTAGTTGTGGAATGCAGGCTTAATTAGTCTGTGGCATGTGGCATCTTAGTTCCCGACCAGGGATCAGACCCACATCCCCTGCATTGCAAGGCGGGCCACCTGGAAAGTCCCTACATGTATTCATTTTAAAAATGGTATGTACATTTAAGTAATACACAAAATAAGTATTGGGCTTCCCTAGTGGCTCAGCTGGTAAAGAATTCATCTGCAATGTGGGAGACCAGGGTTCAATCCCTGGGTTGGGGAGATCCCCTGGAGAAGGAAAAGGCTACCCACTCCAGTATTCTGGCCTGGAAAATTCCATTAACTCTATAGTCTGTGGGGTCCCAAAGAGTCAGACACAACTGAGTGACTTTCACAATTGTCAGAGAGCAAATAAGTGTTTTTAGGAATGGACTTAAAATGTTTAATTACTCAGAGAGGCTCTAATCTTGTCTTCTTATACCAAAGGAATTGTCTTGTTTGGAGACCATGATTATACCATAGCCAGTCAATTAGTTTGCAAACATTTGTGTTCCCTTCCCACTTCTCTTTTTTTCCTCTCATTTCCTTGCTGAAACACCCACTATCTGCACTGATTTCAGGTTCAGAGACAGTGCCCCTGGGTCCAGAGCGAGAGCTTCAGCAGGCCGCCCAGGGCTTCTAAAGGAGGCCTGCTCTGTGGTCAAGAACACATCACTCGCTAAGGCGACTGTCTTTCTTCTCACTCTGTGACTGGGTAGGAGAGGAAGGGGAGCTGGGGAGAGGGAACAGAGATAAAGCTGCGGCCATAAGGCCCAGGGAGTGTAACTGAAACTTTGTCAGCTTGTCTTATTTCATCATCACTCAGTATTCCAATGCAGAAGGCTTCCTCCTCTGTCGTCTGTTTCTTCAACAGCTCTGCATTTCACCACCATAATTTACATTCTTAAAGGTAATTAATAAAGTGTGTTTTGTAATCAGGCATGGTCATTTCAACATGTTTTTTCATTCACAGACCTGCAGATTTGTGACTAATGTTGGACATTTATAACAGGCTCCTTTCTCCTCAACAGTCAGTCAGGTCAGTCGCTCAGTCGTGTCTGACTCCTTGCGACCCCATGAACCGCAGCACGTCAGGCCTTCCTGTCCATCACCAACCCCCGGAGTTCACCCAAACTCATGTCCATTGAGTTGGTGATGCCATCCAACTATCTCATCCTCTGTCGTCCCCTTCTCCTGCCCTCAATCTTTCCCAGCATCAGGATCTTTTCAAATGAGTCAGCTCTTCGCATCAGGTGGCCAAAGTATTGAAGTTTCACCTTCAACATCAGTCCTTCCAATGAACACCCAGGACTGATCTCCTTTAGGATGGACTGACTGTATCTCCTTGCTGTCCAACGGACTTTCAAGAGTCTTCTCCAACACCATAGTTTAAAAGCACCAATTCTTCAGTGTTCAGCTTTCTTTATAGTCCAACTCTCACATCCATACATAACTACTGGAAAAACCATAGACTTGACTAGACAGACCTTTGTTGACAAAGTACTGTCTCTGCTTTTTAATATGCTGTCTAGATTGGTTATAACTTTCCTTCCAAGGAGTAGCATCTTTTCATTTCATGGCTGCAGTCACCATCTGCCGTGATTTTAGAGCCCAGAAAAATAAAGTCAGCCACTGTTTCTACTGTTTCCCCATCTATTTGCCATGAAGTGATGGGACTGGATGCCATGAATCTTAGTTTTCTGAATGTTGAGCTTTAAGCCAACTTTCTCACTCTCCTCTTTCATCAAGAGGCTCTTTAGTTCGTCTTCACTTTCTGCCATAAGGGTGGTGTCATCTGCATATCTGAGGTTATTGCTATTTCTCCCTGGAATCAGGATTGCTGATTTCAGCATTTCTCATGATGTACTCTGCATATAAGTTAAATAAGCAAGGTGACAATATACAGCCTTGACATACTTACTCCTTTTCCTATTTGGAACCAGTGTGTTGTTCCATGTCCAGTTCTAACTGTTGCTTCTTGACCTGCATACAAGTTTCCCAAGAGGCAGGTCAGGTGGTCTGGTATTCCCATTTCTTTCAGAATTTTCCACAGTTTATTGTGATCCACACAGTCAAAGGCTTTGGCATAGTCAATAAAGCAGAAATAGATGTTTTTCTGAAACTCTCTTGCTTTTTCCATGATCCAGCGGATGTTGGCAATTTGATTTCTGGTTGAAGACTAAATTGTTTAGAACCTGCTTGATGGCTTTGTTGTTTTATTGCTTATTTGGTGGTATAGCTTGATATGGCACTCTGGTATCTTTGGAGGGAATCTCCTGTTCTCCCTGGTGGGTTTCCGATGAACGGCATTTGAGACACGAACACTGGGGAGGGTCGTGTGCTTCCAAGGACACTCACTCCCGGGTCTGCGGCAGGGAGGGCCTCAGTGCACTGGCTGTGCTTCACTTGCTTCCTCTGTGGGTGTGCATTCCCATGAGTGCCTATGAGTCCGTACATGTTTTGAAATCTTCTGTGTATTTTGAGGACTTGATTTTGATTTTCTTTTCCTCATCATCTGTGACATTGGCTTATCAATAACTCATTTTTTGACTGTGAACTAAAAACCCCCGTTTCTTTAAAAGCCTGACAGTGTTTGTGTTTTTTTTTCAAACATGAGTTTCTTTTTTAACCCTGTGATATAGAAATTATAACATCTTCAAAAATCCTGTTTGCTAGTGGATATCCTTCATTTTAAAGCCAAACTTTAAAAATCATATTTAAGAATATTCTAATATAGAAGGAAGAAGGACATGGCAACCCACTCCAGTATTCTTGCCTGGAGAATCTCAGGGACAGAGGAGCCTGGTGGGCTGCCATCCATGCGGTTGCAGAGTTGGATGCGACTGAAGCAACTTAGCAGCAGTAGCTAATATAGGAGTGTCTTGAAAAGAAAGTGAAAGTCGCTCAGTCATGTCTGACTCTTTGTGACCCCATGGACTATACAGTCCATGGAATTCTCCAGGCCAGAATACTGGAGTGGGTAGCCTTTCCCTTCTCCAGGGGATCTTCCCAACCCAGGGATCAAACCCAGGTCTCCCGTATTGCAGGTGGATTCTTTACCAGCTAAACCACTAGGGAAGCCCAAGGATACTGGAGTGGGTAGCCTATCCCTTCTCCAGCAGATCTTCCCGACCCAGGAATTGAACCAGGGTCTCCTGCATTACAGGTGGATTCTTTACCAGCTGAGCCGAGAGGGAAGCCCAAAATATTTCTAAGTGAAACTTGAGATGCTGTCCTCCTGATGATGGCTGGGATGTCAATTGTGAAAATACTCTATTATGTCTTGCCTGCGTGCCTGCTTAGTTGCTCAACCATGCCTGAGTATTTGCGACCCTTTGGACTATAGACCGCCAGGCTCCTCTGTCCATGGAATTTTCCAGGCAAGAACACTGGAGCAGGATACCATTTCCTCCTCCAGGGGATTTTTCCTGACCCAGGGATTGAATTTACGTCTCCCGTGTCTCCTGCATTGGGAGGTGGGTTCACATGCTGAGCCATTGGGGATAGATACTATATCCTCTTTCCCCAAACTATTAAGACCAGAGATAAAATGCTCTTCTCTTAGGTATTCTCTCAGGGAAAGATGTTATTTTGTACAATCTGCCAGATACTCTGTTAGTTGTAAGCAGTTTCTTCTGGGTCATCAGGGGTCAAGGAGCCTCTTAGTCCCTTGCATGCAGCCTCTTCAGAGTCAGCCCGGGAGGCTGGCTGCCCCTTCTGCTGGAGGAGGTGGGTGCTTTGTCGTGCAGCTTTGATGCCTGTCTCTTTTCCCTGTGTTTCCTCATGGTCTTTCTAAGTAGCTCTCCTTTGTTGGGTCAATACAGTTTCAAGCAGTTAAAGGCTCTCACAGCTGCATGTTGGGGATGTGTGTGTAAAGCGGAGGTTCACATGAGTTGTCCTTTGTATTCAGGAACACTTTTCAACATGTAGGATACATTTGTCAAATTGGTATTGTTAATTTATTTCATATATTGCTTTCTGGTCTTTAAGCATTATTTTCAGATGTATAGGGAAGAGTTTCCCCAGATTGTTACTTGAACCACACCCCCAGCCCCAAGAAAGCCAAACAAGTCTAGAAGTTCTCAATAAAAAATTATCTTTTTCTTTCCTTTATTTTTGTCTGCTAAGTTTAACAGTTTCTCGTGTTTCTGTTAGACTTTTCTAACTGTGCAAGAAGTTCTGAGCTTTTAATGATCTGTTGCAAATTTAAGTTCAGGAAAAGGAAGCCGGTGTCGCTAAAGGCTGGGGCTGAGCCTGTGGACCCGAGGTCAGGACAGGACTGTGTCTGAGAGAAGAATGTCCGTGGGCGTGGCCTCCGGCAGCTCACTCACTGCGGCACACACTGGTCCCCTTGTGACTGGCTGATCCACGAGGTACTCAGGATAGCAGTGACAGGAAGTGAGACCCGAGAACAGAGCCGCAGCTGCATTTCCCAAATCCCTGTTTGTGCCTCGGGTTTGGTCTTCAGCACACAGTCATACATATGCTCTGTGTGATTCTGGGAGGATGACTGGCCTGGTCTGTAACATCTGCAGATGAAACAAGTCGGTCACTTAAACATGGCAGTTTCTTTATTCTCTGCTCAGATCTTCAGGCTTGTCTGAAATAATCCTGAATCTCCAGATCCATCACGCTGAGCCCTGAAGAACTGAAGATGCTGTTAGTTTCATGGAACGCTCACCACTGTGTCCTGAGTATAATGTCATTTAGTCCACTCAGTCAGGAGTTGCCAACCTGAAACCTATAGCAGTGAGCGAGCAGCACACAGGCAGGAAGCAGACGGGCATGGCCCCGCAGGGAGTGGTGGGGGCTGTGGCCAGCTGGCGGGGAGTGCTGGTTCCAGGCGCCCAGAGCTCAGTCCCTAGGGATAGCTGCCATGGGGACGCAGACCTGGCTTTCCAGTCCCCCTTATTTTTTTTTAAGAGATTCTAGATTTATAGAAACTTATGTAAACTGGCCTTTGCTTTTTAATTTTAATTTTTACTTTATTTTACTTTATAATACTGTATTGGTTTTGCCATACATTGACATGAATCCGTCACAGGTGTACATGAGTTTCCAATCCTGAACCCCCCTCCCACCTCCCACCCCGTATCATCTCTCTGGATCATCCCCACGCACCAGCCCCAAGCATCCTGTATCCTGTATCGAACATAGACTGGAGATTCGTTTCTTACATGATAGTATACATGTTTCAGTGCCATTCTCCCAAATCATCCCACCCTCTCCCTCTCCCTCAGAGTCCAAAAGTCTGTTCTACACATCTGTGTCTCTTTTGCTGTCTTGCATACAGGATCATCATTACCATCTTTCTAAATTCCATATATATGTGTTAGTATACTGTATTGGTGTTTTTCTTCCTGGCTTACTTCACTCTGTATAATCGGCTCCAGTTTCATCCATCTCATTAGAACTGATTCAAATGTATTCTTTTTAATGGCTGAGTAATACTCCATTGTGTATATGTACCACAGCTTTCTTATCCATTCATCTGCTGATGGACATCTAGGTTGTTTCCATGTCCTGGCTATTATAAACAGTGCTGCAATGAACATTGGGGTACATGTGTCTCTTTCAATTCTGGTTTCCTTGGTGTGTATGCCTAGCAGTGGGATTGTTGGGTCATATGGCATAGGAAAAACACTCTCCGACATAAATCACAGCAGGATCCTCTATGATCCACCTCCCAGAATACTGGAAATAAAAGCAAAAATAAACAAATGGGATCTAATTAAAATTAATAGCTTCTGCACAACAAAGGAAACTATAAGCAAGGTGAAAAGACAGCCTTCTGAATGGGAGAAAATAATAGCAAATGAAGCAACTGACAAACAGCTAATCTCAAAAATATACAAGCAACTTATGCAGCTCAATTCCAGAAAAATAAACGACCCAATCAAAAAATGGGCCAAAGAACTCAATAGACATTTGTCCAAAGAAGACAAATGGATGGCTAACAAACACAGGAAAAGATGCTCAACATCACTCATTATCAGAGAAATGCAAATCAAGACCACAATGAGGTACCATTTCACACCAGTCAGAATGGCTGCGATCCAAAAGTCTACAAGCAATAAATGCTGGAGAGTGGAGAAAAGGGAACTCTCTTACACTGTTGGTGGGAATGCAAACTAGCACAGCCACTATGGAGAATAGTGTGGAGATTCCTTAAAAAATTGCAAATAGAACTGGCCTTTGCTTTTAAATGTCGTAAATGTTGGCAAACGGAAAATGTGTTAAGGCCAGTGGGATCTGGCCTTCAGGCTTTTAGCTTGCAACTCTTCCCTAAATCCACTAGTTTCTGTGTGTGAGCCACCAGAAGCTCCTTGAGATGAGGATGTGCCCTGCCCTTGTCTTTGCTCCTCCAGGGCAGTTAATCTGATGGCCAGTCCTGGCCCACCATCAACTCTGAGGGATAGCTGAGTTCTGTGTCATCTGCCAGAAAAAGGAAATTCACTGTTCCATGCTGTCCGACTTGTGAGCGGGGTGTTTAAGAACTGTGGTCTTGTGGGCAGTGTGGCAGCACGCTTAGGATATAGGTGTGTTTGCTGCTGTTGTGTTTTCAGCCTTCCCTGTCCTGAGGGAAGACCTGCCCTCTGGACTCCACGCTTCTCTTGAGGCTTCTGTAGTTTTGAAGACGTCTGTCTTCCTAGATTTTCTGCAAGCCTCAGCTGGCTGGAGACAAAACCCACGGAGGAAGGTGAGGAGTGTGGAGGCAGAGGAGCAGGCACAGTGAAGAGGAGCAGAGAGGGGCATGACATGCTGGAGATAAAGGCTCTGCAGAGAAGGATGCCTTGATCCCCAGCTTCCCTCGCCTGAGAGCTCTAAGGAGGTACGTGTGTGTGTGTGTGCGTGTGTGTGCGTGCGTGCGTGTGTGTGTGTGTTTCAGGTGGCTGTCTGCCCATTCCTAAAAAGTCACAGCCTATCAGCGGACCATGTTGGTTCAAGCCATAAGCCTTTCACATACTGAACCAAAGACCAAATGTTAGCCCTGACTGAGACTCCCCCAAGAATCTCTGCTGGACCCTGTGAGGCTGCGGGAGCCATGATGATGACTGAATTGACTTTTAACCTGAACTAGTAGGATGACAGCTTGAGGTTGGATTTAATTTTATTTAAAGGATGTAAAGCACTGTGACATTTTTTGTACACCTGAGCGAAATTCATACCCGCTACACACCCATTAAGGAAATTGCTCTGGACTTGATGCAGTATTTATTGTTGCAAAACAACGAATGGACCCTGTGTTGAAAGAAAAATAGATATATTTTTTTGCATGTTCTGTTTGAAGTCCCTTTGCCAGTACCAAACTTGCCCCCTGGTGGCACTTCTGTGCATTTTTCCTTTCCTAGCTGGGAAGTGACAGTAAACGCTGACTGTTATAAAAGGTTACAGAATTATAGCACCGCTGATATCAAGGGCGCAGGGTCCTGCCAGATCAAGGACAGCTTAGCTAGGTGAGGAATTCTCGAACAATAAAGTTGACCCTTGAGCCTTCACTGCAAGCACGTGCCTGTAGCTCTTCGTCTTCCCATCTTGCTTACCTTGGCAGACGTCTGCTGTCCGGGACTTCAGCCCCCCTGCACTCTCACCACGCACTCCCCTCTCCTCTGCTCCCAGCCTTCCTCTCCTTGCTTCTCTCTCTCTCTTTCTTACATGTTCCTTCTTCTTTTTTCTCTAATATATTGCTCCCCTCCAATGGTAAGTTCATCCAGGCTCTGATAGCCTTAAAGGAAATCATTCTACGATTTGCTCTTCATACTGTTTCCCTCTCAGGGTAGCTACCTGTCTCTCTCCATCCTTTTGGACTAAAATTCCGAGAAGCTTAAAGTGTCTCACCTTGTTTAATAGTGGGTGTCATAGTTTATGAAACCATTCCCATAATCTGATGGTCAGGTGGTTTACAGCAAGCGATAATGAATGACCATCTCCAGGCTCAATCCACTTTTGCTTTTATTATTTCCGGAAGATAAAAGGGCTCAGTATGTAATTGCTGATTGTGGAAATCACTGTGGTTTGGAGCCTGACTCCAGCTGTGTGTTGTGATACTGAGTGTTAAGAAGGTTGCACCCACCAGTAAGCAACCAGTGCTCCGCCTTCCATCCAAGTGCAGCAACCCTGTGAGTTGTCTGCTTGGGGGGAATGTTGCTTAGGAAGGTAGAAACTCCCATCTTAAGTTTGTTTTCCTTTTATTGTGTTAATCGTTGGTGGACTGAGCCATTTTCTATTTTTTCTTTACCTATGGTGCTTCTCTGTGTATCCATTATTTTTTCCTTATATTACATATTTATATTTGGAGATCTGATGTTTTCCTTATAAATTTGAATGAGGGTATATAGAGTTTGAGTTTAAAAGCCCTTTTTGTCAGATGGAATGCAAATAATGCCTCAGTATAATGTCCTTTTTATTTTAGTCTTGCTGTTTTCTCATTGTACAGAAGTTTTAAATTTTTTATATATTCAAATCTGTCAGTCCTTCCCTTCATGATTTATTCCACTGCTTCAAAGCTGAAGTTACTGTTCTTTCCCAAGTCTGATAAATATTCTATTCCATCTCCTGCTGGTTTTTCTGTCATTCAATTTTTTTTTATTTGTATTTAACTCCTTAATCCATGCAGAGGCTATTTTTGTGTACAGTATAAAGTATAAAGTATATATCTAACCTGATCAGTTCCCCAAATTATTATCTAGTTATTTCAATTTGATTTATTAAATAATTCTTTCTAGCGCTTTTTGTTATGGGAAGCTTGTGTTATCATGTGTCACATTTTTTAAAAACAATTTTTCTATTTCTGGATCTTCCAATCTGTTCTATTGATCTGTGTTTCTGTTTTTGTTCCAGGAACAAAAGGTTTTAAATGGTGTTGCTTTATAATGAGTTCTCAAGGCTGCTAAAATGCTACCCTTCTGGATGTTTTTAAAAGAACATTTTTTAATATAATATTTAAAACTTTTTGTACCTCTCGTAGAACTTTTTTTTTTTTTTAGTTAAAAAGGTATCATGTTAAGATTTTTATTGGAGTTTAAAATCACGAATCTGGAGTTAAATAAATGACACCCTTGTTGCCCGCTGGCTGTATAACCACAGACAAGCTGCTTAAAGTCCCTTTACCTCCTCTTTCCCTTCAATAGCATGGGGATAATAAAAAGCACATACCATAAGGGGTTTTAATAGCGTTGGCATAATTCAGGTACAGTGTCTGGCACAGAGTCAGTATTCATTAAATACTACCTTTCATTATTATTAATCTTGTTTCCCCATGTTTGAAGGGCTGTATGAGCCTTAAACACTTTCTTCATGTCTTTTTTCTTGTCCCCTTCCAGATTACCTTCAATACCATTATAACAATGAACTTTCTAAAGTACAACCCTGATCATGTCACTGCTTAGCTTTCCCTTCATCCCAGAGGAGAGAGTCCACAGTCATTCAGGACCTGTGGAGATCTGATTTAATTCAGCCTCCTGCTCACTATCTTCACGTGCGAACTCCTCCTGGAGGCTCCAGAGACACCGTACCTGTTTCCTTCTCTGAAGGAACATGGCTATAACCTAGTCTTCTCCTAGCCTCAGTGCAGCTTTCAACCTAGTGGACAGGGAATTTGGGGGTCTAGGTCAACCTCCAATTAAGCCGTCAAACCCCAGCTTGCCCTGAGAGCACTTCCTGAGTGGCTCAAGTGCTTTAGCTGAGCATGAGAACCCTTTCCATATGGGGCACCCTTGGTGGCTCAGTCGGTAAAGAGGAGGAGACGCAGCTTTGATCCCTGAGTCAAGAAGATCCCCTGGAGAAGGGAATGGCAACCCACTCCAGTATTCTCGGCTGGTGACAGTCCATGGGGTTGCACGAGTCGGACATGATTTAGCGACTCACCCACCACTACCACCCTTTCCAAATACTCCTGTGATGTTTTTGCTACCCTGTCTTGGTAGTTACTGTGAGATAGCAACATTTGGGGCAGGGAGTGGAGAAGACGGCAACAGGGCAGGGAAGAGAAGAGCAGGCAATCAGGAGTCACCTGTTGGAGGAAATAGCTGATGGATTTTAGCACAAGGAAGGAAGATGCATTGATAATCCCTGTGATCAGCAAAGATTCACTTATTTGTGTTGATGACACTGTTGATGGAAAGGGAGATGAAGAAAGTGGCAGGGTGTCCCACTGGGGTTAGCCATATTCGAGCTTTCACAGCCTATGCCAGGCTAGTATAGAGCCCAGCCAAAAGCAAAAATACAGAGCCCTTTGTTCCAAAATTATCAGAAATTTCAAGATAGTGACAGCAGAGCCTTAAACCAAGCACAAGGCTCTTCCACACCCAGGGTCCTTTGCAGCTGCATGTTGCACACTTGTGAACCCATCCTAGTGATCACCTACACTCGTATGGTGTCTTCAATAAGAGAGCAGTTGCTAGTGTTACTCCTTTGCGTTATCTCACAATGCTGCTAACATGCACCAGATGCTCAATAAATGAGTGAGTCGGTGAGTAGAGACATGCCTAATAGGTTGCCCTGTGGGTGACTGGCTCACATGCTTATAGTGGTTTCCTAGAGACATTAGTTGTTTTTATCTTTCTTGCCCATCAGCTCACCCATAGACATTGTAAAATCTGTGACTGCTTATTCTCAACTGATTTGGTTGGTCCAGAGTGATGCTCTGGGATTGTCTGTTCTGTCTGGCTTCCGACATGCAGGAAGGTCTGGGAACCATCACATCTCACGAATGATCTGTGTGGGGGATTCTCGGGACGAGGGCAGCTTGGTAAGGGAGACACTTGGGAATCAGAGGAGGCCAATCGTCTGTCTCCGTGGGAATCCAGCAGGCTGGTCTTGTGGTTGTCTAGTTGTCTTCCGTCGGCCAAATCATCATTAGTTCAGAATGCAAAAATAACGTTTTTCGGAAGTCATAATATTTAAAGTGTGACTTCAGATGGCTCTCTTAATTTTAGTTCAGACTTTTCCTACTAATCTCTCTTTGAATCATGCTCTGCTTCCTATGGAAATATCCCCTTATCTAGAAGGTCTTAAAAATGATAGCACCCCACTGTTTGAGGTAGGGGCAGGGTAATTCAAATGCTAGAAATACAGCAGCAGAGCTTGCTTTAGTTGACTGTAATGCCTCCTATCTGACTCAGAATGGAGGCTTTCGGCCTACAGCCTGGGGGAGCTGCTTTTCCAGGTGGTACTACAGTGGACCAGAATCTTGAAGGTAGTGAATTGGGTCTTCCTCGTATCTTTCATGTGCCTTAACAATGCATCAGTGTAAAAAGACAATCAGGGAGTCAGAATTCGCTTTGGAATCTGCCCATTCATTCAGAAAGCATATCTAGTACCTACCACGTGGCAGATTCTCTTCTAGGTCCTTGGAGCGCATCTCTGTTGTTGAGTAATGTCTCTAATACAATGTTGATCAGAGCTTGGAAACATTATAACTAGAGGCTGAGTTTTTATGAAGGATAACAGGAAAGATTTTAAAAATTAAAACTGAATCACCCCTCAGTTTTTACGAATAAAGATTCAGCTTAGTTTTTAGTTTACAATGCAGCGGTCCTGCAGTTGTGTTGTTCTGACAGGCATACATTACATTGTAAGTATAATCTAACACAAATTTTGCAAAGATGAGTTATGATTTCTATTATACTCTGAACACCAAAATCTATCAGCTCATGTCTTGGAAACTATTTTCCAAGATGGATACTGTGTGTCTTCTTATAGTCTGAACAAAGAAAATAACTTGAATCTAAAATCTTATACTATAATTCTATTAAGAGATTTTCTCCCCTTTTATATCTTCAGTTATTACTTAAGAGAACTAAATTTTGAAAATTTCTTAAAGCAGTTTATTTATGTTTTGGTATGAAGTTTAAATATAAAATAGCTTCACTATGTAAAATGCAAACTTACATCTGTAAAATACTGTTATTAAATTTTTCTATGCTATTATCATAAAATTCATATTAAATAAAACATTTTATGGCCTGAGAGCCCCATTCAGATATTTAAAGTTAGATAGTGAGAACACCCTACGATATTTTGGTTCTGTTACAAAGAAAAAAATCAATGGAAAGATAGTTTCTTTTGTATAACAAAGCCATATTTTCTAAATTTAGATTGCCATATTCTACATCATTTCAAAAAAAGATATTTTCTGATACTTATACATTTTTTCACTTTGTAGAGGTACTAACTGTGTTACATAATTTTTAAATTTCTGGTCCAAAGCTGACTAAAGATTTTATGTGTATATATACATATAAAGGAGGCTTCCCCAGTAGTTCAGTGATAAAGCATCTGCCTACAATGCAGAAGATGTGGGTTCTATCCCTGGGCCAGGAAGATCTCTGGAGGAGGGTATGGCAACTCACTCCAGTATTCTTGCCTGGAGAATCCCATGGACAGAGGAGCCTAATAGGCTAAAGTTCATAGAGTTGTGAAGAGTTGGACACTACTGAGCAACTTAGCACACAGACATACACATAAACACCCATATGAATATACATATACAGACACAGATATATGTGTATAATATATATATTTATATATAATTTTAATGTGGGTATACATATTTATTTATATATGTACACTTAGATTTTTAATAGAAGTCAGATGGTGGAAAGTATGTTTAAAAAACCATTTATAAAAATATTTTTGTTAAATGTCTACCCTCTGATTTTGGAGGTAAGCTTGTTGCACTGGAGAACTCAGATCTATATGTTGTGTATTTTTTCAAATAATGACAGTTCAGAAAAATCACATGGAAACATTGACTGTAACCTTCCAAAGGGATATTGTATTGAGGTGCTAGGTGAACCAGAAGCTGTTTTAGACCTATTTCCTCACTCCTCTTTTCTGCGTAGATTATTGTCCTAGAGTCTCTAGCTACCCTCTGCTTCCAACACCGGTTCTGCTCCGAGTCTCTGTCCTTAGGTGTTGCGGGCCATGTTTAAATGGACATTGAACAGTTGTGTTCCATCCAACTAAAGGCTTCCCCACCACCTTCTCTGGAAAATGCAGGTGCCTGAGCAGGGCCATTGGGGTGTTTGGAGACACGGCTTCACCTTGCGCATCCATATCTCTCACCTGTCCAAGCCACATGAGTTCCTTACGAATCCCAGAGCTCCAAGCTCAAGGCCTCCACCCTCCCTTCTGTACCTCAGTTCTGATGCCCCCTTTCCCTAGAATCTCACTGCACCCGTGGCCCCATCTTCCTGAAATACCACATACACATACCTGTGTGTACACATATATACGTTTCTTATATATAAGGCCGAAGACAACACATTGATGTGGTATACTATTTCGGCACTGTCTTAAAATACTCACCCTTAGGTTTGGCCCCAGTTGGTGTGTGTTTGGGAGCTTAATTGTACATATGGTAGAATAAGAATTCCAATGTGATTTTTTGACTTAATGTTGGTCCACTAAATTCATTTTTTCTCTGTTTCTCTCCATACACACCTCTGAAAATCTCATCCCAGCCTGCTTTGTGATCACTGCAGTCTGCTAAATACTGATATTTTCAGTTTGGATAAAGTTTTAGTCCAGACTCAGAGGCTTTTTTCAGGTGAAGAACAAGGATCAGCTAGAGAGTCAGGGAAGGAAGTTTACCCAATTTCCATCTGTACAAAACACTCGGACAGCACAGGAGCTAAAATATACCATGAAATAAAAATAAACATATACAACCTCAGGTTCTGCAGTTAATGGGATATGAAAATGTGTTTGCTGCAGACAGTGGGTGCCTGGGAGAAGCCTTAGCCACTTGTTTTGTTCATAAGCCCCACACATACTCAGTAAACAGTTGTTATTCCTTCCTAGAATCCACCAAATAAATATTCTCTGAGTCAATTTTCACTCAGCAATTGGTAAGGGGCTGTCATAGGCTCTCATAGCCTCCGCACTGGAGGCTGTGCCCAGAATTCTCAGTACTTTCCCTGACAGTACTTTTCCCCAGTGACAGACATCTCTCAGCAACAGTGTGATGGAAGGTCAGCCAGACTGGAAGAAAAGCTGGGATTATATAAGACAAGGTAGATAAAGCATCCAGTATGAGGTTTATGCCCAGGGTCTGTTCAGAGGTCGTTTGTTAAATGCCTATCTAAAAACTGAGGGTGTTTTTAGAATGCCTTTTAGAATGGCAAAAGAAAAAAATGTAGTTGCAAAATTTTTATGGGCTGTGTTCTGCCTGGTAAATTTTAATCCCTACTTTGTCAGCCTGAGTTAATATTGTGTACATTTTTATTAGCCATTGATTTTTATAGTTATTTTTAAAGTTCTATTTACGTGTTTATTTTGCTGTTTTTGCACGTGCTGGGTCTTCATTGCTGTGTGTGGGTTCTCGCTAGCTGTGGCCAGTGGGGGCTGCTCCGTGCTGTGATGTACAGGCTTCTCTCTAAAGAGAAGCTTCTTTCGTTGTGGTGGTGTCTCTGAGCATGGGTTTCAGTAGTTGTAGCAACTGGCTTAATTGCTCCGTTGACATGTGAGGTTTTCCTGGACCAGGGATTGAACCCATGTCCCCAGCATTGGCAGGCAGATTCTCAACCACTAGACCACCAAGAAAGTTCCAGTCATTGATTTCTGAATATGACAGTACAGGATATCAGCCTTTAATTTTGAAAATCAAAGTGCGCAAGGCCATGGTCTCCCTGTGTCCTTTCTCTCCCACCAAAACCCTCACTGGTCCCTGCAGCCTTTTTACAGGTGAGGCTCTGTCTTTTGTCCTTCACCACCCGCCCCCAGTTCAAGGAAAGTGTGTACAGTAAAAATCCTGAAATTAGGGAACACATTCATGGCAAAGTCACATTGCCACAGTCACTCCGCTTCTAAAGAGAGTTCTCCATGAACCTAAGTAACTCCCTCTGCCTGCTTCTGAAAGCCACAACGGTTCACCTGCAAGGTATTTGGCAGGTGCCTGGTGACAGGGAGAGAACTGTTTAATCCTGAGGTTTTTGCGGTTGCGTGTTCTTGCCTGGAGAATCCCAGGGACGGGGGAGCCTGGTGGGCTGCCGTCTGTGGGGTCGCACAGAGTCAGACACGACAGCAGTGACTTAGCAGCAGCAGCAGCAGCAGACCTGGAAGATGGTCAGTCAAAGCAACAGGAGAGAGAAGAATGAGTTAGAAGAAGTTGCTGGGCGAGCTCTGTGTGAGATCCCAGAGG
This sequence comes from Oryx dammah, assembly GCF_014754425.2. NCBI lineage: Eukaryota > Metazoa > Chordata > Mammalia > Artiodactyla > Bovidae > Oryx > Oryx dammah. The sequence continues at coordinate 54,976,732 of NW_024070193.1, forward strand.
AATGCCAGCCTCAGAGAGGCTCTGGGCCCCTGGAACCCAGTGGGTGTGACTTAAGGACAACTCAGGGACAGGGGCTAGCATCTGGGCATTTTCCACAGAGAGTGATTCCTGGGAAATGGTAGAGGGAGGAAAGAAGAGGACTCAGTGAAGAGAATCCACAATCTACTGAGAAGCACGGGAGGCTGAGGCAGGCAGGGCAGAGAGCAGCCCCAACACACACCGCAGTGCATGCTGTGTGGAGACGAAGGAGCTGAGCGAAGTTGGGGGGGGGTGGAAGAAGGAAAGGCGTTTAAGGAAGGTCTTAAACTTCAGGAGGCACCTCCTCTTTCTAACACACCTAGTCTTCTTTGAAAAGGAGAGTTTCCCTCTTCGCCTCTCCAGGAATGTGATTATTGTTACAACTGCACTGTGTAACCAACAGTCACAAACCTCAGTGATCAGCAACAGCAAACAGATGAGCGGGGAAGGGAAAGGGGGAACGATTTAGATTGGACTCTTGTGGGGCGCTTTCTGCTGCACGGGTCCCTTATCCTCCTCCTCGAGCCAGTGGCCTCTCTGGGCATGCTGTTACGACAATGGCAGAGACCTACGAGCACAAACCTACTCAGTTCAGTTCAGTTCAGTCGCTCAGTCGTGTCCGACTCTTTGCGACCCATGAACCGCAGCACGCCAGGCCTCCCTGGCCATCACCAACTCCCGGAGTTCACTCAGACTCACGTCCATCGAGTCCGTGATGCCATCCAGCCATCTCATCCTCGGTCGTCCCCTTCTCCTCCTGCCCCCAATCCCTCCCAGCGTCAGAGTCTTTTCCAATGAGTCAGCTCTTCACATGAGGTGGCCAAAGTACTGGAGCTTCAGCTTTAGCATCAGTCCTTCCAAAGAATACCCAGGACTGATCTGCTTTAGAATGGACTGGTTGGATCTCCTTGCAGTCCAAGGGACTCTCAGGAGTCTTCTCCAACACCACAGTTCACAAGCCTCAATTCTTTGGTACTCAGCTTTCTTCATAGTCCAACTTTCGCACCCATACATGACCACCGGAAAAACCATAGCCTTAATTAGATGGACATTAGTTGGCAAAGTAATGTCTCTGCTTTTGAATATGCTATCTAATTTGGTCATAACTTTCCTTCCAAGATGTAAGTGTCTTTTAATTTCATGGCTGCAATCACCATCTGCAGTGATTTTGGAGCCAAAAAAATAAAGTCTGACACTGTTTCCCCATCTGTTTGCCATGAAATGATGGGACCAGATGCCATGATCTTCGTTTTCTGAATGTTGAGCTTTAAGCCAACTTTTTCACTCTCCACTTTCACTTTCATCAAGAGGCTTTTTAGTTCCTCTTCACTTTCTGCCATAAGGGTGGTGTCATCTGCATATCTGAGGTTATTGATATTTCTCCCGGCAATCTTGATTCCAGCTTGTGCTTCTTCCAGCCCAGCGTTTCTCATGATGTATGCTGCATATAAGTTAAATAAGCAGGGTGACAGTATACAGCCTTGACGTACTCCTTTTCCTATTTGGAACCAGTCTGTTGTTCCATGTCCAGTTCTAACTGTTGCTTCCTGACCTGCATATAGGTTTCTCAAAAGGCAGGTCAGGTGGTCTGGTATTCCCATCTCTTTCAGAATTTTCCACAGTTTATTGTGATCCACACAGTCAAAGGCTTTGGCATAGTCAATAAAGCAGAAATAGATGTTTTTCTGGAACTCTCTTACTTTTTCGATGATCCAGCAGATGTTGGCAATTTGATGTCTGGTTCCTCTGCCTCTTCTAAACCAGCTTGAACATCTGGAAGTTCATGGTTCACGTATTGCTGAAGCCTGGCTTGGAGAATTTTGAGCATTACTTTACTAGAGTGTGAGATGAGTACAGTTGTGCAAACCTACTACATAAGAGCTTTTCAAGTGTCTCCATCATAGCTTGTCTGCTAACAGATGACTGGCCAAAGAAAATCACATAAGTGAGCCCAACAGGAAAAGATGTGGAGAGATGTCCCACCCCGGTGCAAGGGCAAATCAAGCCCTATGGCCAAAATCAATATATGACTCCCTTAGAAGAGAGGCAGGCAGAAGAAATATTTCTGAAGAGTTACCTAACCGACCACAAATAAAGATGGCCACTTTGAAGTCTTGCGTTTAGGCATGATTTAATAAAGAGCCCAGACATGGAATAATAATACCTAGTGATAATTCAAAATCAGTCTTTTGCCAGTCACAGTGCTGCTGTGGAAGCCTGTCTGCATTCCGTTCAGCACACGCATTGTTCTGAGCGTTGTGGGGAAAATAAAAAATGAACATGATGTCCTCTATCAAGCAGCCTTCAACTGAAAGGAGAGACAGTTATCCATTTTAAAAAGTTACTGTAATGAAAAGTCAAATGTCACAAGAATTATGGGCAGGAACAAAGTGTGATGCGTACAAAAAGGCGGTCAGGAAGAATTCCTGTTCTAAGTGACCGCTTAGAGATCAAGTACCGAAAATAGAGCATGCTGGGGCTAATTTAAGAAGAAAGGGATTTCTAGGAAATTAAAGACTTACATAATCATTGAAGGGCTGAAAACACACGTTTCAAAGTGCTGCCCCAGAACTGGGCCACTCAGGGTACTGCTGCTCCTGCCTGAGCCTGGAGTGGCCTGTTTAATTGTGAGTCTGCCATGAGAGATGCCAACACCAGAACCAGCTGTCCCACCATGAGCTTCCCAGCAAAAGTGGATCCCTACCATTATGCCTCTTCTCCCAGTCAGTTCTGAAATGACGGCTTGTACACGTGCCTCTGATTGGCAGTCACACCAGACACCCTGGCTGCAAGGAAGTCTTGGAAATGTACAAGCATCTTCAGTATAGGAGTGGACTTTATTGAGAAGGAGGTTGGGTGATGCTGAATGAATCCTGAATGTCTTCTACAGGAAGTTCAAGGAAGACGTCATTGAGAGGGTGACATTGGTACCAGGACTTAGAAAGTGCTGCCTGTAGCAAAGATAATATAGCATTCTGTTTATTGAAGTACCTTATAAATTGTAAAGCAGCAAGCAAATATAAAGAAGGCTTGCTTTATGGACTTCCAATGGAGTCCTCTCGAATGGGGTCAGCATGGAGAACTTCTTAGAAATGAGAATCTAGAATCTAGGTTTGACTTCTCCCACCAAATCTGCATGTTCATAGAAGTCCTGTATTTATTTTTCCATAACAATTTTTGAGCTTTTACACTTTTTTATCTTTAAAAATAAAGATCAGAGAGGAAATAAATAAAATGCAGATCAAAAAGCAATAGAAAAAAATCAAAAAATCAATAAAACCTGAGCTCTGATCTTTATTTTCCTTCCTTCTGCTGACTTTAGGGGTTTTTTTTGTTGTTGTTCTTTTTCTAATTCTTTTAGGTGGTAGGTTAGGTTGTTTTATTTGAGACTTTTCTTGTTTCTTAAGGAAGGCCTGTATCACCATAAACTTCCCTCTTAGGCTTGTTTTTGCTATGTATGGTTGTGTTTTCACTGTCATTTGTCTCAAAGTACTTTTAAATTTCTAATTTGATTTCATTGTTGACTCACAGTTTTTTAGTGACATGTTGCTCAGTCTTCACGTAACTGTTTCTTTCTCCTTTTTCTTTCTGTGATGAATTTCTAGTTTCATGCAGTTGTGACCAGAACACATGCTTGAAATAATTTCTGTCCTCTTAAATTTCTTGAGAGTTGTTTGGGGCCCTATTTATTTTAGTCTTTTCTATGAAGTAGATTCTATTGTTATTCTCAGAGAAGGTAAGTTACATGTGGGACATCACATGTTAATTAGTCTCTTAGTTAGCCACAGAGCTGCTGCTGCTGCTGCTAAGTCGCTTCAGTCGTGTCCAACTCTGTGCGACCACATAGACGGCAGCCCATCAGGCTCCCCCGTCCCTGGGATTCTCCAGGCAAGAACACTGGAGTGGGTTGCCATTTCCTTCTCCACTGCAGGAAAGTGAAAAGTGAAAGTAAAGTCGCTCAGTCGTGTCCGACCCTCAGCTAGTCTAACCCTAAAGTTCTTAAGTCCAGGCACCATGGCTCTCAGAAAAAGGAAGGAAGCAAAACAAACAAAGGGCAAAGTGTAGGTAGTGAAGCTCGGGCAAAAGGCAGATCTGGAAGAGGCTGCAAAGAGGGGTCCCCGAGGAAAATCATCAGCCAGAAGGGACTCTGCAGGCAGCTGGACCAAGTTTCGCCAAGGAAAGGGCTGCACTTGGGAAGAGGAACCCTTTGGTGCTGGCAGCTGACAATGCTTGATAGTTTGTAACATGTTGAATAAGCATTACTTTAAAATGCAAAGAATTTTGGCTGGAGTCAAAGCTTGAGGTTCAAGTGGTTGTTGGGAGGGAAGTGCTTTGCTGTCATCTTCAGACTTAGCTTGGCTCTCGATTCTGCCAGTAATGAGCTATGAGACCTTGGGACAAGCCACCGTATCTTGCCAAGTCTCATCTGTAAAGTGGGCTTAATAATGCCGACTCATGGAATTGTTGAGAAGACAAATTTGAGATAATGGATGAACAGGTGGTCCTCAGTACCTCATACTTGCTGGTGTTCAGTTGCTCAGTTGGGTCTGACTCTCTGCGACCCCATGGACTATAACCCACCAGGTTCCTCTGTCCATGGGGTTTTCCCAGCAAGAATACTGGAGTGGGTTACTAGTTCCTACTCCAGGGAATCCTTAGGGATTAAACCCATGTCTCCTGCATTGCAGGTGGATTCTTGACTGCTGAGCCACCTGGGCTTCCTCAGTACCTCATAAAGGACTTGGTAAATGTTACCTGCAGTCATTGGTGATAGGTCCCTGGCCTTCTCATTTTAAGCTCAGTGGCTTTTTCTGTTTTTGCTGAATTGCTGGTAGTTTGAACAGCTTTGCTGCTGGTATATTTTGATAATAAAGAAGAAAGAGGCAACACTGGGTATGGAGAAGTTACAATATAAAAAAAAAACCCTTCAAGCTAGGGTGGGGAGATATTTGTAGGCATTGTAGAATTCCTTCAAGTCCTCAGAGCTTTGTGAACCTAATCTATTAATCCTGAGACATATTTGGATGACTGAAGTCCTGGGCCCTCATCCCAGGCTTATATACACTCTGTGGGAGAGTTTAAGTCCTGGGAAATAAACAAAACACTAACAGTAAGATAGAAATACAGAGAAACATTAATCCCTGGGCCTGTGATTATCCTCAGAATGTTCACAAAGGGCATCACATTAGCTGTGGCTTTGGTGGCCAGACCTCTGTGAGTGAAGACACAGTTGCTCATCAAGAAGACTAAATGGCTTTTACCCTTCCCTTAGCTCTTAAGTACCTTTCCATTTCCTAATGCAGACTGTCCTGAGCATTTATGGGTTTTACAGGCTTCTGATGTTCTAGCCTCTGGTCTTCTCCCTTCTCCATTTTTGTCAGCTAGGCCCTTCCTGCCTTCCTATATCAGCTGATTTTTAAATGTCAGTCTGAGCAGGTTGATTTCAGAAGCTATATTTAAAAAGAGACCTGCCTGCATCTTTGGCTCTTTACTGAGACAGCATACTTCAAGAGGGATGAGATCCAGGAGGCCATTTCTTATTTTGCTTTTCGATCGCGTCTTGGAAGCAAAACCACAGCTGCTCTCATGGCATCTTGTGAACTCAGGGCAGGCTTTCTGCTGAGATCAGAAGCTCTCAGCCTTAGTCCTGAGGTCAGCCAGAACTGGTTGAAGCCACCCGGGAAATGCTGAAGGGAGCTGAAGGGGAAAGCTGTCCCATACAGTTGCCACGGACTCACCCAATTTCTGACCCTGTGAGCCCTCTGCTCTGGACATGTTCCCAAGGGCTCTTGTAGGAAGCTGTGATGCTGGGTCAGTTATTGATGGGCGCATGGCAGACTACCCCCAGACCCAGTGGTTTGAAACAGGAAGCTCTTCTCACGGTCTGTGTGGTTCTGCTCACCATGGCTTTGTTTCCTGGACCAGGAACAGCCTGGCGGGGACAACTGAGCTCACCTCCCAACAACGCTAATCCTCACCATCCTGTTCTGGGCACATCGTCCCGGGGGCGGTAAGGTTCTAAGAGCACAGATGAAAGTTTGCAGGACTTCTTGGCATCAGCACAGGCACACCATCCTCTGCTGGTTTTTTATAGACCAGAGCAATTTGGGAAGCCAGCCAGATTAGAGAGGCAGTGTAGTGGAGGAATAGATGCCACCACTGCTGATGAGGACTTAAAAGTCATGCTGCAAAGCGTGGTGGAGGGATAGGAAATTAGCATTCTGCCACACAGTTTTCTTTATAACGGTGTACAGCGGAGTATGTTCTGCGGCTTGGCAAGTGTTTCCACATCTACAATCTCACCCGACGTGCCTAAGAATCCTGTAAAGTCAGTTCAATTCTGATGATCATTCCCCATCTTCCATATGAAGACACTGAGGTCCAGACTGGCTCATGAGGTAGATAACTCAATGGAGCTGGGGTGGAGCCAAGACCTACATTTGGTTCTTAACTGTAACCATGCCCGTGTTGTGTTCCTGGTGCGTGAGAAGATGATTAAGGGGCAACCAATGCTCTTGATATGGCTAGATCGTGTGTGTCCGGAGCGCGTGAGTGATTTTGTCTCTGCTTCTGCCGGCTGCACGCTGCCAGGGCATCCTGGGCAGCTCCACGGGCTTGGTGAGCGTCCCTTGCGTGGTGCGGGTCTGCCGCCGGCTCTTCACCCGACCCGGGCGGTGGTGCCGGGGGTCCCGGGGCACCGCCCCATAAGGCTGACTTGGGGTTGCCGGGACGAAGGTTGGGTGTACAGATGAGTACCTCACACTTCCTTTAGGAGGAAAAGAGAGGGTACTTTTGTACATGTTTAAATCACTTTCTATCGTAACACATGTTTCTGGACATTCAGCTTTTATTTTATTCATTCATTTAATAAATGCTTAGTGAGCATTTCCCATATGTTGGGCGCTGTTCTCAGCTTAAGTTCTAATGGGAGATACAGACAACATATAAATATACTATATATATTAATATACTATAATATAAATATATTGTATAAATAAACTATATATACATATACGTTTACATGTGTTTAAACGTGTATGTGTGTACATATGTGTATATACTATATGAGTATAACATACAGATGAAGAAATAACTAACATTACACTAGCGTACATAAGTATATACCATATATACATGTATATATGCATATGTATAAAATATATATATTAATACATATAAATAGACAGGGGTTTCCCTGGTGGCTGGTAAAGAATCCACCTGCAATGCGGGAGACCTGGGTTCAGTCCCTGGGTTGGGAAGATCCCCTGGAGAAGGGAAAAGCTACCCACTCCAGTATTCTGGCCTGGAGAATTCCATGGACTGTGTAGTCCATGGGGTCGCAAAGAGTTAAACACAACTGAGAGACTTTCACTTTCTTAAATATACAGACAGACATATAAGTAACTATAATTTTATCATCAATCAGCAAGTATATATTTTCTCCAAAGGCATACCCTAACAAAAGACCCTGAGAATTTTCTGTCTTAACAGTGTTGCAAAGAAGGTAACCCTTCTAGGAGAGGTTCACCAAAGGCCCTACAAAGAGGAAGAATCTTCACAAAGGGTTTAGCTTAATATATGTTTAATGTGTGACTAATCATCTTTCTATTTACTCCAGTACTGGCTTAGAGAAAATTTGACTTTTTAAGCATTTCACCATATAGAAAACTTTATTACAGTGATTCTCTTTTTTCAAGAACTAGATTGGAATTGTCCTCTTTTAATGCTGCTATTTAATAATACAAAAAACCCCCAATTTCTTTAATAAATCAGGTTTATGGTTTCGTAATATAAACATCTCTGTGTTTTTACCTCCCAGTCAATAAATAATTACCTCCTGTTATATACAAGACATAACTAGTTGCGATATAATTTACAGGAAGGGAAATGTTAGTCCTTGATAGTAATGTGAGTCCTCTGGATTTCTTGCTAGCCCAAATAATAGTCTTCACCCAGGAAATCCTCTTCAGAGAGGCTGTCATGCTTTCTCAGGGAAAGGCTCAGTTGTTTTTTTTTTTTTTCCAGTATTTGACCATCTGTTTAGTTTCTAAAGAAAAGTTTTAAAACTTTCCCCAAGCACCTGAGATGATTTTTCAGAAAGGAAGAAAAAGAGGAAAATAAACCAGTGCTCACATGGCCCAGAGTTATGATTCATTTTTAGGAAAACATGCTGGGTAATTACATCTTTCACACACTCCAGTTTATCTCTGTTAACCGTAGTAAACATCTCACTACTTAATTTGTTCTGTCAACCACAGCTTTTAAAAAAACTGGGGCTCTGGGGCAGTTGAGGATTTATATCTGCAGTATAATTTCGCAGGCAGTTTTTTCCTTCTAATTTTGTATTCTTGGCTCCTTTACAGTCAAATATCCCCCACTCCATGAGGCTTACATCTTTAGCCATTGAGGTAAGACACACTTTACCATCATCAGCCCAGCTGGGGAAGCTGGACTCCACACTCCTGATGCTCCCAGGCTCCTGCGGCTTCAGAAGCCTGTCACCAGCATCCTGTGACGCTCCCTCTTCCTGGATCCCTTTAGGATTTAGGCTTCATAATGTTTATCATCACTGCATCATGACTTTCAAAAGGCAGTCACAACAGACTCCACTTTTCTTCTCTGAAGGAATCCATAAGGTGGTACTGCTGCGTGCTAAGTCACTTCAGTTGTGTCTGACTCTTTGTGACCCCATGGACTGTAGCCCACCAGGCCCCACTGTCCATGGGCCTCTCCAGGCAAGAACACTGGAGTGGGTTGCCATGCCCTCCTCCAAGGGATCTTCCCCACCCAGGGATCAAACCCACGTCTCTAACATCTCCTGCACTGGCAGGCAAGTTCTTTACCACTAGCGCTACCTGGAAAACCCATGGTGATTTTACTTGATAGCTTTCGTTTCATTTGTTGTTTAAGATTATAGTTTGCACGCTTGTGTGTAGCACTGTTTTTATATATCTTGGAACAATAGGGACTTCCCTGGTGGTTCAGTGGCTCCAACTCCAAGTTCCCAATGCAAAGGGCCCGAATATGATCCTTAGTCAGGAAACTAATCCCACATGCTGCAAGTAAGACCTGGAACAGCCAAATAAGTACATTATTGATTTTTTTTAAATAAAAATCAATGGTGAGCTTTCTGCCCCTCCCCCCCACACACACTGGACTTGTGACCCATGGAGGAAGTTAAAAGGATGGAATCACATGTCAAAGGCAAACTAATACATTTCCATTTCACTTTTTATTAAAAGAGCTTTAAATCCTCTAGAGGCCACATATCTATCAGGTACATTTTTTTTTTTATGGGAGGCTGTGTCACTAGTTGAGGTTTTCACTTGAAGGTTGAAGACAGGATAAAATTTGCGATGCAAGTGGCCCTAAGCACCCTCGGGAAACTCTTGTGCGTGGCCGTGACTTTTAGTGTGCTCCTAGCCAACAGATGATGTCCTTTAGTTGAGTTTCTTGTTACCTATTTTTGCAGAGGCTGCTAAAACTAAGGTACTGAGTCAGCTCATAAGTGAGTTAAGGGGTCAAGTAGACGCGCCTTTTTTTCTTGCAGTTTATGATAATTAGCTAAAGTTCACATAGAAATGCATGCCTTCCAAGTTTAATAGTTAAGAATCAAATGAGATTGTCAACGTTTATTTTTTGTGGTACTTCATATTTGGGCTACTGGATTCACATCGGTTTCCTCATATGATTACACATATGTCAGTGAGGCCGACTGGAGGCCTCGTCCTTCAGGTAAACGTGCGGTTAGGAGGGTGGATTTAAATATTGATCAGGAGGGGGACTAACCAGTTATCCTGTAACATCTGTGGTCTTTGATTTTGTTGAATGAGCTCAGTGTTAGTGTGTGGGGAAAGAATTTCTCGTTAATTACCATCAATGGAGATATCAAGGGAACATCTCATTCAAGGATGGGCACAGTAAAGGACAGAAATGGTAAGGGCATAACAGAAGCAGAAGAGATAAATAAGACATGGCAAGAATACACAGAACTATACAAAAAACAAAAAAAGGGTCTTAATGAACTGGGTAACCATGATGGTGAGATCACTCACCTCAGAGCCAGATATCCTGGAGTATGAAGTCAAGTGGGCCTTAGGGAGCATCACTATGAACAAAGCACGTGGAGGTGACAGAATTCCAGCTGAGCTATTTAAAATCCTGAAAGATGATGCTGTGAAGTGTTGCACTTAGTATGTCAGCAAATTTGGAAAACTTAGCAGTAGCCTCAGGATTGGAAAAGGTCAGTTTTCATTCCAATCCTAAAGAAGAGCTATGCCAAAGAATGTTCAAACTACTGCTCAATTGTGCTCATTTCAGTTGCTAGTAAGATTACGCTCAAAATCCTTCAAGCTAGGCTACAGCAGCACATGAACCAAGAATTTCCAGTTGGACAAGCTGGGTTTCAAAGAGGCAGAGGAATCAGATATCAAATTGCCAACATTCACTGGATCATGGAGAAAGCAAAGGAATTCCGGAAAAACATTTACTTCTGCTTCATTGACTAAAAGCCTTTGACTGTGTGGATCATAAAAAAAACTGTGGAAAATTCTTAAAGAGATAGAAATACCAGACCACCTTACCTGTCTCCTGAGAAACCTGTATGCGGGTCAAGAAGCAACAGTTAGAACTGGACATGGAACAGCAGACTGGCTCAAAATTGGGAAAGGAATATGACAAGGATGTATATTGTCACCCTGGTTGTTTAATTTATATATAGAGTACATCTTGTGACATGCTGGGCTGGTTGTATCACAAGCTGGAATTAACAACCTCAGATATGCAGATGACACCACTCTAAGGGTAAAAAGTGAAGAGGAACCTCTTGCTGAGGGTGAAAGAGGAGAGTGAAAAAGCTGGCTTAAAACTTAACAGTCAAAAAACTAAGATCATGGCCATCTGGTCCCATCACTTTATAGCAAAGTGGAAGCAGTGACAAATTTTATTTTTTTGGTCTCCAAAATCACTGCAGACGGTAAACTGCAGCCATGAAATTGAAAGATACTTCATCCTTGGAGGGAAAGCTGTGACAAACCTAGACACCATATTAGGAAGCAAAGAAATCACTTTGCTGACAAAGGTCCATATAGTTTTTTCAGCATTATGTATGGATGTGAGAGGTGAACCATAAAGAGAGCTGAACACAGAAGAACTGATTTTGAAATGTGGTGCCGGAGAAGACTTCTGAGAGTCCCTTGGACAGCAAGGAAATCAACCCAGTCAATCCTAAAGGAAATCAACCCTGAATATTCATTGGAAGGACATTGCTGAAGCTCCAATATTTTGGCCACCTGTTGTGAAGAGCTAACTCATTGGGAAAAATCCCAGTGCTGGGAATGATTGAAGCCAAAAGGAAAGTGGGTGACAGAAGATGAGATGGGTAGATAACATCACTGACTCAATGAACATGAGTTTGAGTAAACTTTAGGAGTTAGTGGAGGACAGGGGAGCCTGGGGTTGCAGTTCACGGAGTTAAAATGAGTTGGACACGACTTACAAGACTGAACAACAGCAAGAAACCACTCTTAACAGAAGTAATTTGCTTTCTTTTTTTTTTAATTTTTATTTTTACTTTATTTTACTTTAGAATACTGTATTGGTTTTGCCATACATTGACATGAATCCACCACGAGTGTACATGAGTTCCCAAACATGAACCCCCCTCCCACCTCCCACCCTATATCATCCCTCTGGATCATCCCCATGCACCAGCCCCAAGCATCCTGTATCCTGCATCGAACATAGACTGGCGATTCGTTTCTTACATGTTTCAATGCCATTCTCCCAAATCATCCCACCCTCTCCCTCTTTTAAAAACATTTTGTTGAAATATAATTGATTTACGGTGTTATGTTCCATTTTTGCAGTTTGGTTTCTTTTTAAATTGAAAAAAAAATCATTACTTAGAGTATTATATTCTGTTTTCCCTAAATGTTAAAATTAAGAAAATATAAAAACAGACAATAAGCAGGAACCCCAATTAAACAAAATAAATAAGCAAAGTGCATATTGTATGCAAACCTGTCCCTGGTGTCCTTAAAGCTGTATTTGGATCTACGGAAGCTGCTTTCGAGGAAAGCCTTCTGAATCGAAGGAATGACTGTCGGAGAAAAAAATGCTGTTATGGACACACAGTGTACCGTCACTTGGAACTATCCCCACAAACGCAGTCTGAAGGCAGGTCCCCTGCACGTCTGCAGTTGTGAGTGGGGGTTTCTAGAGTATGGTTAATATTTCACAAGCCTCCTTAGCAGATTGAGATCGCAGAGGCCGTAAATCCCTGTCTCATTAGTGAGGGAAAGCATTGTATTTGTTTGCTGGCAGTGACTGTTTTGTTTTAAAGACGAGTTGGTTTATGAAGATGCCTCTTATGACTCTTCTCTACGAATCTGAATATACTTGAGGTATAATTTAAGATGACATCCGAGGAGGGATGGAGTGGGAGTTTGGGATTGGCAGAGGCAGACTACACAGGATGGATAAACAACAAGGTCCTCCTGTACGGCGCCGGGAGCTAGAGTCAGTGCCCTATGATAAACCATAATGGGGAAGAGTGTGCGCACATATAACTGAACCAATTTGCTGCACAGCAGAAATTAAGACAACGCTGTAAAACAGCCGTGCTTCAATAACATAATAAAAAACAAAGACAGGCTTCATTGATATGGAGTGTCCTACACTGATGAAAGTTGGGGAGGATGAAGAGTCTGTCTTCTCAGTTGACTTCAAAGGTCTTACCTGTTTGCTGTCATCCACTTATACTGGCTTGACTTCCATCCACCTTTTTTAGCGTCTATTTTTGAGTCTTTAAGAAACAGTTATCCTATTAATGTAAATAAAACAGACACCAATCTCCCAACAATTGGGTTGTTTTAATAGGTGATTAGCATCAGACACTAACAAACAAATCTTTGGACTCCAGCACTTTCTAGAAACCCACAGGTGATCTAGGAGATGGGGAAATTGCTTCTAGAACAATCCATGCTGCCCTCTGGCTCCTGCTGTCTGCTGTGGAGTGAGCTCTAACCACAGTTTCCCAGCAATCCTCAGCTGGTTAAGGGGGAGAGGTGAGGAGACAAAAAACAAGGGAAGAGTCACCTGAAGCTCCTTGAGACGGGGGTCTCAGAGTGGTTCTGGTGATTCAAAGAAGCAAATAGAGCTCCATGTCACCCTCATCCTCCATGGCTATGGAGATGCACCATAGATGCACGGTAACTATGGTAACCATGAAACGCAAGGCATTCGCTGAAGCTGAGGTTGGCGCGGTGCAGACTCCTCTGCTATTCCCATCATCCTGTGCCATGAATTTCTTCACCTCCGTGCACAGCACACCACTTACATGGATTTATGCTTAAACTGTGCCTGTAACTGTCAGATCAGAGGCGCAAGCCCCGCGGGGTCTGAAACAAGAGAACAGCAGGCTTTGTCTCTTGGCAGCCTGCGCTAGTGCTCTGTCTGTGAATTTGCCTGCCTTGGTAATGGCCCTGAAATTACCCGAGGAAACCCAGGAAGCGGGCCACAGCGCAGGTGTGTCAGTGAAGGTCCCTCTGTGGCTGTGGACTGAGAACCCGCAACAGCACTGGGAACTGGGAAGAAAGGCTTCAGCCATCAGGTCAGGCAGTCTTTGGAAGATTCAGCCTGCTGGGTGTACTTTCAGAACCTCAGCCTGCTTTATTCAGACAGCTATCCATCCATCGGCACATCTCTCTCTTTTTTTTTTTTTTTTTTTTTTGGTCCTTTTCATTTTTGGCCTCATTACCCTTTGCCGTTCACTTGTTGGAAAGAGAGAGAAAGGAAATTGGCTAGGGGTGAAGAGGAAAGCTGGATTAATTTTGCTGTTTAAATCCTGCTGCAGACTGTGACAAAAACCTGTGAAAAACTTCCAAAGGGCTTTCCTCTGAAACTGTGAGCAGAGCAGTGAGGTGGTGAGACCAGCGGGGGGCGCCAGTGCAGCAGAAATCTAATTGTCCGTCGTCTCCGGGACACAGCTGTGGCACCTAGACGGGGAGAGGTGAGGCCACCCCTCCAGTCATTTGTCACTGAATTTATATATTAGCCTGTATTCCACAGATGCCGCCATTCTGAACCTGGAGGGCTTTTTTCTGCTCTGCTTGTTTATATTCAGTTTGCCTAAGAAATGACTGTTTACTTCTTTCTTTACCAAAGACACTCTTTTAGCTTTGCTGCAGAAGTTGACCTTGGGATACAGATGAAGTCCTATGTCTTCCAAACTATGTAGAATATATCATGTTCTATTTCTTAGTTGCTTTATCAGGCTCTGATGTTCGTTGTAAATAAAAAATGAGCCAAGTCAAGCTCATGAATTAGCACTTACTTGGAGTCCAGCTGAAAATAAATTAATTTGACAAAGATACTAATTTAAATCAAGCAATATGAAACCACAAAACAAACTACATATACGCACGCACGCTTCTGTGTGTGTGTGTGTGTGTGTGGTATATGTATGTATGTATTGCTAATACTGGCAATTAGTTAGCACTTATGGCAAAAGATTGGCACAGGGGAAGGAAGGGAGAGATGTAAATTTGTACTTGCTGTGTATTTGGAATGTTGTTTGGATATCTTGGGAGACCCAGCATTTCAGAAACCTTAGCAGAGGGGAAACCAACAGGCTCCCAGGCCAGTAGGCGATGTTAGTGCATCCTGCCCATGTGGGCAACTCCATACACTTACGCAGCGTCCACAAGGCAGACTGTCAGAGTGGGTCTGGTGACCCAGAATGTATGCTCAACTCAAGACGCTTCTGAAAGTAAAGTGGATGGTGTTAATAATTATACCAGAGAAACACAGCTTGGAGCAAACCAGCATTCCTGGTTATATGCCCCTTTGTTGTTCTTGTTCATGATTATTCCTTTGACAAGTTCCAAAAGCAGAAAGCATATTTTAATTCTGTTTTGATATATGTGTTTGATTAAACCAGAATCTTCTTAGAAAAAGAGACCTTCGTAGTGAGAATGATACACACTCATTGTGAAAGCAACTTGAAAAACCCAACAACACAGAAAGTGCAAGGCAAGTAAAAGTCTGTCGCAGTGCCAGAACCCAGAGGCAACTACTGGTCACTGTTTGGTGAATATCCTTCTGGTCTTCTCTAAGTATGCGTATCAGTTCAGCAGCTCAGTCGTGTCCAACTGTTTGTGACCCCACTCAAACTCACGTCCATCGAGTCGGTGATGCCATCCAGCCATCTCATCCTCGGTCGTCCCCTTCTCCTCCTGCCCCCAATCCCTCCCAGCATCAGAGTCTTTTCCAATGAGTCAACTCTTCTCATGAGGTGGCCAAAGTACTGGAGTTTCAGCTTTAGCATCATTCCTTCCAAAGAAACCCCAGGACCGATCTCCTTCAGAATGGACTGGTTGGATCTCCTTGCAGTCCAAGGGACTCTCAAGAGTCTTCTCCAACACTGTCAATTCTTCGGCGCTCAGCTTTCTTCACAGTCCAACTCTCACATCCATACATGACCACTGGAAAAACCATAGCCTTGACTAGACAGAACTTTGTTGGCAAAATAATGTCTCTGCTTTTGAATATGCTATCTAGGTTGGTCATAACTTTTCTTCCAAGGAGTAAGCGTCTTTTAATTTCATGGCTGCAATAACCATCTGCAGTGATTTTGGAGCCCCCCAAAATAAAGTCTGACACTGTTTCCACTGTTTCCCCATCTATTTCCCATACATGCACAGAAACACAAATGTACTCTTACACGAATGGGATCAAATGATATATAGTGTTCTACAAATCTGCTTGCCTTCAGTGAACACTCAGGCATCTTTCCATGGTGTCCAGGGTGGGTTTGCATCATTTTAATGGCTATCCACACAAGAGGATGCATGCACCATCATTTTACACAACTCAGTCTTGCATTATTAACCTTTGGTTTCTACATTTTTAAATTTCGTTTTTGTTTTATATTGGAGTGTAGTTGGCTTCCCAGGTGGCACTAGTGGTAAAGAACTCGTTTGCCAACACAGGAGACAGAGGAGACCCAGGTTCAATCCCTGGATCCGGAAGGTCCCCTGGAGAAGGGCATGGCAACCCACTCCAGTGTTCTTGCCTGGAGAATCCTGTGGACAGCGGAGCCTGGCAGGCTACAGTCCACAGGGTCGCACACAGTCAGACACGACTGAAGTGACTTAGCACATAGTCGATTTACAATGTTGTGTTACTTTCAGGCATACAGCAGAGTAATTCAGTTATACACACACATATATATTTTCAGATTCTTTTCCCATATTGGTTATTACAGAATAGAGTTCCCTGTGCTTTAATAATAATAATATAATAATAACTATTATTTGGTAGAGTTCCCTGTGCTATACAGTAGGTCCTTGTTGGTTATCTATTTTATATATAGCAGTGTGTATATGTTAGTCCCAAGCTACTTTGTCCCTCCCTTCTACATTTTTAGCGTTAGAAGTAACAGAGGTGAATGCTCTGGTTTACATTCTTCTGATTGTAATTTTAACTCCTTCTCTGTCTTTCACAAAAGCATGTCAGAGGAGTGAGGGAGATGTTATATGGGGAATAATCTGAAATGCTTTTAACTTTTAAGAAAGAGGAGGAAGAGGAGGTATTACTTGCAAATTCCTGTACTATAATTCGATTACTAATAGGTTGCCCACACACCAGACACCCGTTGAGTGCCAGCAGTACCTCTGGAACCTTCTCTAAAGTACCAACTCTCCTACCCAAGGCAGCCTTTGCCACCACCCCTCATCTCTGCCTGTGGACCACCGAGCCTTAAATCTCCATCACAGTTGGTTCTTCAGTTTTGATATTTAGCCAGCTTCATTTCCTGTCATTTTCATGGTTTCTCACCCTTCTGTGAGAAGGGATGTGTTTTCCTGCTCACTCTCTGCTAGCGCCCTCAGCGGCTGGTTTATGCGAGGTGCTGAGCTAGGGCAGAAGACATGGGCAGGGGGACTCAAGCCGCTAAGCAGCAGCCTCCTGCTCCTTTACCTGCCTCCAGGCGCTCTTCACGGTGTCTAGCAGACTGAGGATGTACTGCCAGGGAAAGACCTTCCCTCTTTCTTAGTTATAGGACCACCAATAAATACACGGAAAGCATAGCTGAAATGTTTGAAAACTGCTGTATTCTCAAGTTCAAAGTAAGTCCAGTTGGTTTAAAGTATTGTCTTCTTGAGGACTTTCCCGGTGGCTCAGATGGTAAAGAATCTGCCTGCAGTGCGGGAGACCTGGGTTCAGTCCCTGGGTTAACAAGATCCCCAGGAGAAGGAAATGGCAACCCACTCCAGTATTCTTGCCTGGAGAATTCTATGGACAGACCAGCCTGGTGGGCTACAGTCCATGGGGTCGCAAAGGGTAGGACACAAGTGAGCTACTAACATATATATATATATATATATATGGTTTTTAATATATAACATATATATATATTGGCTTCTTGAAGAAATTCCCCAAGAGTCACTTGTTGCTAAAAAATAAGCTGGGCTAGATTACGATAATGATGGGTAATATACCATTTGGGGCTTCCGAGGTGGTACAGTGGTAAAGAATCTGCCTGCCAGTTCAGGAGATGAAAGAGACATGGGTTTAATCCCTGGGTCAGGAAGATCCCTGGAGAAGGAAATGGCAACTCACTCCAGTATTCTTGCCTGGGAAATCCCATGGACAGAGAAGCCTAGCAGGCTACAGTCCATGAGGTCACAAAGAGTCGGGTATGACTGAGTGACTGAGTACACACACAAATGTGCCATTTGTCACACAATGGGAGAGTTCAAGGAAGAAGCAAGACAGCCACCCAGCATTCTGGCTGCTTCTCTTCCGTTCTGATTAGAGACAGACCAAGGGTAAGACGGAACGTCTCTGTCTCCCCAGGGACCAGTGATCCAGGCTGGGAGATCTGATGGAGGCTTTTTTCTTCACCTGAACTGGAAAACTCAGCAACATGAGAAACACAAATACAGAATTTACTTCCATTTAGAATAGCTAGACAGAGAAGGTGATGGCAGCCCACTCCAGTCCTCTTGCCTGGAAAATCCTATGGGCGGAGGCGCCTGGAAGGCTGCAGTCCATGGGGTCGCTAAGGGTCGGACACGACTGAGCGACTTCACTTTCACTTTTCACTTTTATGCATTGGAGAAGGAAATGGCAACCCACTCCAGTGTTCTTGCCTGGAGAATCCCAGGGACGGGGGAGCCTTCTGGGCTGCCGTCTACAGGGTCGCACAGAGTCGGACACGACCGAAGTGACTTAGCTGCTTAGCAGAATAGCTAGAATCTGTTATCCTAGAAACGATGATGCCCCAGATGGCAAGTGGAAAGTGTAACTTCTGAACAACAGCTAGAAATGACAAAGTAAGTCTCCAATCCAGAAAGTGAAGTCAGGTTTTTTGAAAGTCAGAATAAGATGAATGAAGATTTGTTAGAAACTACTGATAGTTAATCATAGTCAGAGTAATATTGAGTTTCCTCGGTGGTTGCTAGTGGTAAAGAATCCACCTGTCAATGCGGGAGGTGCAGGTTCGATCCCTGGGCTGGGAAGATCCCCTGAAGAAGGGCACAGCAACTCGCAGCAGTATTCATGCCTGGGAAATCTTATGGAGAGAGGAGTCTGGTGGGGTACAGTCCATGGGGTCACAAAGAGTTGGACACATCTGCAGTGACTTTGCACGCACACGTGCACACACCACAGGGTGGGGTGTGGGGCTTGTGGTTTGCTTCATTTCTTCCTCTTGAAGTTCAGAAGAGTCACATGACATTTATTGAATGCCAAGAGCATGCAGATGCACTGCACGAGGGGTGTGACCTTGAGATGCAGAGCTGAGAAGTTATAGAGAATTGAACGAATGAAGAAGTAAGTAAAGAACACAGCTTTATGCAGGAGAATTCAAGATGTAATAGTTGAATTATATTCAGCGTTCCTCCCCAGTTAAAAATTCTCACACCCACCTCTCGTTATTGAACAATCTTACGTTTATTGGGCGCTTTCTGTGTGCAGCCCACTGTGAAAAAGGTGCTGTTGGTACTCATTTTCTGCCAATAAAAGCAATTGAGTTCTAGAAATTTTTTAAACGTTTTGGTAGCTAAGGCCTCTGACATGTACTATTCAATTGAAAACATGGCAGTTGATAGATGCGTGTTGGAAAATCTGGCGCCTAGCCTCATTCTTCCCGGCTCTCAGTGTCGTTCCCAGATGTGGCCTCTGGTTGGTTGGGCTGCTGGTTGCGGTGACTCCCGAGGTGCCCCCTCCATTCCTACCATGATCTAGGGGAAGGTGCTAGGGGAGCCTCGCCCGTCTGCCCCAGGGGGCAGGCGGGTAACTACCCGCAGCTGGTCTTGGCTGGAGTACATGCCGGTCATCCTGTTTGGCTGTGGCCCTCACTTTATTTTTTATTTTTTTTTAAATTTATTTATTTATTTTTAATTTTTACTTTACAATTCTGTATTGGTTTTGGCATAGATTGACATGAATCCACCACAGGTGTACATGCGTTCCCAAACATGAACCCCCCTCCCACCCCCCTCCCCAAATCACACCATCGTCATTTGAGACACACTTGAGAGTCCCAAAGAATTGAATCGGAACTGGGCTTGGGATTTCCTCTCTGCCCCTGCACTTCCTGAGATCCTTCACTAGATGGCGTTCCATGCCAATCCACAGTCTCTACGTGGTTGCTTTCGTCCAGGAAAATGGGGGAAACACACAGCCATCCCTCTGTGACCGACCGCGGTCCCTCCCTCTGGCTCCAGGAATGGGTGGACCTCTCCCTGCTAGCCAGTGAGTAGGTGTGCAGGTGTGCGTATTGTTGAGCTGTTTCACAGGCCATGCTCTTCAGCATCTGTGTGGGGAGGGGGGTTCTGACCGGAGGCGTTTCGGTGTGATTGGCAGGAAGCTTTGCTAGACCCATCAGCGGCAGTCCCTTGACTCTTGCTGGTGCTGGAAATCACAAACAAATCCATCCTAACTCCCTGGTTGAAGACGGCCAGTTGAAACCACAGGCCACTGTCACGGCAGGAACTGAAACCCAGGGTGGTGGGTGAGGTAGACAGATGAGTAATGAATAGAAATATTTACAGAAGGTGATAGGCCCCAGAAGTCTGCACACTTGTGCCCACATATGTAGACCTTGGATCCGTGTTTCTTAGCACTGTGTCTAGGATCTTTATTTCAAAGGAAATGATGAGTTACTGTTGTTTTACTTAAATACTGAAAAATTCACTTGATTCACAAAAGATGTTGGAGACCATCTTTCAAAAACAAACTGTATTTTAGGATGCTCTAAAAACAACAGTCCAATGTGATGTATGAATAGATATGAACTTGTCCTGCTTGGTTCCACAGTTCCTCACTCCTTCCTGCCCTGGCTGCTCGATTATTCAGATAGCTAAACATACCATCACTTTGACAGCTGTATATGCAGTTGATTCATTATCGTCAGTAGCCAAGGAGACTGAATTTTTTCATGACATGTTTGAGTCTGGAGGCAGCTTCATGAAAAAAAGAAAAAAAAAAAAAAAAAAACACTTTTAGACAACCCAGTGGGTTGGGTCTGAAATCCATGGGAGGGAACAATGGCCTGGTTCCACTTGAGATGACTCGGCTATCACCGTAGACAGGGCAGAGCCCAATTCTGTTGGACTGTTCTGAGGATATGCTTCGTGTGCAAGGCTTAGTCTGGGCCAATGGTGATGAAAATTATCTGAGCAACAAAGAGAAACGTGCCATCGTATACAACTGCTTTGGTTTCCCAAGGGACCAAGAGGGCCTGTGAAGTTAAAGGATGGGAGTTCCTGGTCTCGATTGTATTCATTCATGAAGGGATCGTTCAGTGGTCCTCTGCTCTGTAATGCTCAAACTCACACTAGCTCATCTCTACTCTCCTTCATAGCCAGCCTAAATGCTCAAAGACAACACTGAATCCATAGAAAATTATTTTTGTGCATGTGATCCATCTGGTTCATTTTTTCAAGCATTCAAATGGCAATTTTAATTGACAGTTATTTTAATGATTTTTTTCTTGCATCCCCAAATTATATTTCATTTTTATTTGTTGATGTTCCTGAGTGGGAGATGCCCAATGGCGTAGAGAACAGTACAAAGGAGGAAGAGAAAGATGGTTCTCACAGAAACGTTAGCCCACCTGTCACCCTGCTGCCCAGTGGGACGGACCCCAGTACACTCTTCACGTTGCCGTGAAAATGCTGATGGGGATGCCTCTTTGCCTCTCTCCTGATCTTCATGTGTCTTTAATAAGGAGGTTCCCATCTTTGACTTCACCTCAGAATCACAGGGCAGTTATGGTAAAAATCAGATTTCCAGGCTCAATTTCTCACAGAATGAAGGCTCAGGAGGTCTGCAGTGGGTGGTACACCAACGTCCGTATTTTTATCAAGCATCTCCAGATGATTCACAGGCATGGTATGTAAATTCCAGAAATACTAGACAGGGTGCTTCGGGGCCTCATGTAAATGCCACGGTCTTCACCCATCACTATGCTTGAAGTATGTTGATGTCAGGATTAAACAAATATTAAGTCACTTTCCTGTTCTTTCCTCCCTTCTCCACATGTTTTTTAAAACACACAACCATACTATCACCTCAGAGCAATTTCACTTACTTTAAAAATCTCCTCTATCCTGTGAATCAGAGAAGGAGATGGCAACCTACTCCAGTACTCTTGCCTGGAAAATCCCATGGACAAGAGGAGCCTGGTAGGCTGCGGTCCATGGGGTCATGAAGAGTCAGACACAACTGAGCGACTTCCCTTTCACTTTTCACTTTCATGCATTGGAGAAGGAAATGGCAACCCACTCCAGTGTTCTTGCCTGGAGAATCCCAGGGACGGGGGAGCCTGGTGGGCTGCCGTCTGTGGGGTCGCACAGAGTCGGACACGACTGAAGTGACTTAGCAGCAGCAGCAGCAACCCTGTGAATAAGTAGAACCTTCCTTAAGTATATCTGCAGAATTTACAGGAGGACATTTCTCCCTCCCTCTGTACACTATGCAGGAGGCAGGCATTCAGACCTGCCTTGTGTCTTCTGAGGAAACAGTGATAGATAAGGTGCGAGTCAGAGCATCCATTTCTGAGACAGAAAAGACACTGTGTGGTTGCTAATGATGTTGGTCATTAGTTTGGCGGTAGAAGACGTGAGAAGGGTGGAGGGGAGCGATTCTTTTAATTCAGGGATGCAGTGAATCCAGAAGAAGTCCTGGAAGATAAATTTAAAATGCTAAATCAGGCCAAAAAATGTATCAGAAAACTAAATATATTTTTCTCTGGTGGCATTTACATTTACAGGGAGAAATAAACTTGGTTCAGTTATCTCAACAATTGTCTCTGTGGCCCGTGTGCCAAAGATGGTGGATATAGGTGGGGAGGTCCTAAGCACATCTGATGCTCATAGTTGATGTTAGAAAACAGAGGTGACAGAACACACAGCAACATAGTATTGAGATTCACTGTCTTTTAAAAGAAAGCTTGACTTCCCAGTCTGAGTTCAATAAGTCACAAAACTGACTTCTGTGTACCTGAGCAGATCACACTGAGGTCTTGTTTCCTATCCCTTGTCCATGCAGGACAAGCTCTAATGCAAGGCTTTGGGAGTTTCTTAACTTTGCTGTAGAACACAGAATTATAATCTGTTGCTCAATACACAGAATTGAAAATAAAGCACTTCCATGTCAGGGCAATATAATTAAGAATCTAATTAATGGGCATGTAAGTCATGACAGATATTAATATTTATTCTCAGTTACCCTGTTTGTCTCATCAAACCAATTGTTTAGCAAATGTTGACCTAAAGGATTCTCTGCTTCATTGCATTACTTTTGACCTCATGTGTTAACTCGTGTGTTAAATAGATCTTCACTGAGAATCCACCCTGAGTCTGCAGAACAGGACAAAGATGGATGCCGGGAGTGAGATTCACTGAGTGCTTACTCATTGACACTTTATATTTACCTTAATTAATTCCTCCAAAAGCCTTATGAAGTGGCTTTTATTATTTCTATGGCAAAACTGAGGAATTACCCATGTCTTTCCATGACTGCTGGCTAGCTTTTAATGCTAAAACACTATGAACATGGATGTAAAACTTCAGGCTTCTTGGCTGTGTGTTTTTTAAGTTCTCTTATGCTATGGCAGTGTCAGCCCACAGACCAAATCCAGCCCATAGTTTGTTCTTATAAATTCAGTTTTATTGGAACACAACCACGATCTTGTGTTCTTTACTATCTACAGTTGCTTTCACTTACAACCTGAGTAGTTGCAGCAGAAGTTATATGGCCTTCAAAGCCTAAGGTGTTTACTGTCTGGTCCTTTACAGAAAAACCTAGCCAACCCTTGCGCTACAGGTCAAAGATGTTTCTGTATGACTAAACTGCTTTCAGGATGGCAGATACTTATCAAGTAATAGTTTAGGGTTTTTTTTTTTTAATGTTTCTATTGCACCCTAACCTAGATAACCCTAATACAGGTCCTCAATGAATCTTGTTGTTCTTGTTTAGCCACCAAGTTGTGTCTGACTCTTTGAGACTCCATGGACTGTAGCCTGCCAGGCTGCTCTGTCTGTGGAATTTTCCAGGCAAGAATACTGGAGTGGTTTGCCTTTCCCTTCTCCAGGGCATCTTCCAGACCTAGGGATCAAACCCACATTTCGTGCATTGGGAGGCGGGTTCTTTACCACGGAGCCGCCAGGGAAGCCCCGAATAATAGTTTTGAATGTTCAGACTGTGGCCTTGATTCTGCCTGTGGAAATCTAAGTGTGTGGTGTCCTGAGAGCCTGAGGGCTTTAGTCTCCCCTGTCTAATGTGAGGAGAATTAGTTATAGCCAAACTTCCTGACTGGGCATGCAGGTGGCTCAGTGGTAAAGAATCCACCCGCCAGTGCAAGAGCCGCAGGAGATGCAGGTTTGATTCCTGGGTTGGGAAGACCCCCTGGAGAAGGAAATGGCTACTTGTTTCAGTATTCTGGACAGAGGAGCCTGGCGGGCGATAGTCCACGGGGTTGCGAAGAGTCGGATATGACTGAGCACACACACACACGCACACACAGACTTCCAGACAAAGAAGAATTACCTGGATTCTTCTAAAATGGTACTCAGGGACTTCCCTAGTGGTCCAGTGGTTAAGAATCCACCTTGCAATGCAGGGGACATGGGTTCATCAGTGGTTTGGGAACTACGGTCCCACGTGCCCTGGAGCAACTAAGACCCCACACAGCCAAATAAGTAAATAAATGTTTAAAAAATATAGTTAAAGTAAAGTGGGACTTGCTTGATTTTGTGAGTCCTAGATCTCAGCTTCTCCACCATAGTTTGAATCACATCCATTAGATTTCATGTAGTAATACAGAGCAAAGGAGCTCCCCCACCCCAATTGCACGTCTATTTCTTGATCACATTTCATGCTCTGCTGAGGGTTAGTCGGTGCTCTGCTCTGCTACAGGGCCCTCATCCTTACAGGCTGACTGAAGGAGGGCCCCCTCTGGGAGATGCCATCCTCACCGCAAAGGGAAAGGAAAGAGCTGACAGAAACACACAAGGGCTCTTAAAGTTTCAGCGAGCACTTGGCCATGTGCCAATGGGAGGATGTTACACATTCCTGCTGCAGAGCGGCCCCTCAGGCTACCAGGCGCGGGCAGGGAGGCACAGCGAGAAGGGCCTGTGGATAACTGAGGGCAATAACAGAATCTCCCAGCCACCACTAGAGGATCCCTAACCTCCTAAGCGTCCTGTAGATAACCAGGGTGTGTTGTGAAATCTCAGAACTATGCTTCCCGTAAGCAAGTCACAATCCCCCTCTTCTTCAGGGTAGGTTGTTGTCTGTGTCCTGTTCTAACCCCACAGCCTTACCTCACCTTCCACACCGCATGATCCTGTTTTTCTTTCTGGGCGAGAGCCTGTGACTCGACAATCAGTGGTGAGGTTAAGCAGGTCCCGCCGGCCGCTCCTGACTCACTTCCATTAGCGGGTGGGCGCCTTTCTGAGCGCTTCAGTCATTTCAGGTCTCTGCTTTCCATCTGTCGGGGTCACAGCAGAGAAAGTCAGATCGCCTAGGAAGACACCTTGCGGGATAAGTTTTAAGAAAGCTGACCGCTTTGTGAGCCTGAAGATGAAAGTTTCCAGTTAAATGCAGGTATTTCTGGCTAGTCTGCCTCAAGTTCGGAGAAGCAGAAGAAGATTAAAGATCTTTCCCCAAACTAGGTCAGAACTGTGGTAAAAGATGAGAGGCTGATTTCAGGAAGCTGCACAATAACCCAGTCACACAAGTTGATCAACTTAATTTATACAGTGTTTCTGGACTCCCCAAAATGGTCCAAGGAGATGGATTAGTCAGCCACGTGGCGGACGGTCCATTTTCTGTACTCCTCTCTGCCTTACTCCATTATTTCCAAAGCTAAGCCAAAGCAGGTTTGAAAAAGCAATTTCATCATTTTATACCTATCGCTGGACAAGTAAATCAAGACAGTAGTCCAAAAGCATTTCTCCCACTTAAAATGCTGACAAATCCTTAGAAATTGAAAAATGAAATACACATGTTGACTGACCTTCAAAATTAATGTTAAGACTTTGGGATTAACAGATACACACTACTATACATAAAATAAATGAGAAGGACCTACTGTATAGCACAGGGAGCTGTACTCAATATCTTCTAATAACCCAAATGGAAAAAAATCTAAAAAATATTTATATGTGTATGCATGTATATGTAACTGAAGCACTGCTGTACGAACATGGCAACAAAACTTTGAACTAATACAACATTGTAAATTAACTATACTTCAATTAAAAAAAAATAAGGTCTAGAGGTTATCTCATGGTTATATCATTTTGTTTGCTTATATGATGTATTAGATTAATATACATTAAACACAAAAGTCTTCCCACTACACTGAGGAACAAATGAGGTGCATCTGCCCATGCTGCTGTGCATTAATGTTGTTTAACGAGCACTACCAGTTTAATGGTCAGAAGAAGGCATGGGTTTTAAAATACTTAAAAGGAGACGATTCAAATACATGTATTTTAGATTGTATAACTATAAACCTGTAAGATCCAAGGGCAGCAAAGAAAAAAAACCTTTAGAACTTTTTCATAGTAGATCAAAGTTGAATACCTAAAAACAGTTTCCTTACATACAGAGTAAGAAATTAGGAGCTTGAAAATTGAAACTTATATCACAAGGCATATTTTTAGTCAAAATAATTTTATCACCACAATAGCAAAAAATACTTGAAAAATAAATAAGAGTTAAATGAAGTATAGTACCTTCAGAAGAAAACTCTATAAAACTTGGAGGACCAAAAACATACCCTTAATGTTCTGGGAACAATTTCTGTTTTATAAATTATTTCAAGTGTGGCAGCTTTAAACAGCCTTTTTATTATGCTCCCAGATTTTGTGGGTAGGAATTTGGGCAGCACAAAGCAAATGGGATCACAAGACCAAGGGTGATGCAATGGCTGGGTCTGGAACATTCTGGAAGCATCTCATGCTTGTGTCTGATGGTTGGCCCTGGGCAGGAACCCCATCTGGGGCTTTCAACCAGGGCACCTGCTTGAGGCCTCCCCAGGGGGCTGTGGCCCAGGACAGTTGGACCTCAAAAGGTGAGAGTGCCTGAGAACCAGCTGGACTCCCCACTCTCCTGACCTCACCTCGAGGCCACACAGCATCCACTGCTTTCTACTGTTCACTAATCTGCCACAGATCCTCTCCAGTTCAGGAAATCTCTGAGAACAGTGCCAAAGAATTTGCAGCCATATTTTAAAAATCACCTCATTAGGAAACACCATAATTTTAGATTAGAAGATCGATTTTCCCTAATTAATATATAGGCCTAATATAATTCTAGTCATATCAACGGAAGGGTCTTTTTTTAATCCTCTTTTTATCCCTTCTTTTTTAATTGAAATATACTTAGTTTATAGTGTTGTATTAGTTTCAGGAGTACAACAAAGTGGTTTAGCTATATATATATATTTTTTTCAGTTTTAAATTTTGGTTATTACTAGATATTAAATATAGTCCCCTGTGCTATATAGTAGGTATTTGTTGTTGATTTTATAAACAGTAGTATATATCTGTTACTGCTAAACTCCTTATTTATCCATCCTCCACTTTCCCCTTTGGTAACCATAAGTTTGATTTTTATGTCTGTGAATTTGCTTCTGTTTTTTCAATAAAATCATTTGTATCAATTTTTTAGATTCCACATATAAGTGCTATGTGGTATTTGTCTTTCTTAGTACGATTATCTCTAGGTCCATCTGAAATGGAGCAGGACCTTATGGGTCCTTGACCCCATGTCTTCTGCCTGCCTTTTGTCTGGGTAAAAACGTTAGCCAAACAATAAATATAATCAGGGAAGTGAGGAAATGCAGAAAAAAAGGAAAACAGTCCAACGAGACTAATAATAGTTTAGTCAGTAAGCAAAGGCAAGGCTTTAGTTCCTTCTCAAGGGCTCCGGATAACATTCGGAGCCATGTCCCGTGTCTCTATAGAGACCAAGACACCCACCAGGAGGAAGGCATTAGCTACATGGTGACCAGGCTATAGTCCTGGTATGAGATGCTGCACTTCCGATAACTGGCCTCAAGGAAATGGTAACAAACCCAACCTGGAACTAAAGACGAAATGTACTTAAAACAGTCAGGAGGACGTTGGTCCGACCTCTGACGACCAATTTCAAGATGACCGGCGGAGCGGACAGTGCTGTTTCTGCATGTAGACCCCGCCTTTAAAATTTCTTGCCCCCTGATTGGTGGGTGGAGGAGGGGCCTGGCCTCTGGACAGAAGTCCATATCCTTCCCTCAGCCCAAGTTGCTGGCCTTTTAAATAAAGCAAACCTTCCTTTCCACCAACCTTTTCTTTACTGGCTTTGGAGCCGGGAGCACCTGGACCCACTTTCACTAATGGATATTGGCGCCCACATGAGGCTGTGCTCTCGCGATATCTGGCTCCCCGGGGGTTTTCCCCTGCGAGGCCGCCGCCATGATGCACCTGGAAGGCTTCAAGGAGCCTCTGCTCGTGGCTCGCTGGCCCCTCTGAAAGGGATTTGGGGGGAAGTTCCTGGCAGCTGCCTATACCATTTGTCTCAGGGATCCTCCTGTTTCTCCCTGCCCGGCGCTGACTCCCAACTATGCTTTTCCCTGATGGAACAGAAAGACGCCTCTGGACAAGCCGACGAGCTCCCAGACCCAGTCAGTCCATCGGTGTGTACCCAGCTAACTTTTCTTTTGAGCGCAAAGAGCTATTTGGGTGGTTTGCCAATTGGTTCTGATGTGTGTCTGCCATTGAGGACCCTTTGTGAACACTGAGGGTCTTTTGGGTGTTTTGCCAGCTGGTTCTGACGTGTATCTGACGTCAAGGCCCATTTGTGTTGGGAAGGGTTTTTTGGGGACTCTGTATTGGTCATCCTTGTTGAAGGGTTTGTGACAGTTCTATCTTCTGGTATGTGGGTGTGTGTGCCATTTGTGTGATTGGTATTCTTGTTGCCTTTTGTAAAATGGGAAATTCAGGTTCACTTCATGAGAAAAATTTTAGCTGTGATTTTATGATTAAAGAAAAAGATAATTTTTTAACAATATACAACAACAGTATTTTTTAGATTCCAGGAAAAAATGGTGAAGATGAAACTCTTGAAATTCCAAAACTGGTTCTTTTTGCATATGCAGTTAGAGAAAGCTAGCTTTATAAAATACTGTTTTCAGAATTCTGACCGGTTGTACTAAGCTGGTACAAGACTGGAATTTGATTTTCTTTCTTTTACTGGTCCCCAGATAATGTTCTTCCTGTTAAGAGAACACATTTTCCTGGAATACTGAGCTGCTTTTGATAACAAATTGCAAGTTTCTTTCTCTAGCTAACTTGGAGAATTTCACAAGTCTCCTGGGCATCTCAGAAGGAAATATTTAAGTAACTAGGATTATCTGGTATACTAAATTATATGGAAGACATTTGATAATTTTCAGATCGCACTGCCAAACTAGTAAGAAATCTAAAGGATTCAAATGGAAAAGTTGTTTTGCCTCAAATCATATTTTTGACCCTAATGTTAGGATGGAAAAAATTGTCTAGCAGCGTTATCAGAATACACTTACTTATGATGTGTCACTCTTGGCTTTAAGTTCACTGCCAAAAGCACGTGTACAATGCTTATGTGACAATATGGTATAAGTGCTAAAAGTATGGCCCAAGAAATGTTTCTCCATCAGCATACCTCTCTGTCCTTGTTTGTCGTATCTGATCAGTTTTCCCCCAACATGGATAACTAGGCAGATAAACAAAATGTAGACCGAATATCAAGAGACATGAATGGACCCAGAGCAGGCAACTGAGCTACTGTGGCAATGATGGAAAAATGTATTGATGATCAGTGCATTCTATGGAAAGATTTGCAATTAAAAGGGGGAAACAGTGGAAGAAATTTTCACATTTGGAGATATGGGAAAGTCATTCTGGCTTATATATGGTTTAATTTGAACTTTTAATATATCTACCGTATCTACTCCATTTATCTGTTGACGGACGTTTAGGTTGCTTCCATGTCTTGGCTGTTGTGAGTAGTGCTGCTATGAATATTGCATGCGTATATCTTTTTGAATTAGAGTTTTCATCTTTTCTAGATATATGCCCAGAAGTGGGACTGTTGGATCATCTGGTAATTTTATTTTGAGATTTTTTTTTTTTTGAGGGGAAACTCCATACTGTTCTCCATAGTAGCTGCACCAATTAAGATTCTGACTAACAGTGTAGGAGGGTTAGAGGGTCTTTTAAAACTTGTTTCTATCTAGATATCTATTATCTAAAGGAATTGATGGATAATAATACATAAGAACATTTTGAGAAGGATGAATATTACAAGAGGAGTCCCTTTGCAAGCAGTTTAATACTTCATAGACAACTGTGAATAAAAGCACTTGATTATTCTAAGAATAGACATATCAATCTTATGGAATTGAAAACTCGGACTGAAGTAATCCAAATTTTCCAAGTAGGAATGTAGCAATCATGCACGTTCCCAGTATGTGCTGGGGAAAGGAGGGCTTATTCCATCAGTGGTACTGACATTGCTGGTTAAATGTAAGCGTGTAGGGAGTACACCTGCAATTTACACAGGGTGCAAATGGAATGTTCACATGGATTCAAAGTTTTAAGAGTCAGAATAAAATCAGAAAAAAACCCACATTTTTAAAAATCTTAGTGTGGATCAGGCTTTCTAACAGCAGTATTAGAAAAGTATATATGTATAGTTGACAGGTCTGATTATATAAATGTTAAAACTGTACTTGTAATAGCTAAAAACAAAATTAAAAGCAGATAAATTACTTGCAACATGTAAAGCCCTTGGATACTGTTCTTACCAACAAAAAGTTCTTCCAAATCAAAAAGAAAAAGATGACCACCCAAAATGGGCAAAGAACATGAATGAGCATTTTTTGAAAGGAGGACATTCGAGTAGCCAGCAGCTGAGTTGAAACCCTGGGGCACTTGTCGGGTAGTAGGACCCCAGGAATCGAATGGTGATTACCTGCCGGAGGCAGCAGAGCCCCTCGACGGGAAGTGGATGCAGCTTTGTTACCTAGCTGTGAGTGCGACGTACTTGAAGTCTAGTTATGTCAGATGGCCATTGGTTACTTGTCATTATTAAACTTGAATGTGACTTGATGATGTATGGCTTATTCTTAACTCTTAAACAAAAGAAATTCGGTTTTAGCAAAGAGACATGTTTCTCTGTGACTTTTCTTAGCTTCCCCAACCCAGTTCAGAATGTCAGACCCTAGGTTCCACTCTCTGCCCTTAGACTCTGCATCTAGGGACCATTCCTTGGCCAACATCTTGAGGGCTATTTTGCAGGTATCCCAAAATGATAGATCTGAAATTAATAATAATAAACACGTGCATGCATGCTCAGTCGTGTCAGACTCTTTCAGTCACATGAACTGTAGCCCACCAGATTTCTCTGTCCATGGGATTTCCCAGGCAGGAATCCTGGAGTGGGCTGCCATTTCCTCCTCCAGGGGCTCTTCCCAACCCAGGGGTTGAACCCATGTCATTGGCAGGCGAGTTCTTTACCACTGAGCCATCTGGGATTCCCCAATAATAAACACATTGCCAATCAGATTTAAAGTTGGTCTTTTAAAGTGGCAGATCTCTTTCTGTCAAATTCTTGCATAGAACCCAGACATGTAGTGAGACAGGTGAAGTGGAGGGTTGAGGCCACAAAGGCCCCCATCTGCTTTGCTTCCTTCTGGCCAGTTGTGGCAGCCCCTCTCCCCCAGGGCAGCCCCCTGCAGCCCCCTGGAACACAACTGGACCACGACTTCAAGGGAAAAATGTTACCAGAATCTGGCCTCTGTACACCAGTGCCAGATTAAATGTTGGAGACAGAGTTTTGGGTGAAGTAGAAAGAAATAGTTTTATTGCTTTGCCAGGCAAAGGGGGACACAGCAAGTTCATGCCCTCAGCCCTGTGTGTCCCACTCTGGAGGGAGTAGTAAGGAGTTTTATAGGAATGGTTCAAAGAGCAGGGGGTTATCAGCTTGCAGACATTTTTCTGATTGGTTGGTGGTGAAGTCATTGGGAGTCAGCATCATCAACCTTCTGGTTCCAACCAGTCTAGGGTCTGTCTGCTTTTGGTCAGCAGTTTTCATCTGGTGGAAGTCTGCTTCCTGTAAAAACAACTTAGGAATATGTGTCAAATCTTTAAAGAAAAAATCTTTCAAGGAACTTCGTGATTCTGCTATGTGGTGGATTTATAGTCTAAATCGTTACCAGTTCCCCAGCCCAATAGCTGTTCTTTGTCTCTGCATCTTCTCATTGCCCAGTCGTTAATTCTTGAATCAGCCTTTTACTTCAAAAGACAAGGGGGCTTGTATGTGGTTTCAAAAGCAACTTCTAATTTTAAGCACTGGGTTCAGCAGTGTTGAGTGAGCTCCATAAGGTAGAATGTATAGTCACGTTTATTAATTTGCTCAAAATGTGCAAACCTAAAGCATTTTGTTACTTAAGTATATATCAAAACATCACGTCAGACACTTAGAAATACATACCATTCTTACTTCTCAAATTGACCTCATAAAGCTGGAAAAAAATGAAATTAAAGTAAAGCATTAAAAAAGAGTCTTAGGCAAACAACAATATACTGGGTTCCCCCCCGCCTCGAGGATTCCATTTACTTGACTGACCTACCAGTCTAGTCACCTGTTCTGACTCAAAGCAAGGTCAGTAACTCGCAGGAGAATCTGAAAGGACCAAGAGGTGTCACGACCAAGTGTAGAAGGTATTCCTGGAGCCCACATGGCTCCTGACCGGCCTTTCTCAGCAGGGCATTATAGGCATTCGGGGCCACATGCTTCTTCCTTGGGCCAGTTGAGTCTAAGCTTTAAGAAGCATTTGGCACCCTTGACCTCAGACATCAAGTGCAAGAAGCATGCCGCCGCCATTGCAATGACTTGGGATGCTTGCACTCCTCTCCAAATATTTGCCCCCGAGAGGTGGTGTCAGCCCTGGCTGGGCATTCCGGCAGACCTTGCCACTCTAAGGGACAATGTAGGAATCTCCCAGTGTGGGCTGCTATTTGGGGGGAGGCCCGCAGCAGTTACCGAGGAGCTGTGAGCTCAGGTGTGGCACCGCTGAGCATTAAGGCTTTGCTTTATAGAGGATGTAAAACGTTTATTGTGTCCATACTTCAGTTAAAGCTTTCAGTTCAGTTTGGTTTCTTTTTATGACTGTTCATTTCGGCTGCCTTGAATATATGACTGACATTAAGTTTATTGAAGATGCCGTCCTGGTCGTTTCTGCGATGTAAACACCACATGTGAAGAAGCTAACTGTGCTCCTCACTCTTCCTGGAGCTCTGAGCTCTCCACTTCTGCGGCTCTGCTCATCTGTATTGGAGGCATATGGACAGGACAGTGCTTAAATTGAGATATACTCCGGAGGAGCATAAGGGTAAAAATCCATACTTGTAAAAAGGTATGCTCTGAGCGTGGCTGGTTCCTCCATGTCTGCCAGGCTGGAATGACCTCTTAGATGTAAATGATTTCATGGCCTTTAGACACTCAAGTTTCCGTGGTGTAGGCTTGGGAGGCACGCCAGTGCTGCTCACTTGTATATGATGGCAGCAGGCAGGGCTTCAGGGGAAATGAGTGAAGGCAGAGGAGCAGGAGACAGGAGAATTGATGAGGTACGGAATGGCAGGAAATATATGGAGAGAGGCAAATTGATCTTTTAAGCATCAGTGCCAAGAATTTCATTGTTTCCTGGGCCATAATTAAATGTTTTGAACACTTTTTCATGTTTAATAGTTAATAGAAAAGTTGGCTCACAACTTCTTTTGAAGGTCACTTGTTTATTGTGAAATTGACATAAGCAATTCACTCCCAATCTCACATCCTTCCCTTCTCAAAATTGTTTTTCCTGTCCAGTACCTCACCACACCCTATGTCTGCAGCATCCTAGTTAAAGGACTGCCATTGTCCAAGTTCCCAGACTTGCATCACGATAGCAAGAACTTGAGTGCCTGCTCAGTAAACAGACTGACCACCAGCCTATCCCGTCAAGATTCGAATTAAGTTGCTCTGGACTGGGGTCTGGATCCAGGTGCCTTGTATCATCAGGCACATTTGGGAAGCACCTAACACAGTTCTTTGATCATCCTTTGATGAAAATGTATGTGGCAGGACAACACAAAGACACTGCAGTTTGGACAGAGCTCATGAATGTGAATGACCTTTTCATGTGTCCAAAAAAGAAGTAACTTCTTTACTTTGAAATGATTCTGTAATTTGCAAAATTATATAACACATAGAAATTTCCAGCGTACAATGGGAACCCATCCCCATTCACAAAATGTTACAATGAAAACTTCTCTCCCCACTACCAGACTGCCAAGATAATACTGCTTTACATTTTAAAGGGAAAAAAAGAGTTTATTTTGTTATTTTCTGTCT
Organism: Oryx dammah; assembly: GCF_014754425.2. Lineage (NCBI taxonomy): Eukaryota > Metazoa > Chordata > Mammalia > Artiodactyla > Bovidae > Oryx > Oryx dammah. The sequence continues at coordinate 55,010,689 of NW_024070193.1, forward strand.
GATGTGAAAAAAACCTAGAACATAAGTAGAAGATTAATATTGAGGCAGCATGCATGCGGTGTATGATTTAATTTCTAAAACTGCTAACTCAGAATTATTTCATACAGTTAGATGCTTTGGGGAGAAAGAATAAATTACAAGTCATGTTTTCACAACACTTTCAAATTATTGTGTCTTGAGAGATAATGAAATGGAGTAGTAAAAGGCCAGGTGTGACTGTAAATCAATTAAAAGCAAATTCGTTTTAAGAAATTAATAATACCAGTTCATACTGAGTGCCTAGCAGATGCCAATTCTATGGTTGGTTTTTTATGTATATTATTTCATGTAGTCCACATAACAGTCCTACAAGGATTATCATTCTTCATAGGAGAAAACTCTAAGTCCTAGAAGAATTAAATGCTTGTCCAGGGTCATGTGGAATTTCAGGAGTTGGATCCCGGGTCCATAAACTAGTCTCTTGGTCTGTTTATGGTTAGTTTAAACCATACAACTTAGCATCTAGACTCAGACACTCTTACAAGTGAAAAGGCGTGCTGTTGATAATTACGTAGAGAGCACTGGGTATTTGGCTGCTGTAATGTGGATAAAGCTAGTTTCTTTAGTCATCAGGCAACTTAAGCGTGGGGATGGGACAGAGAAATTGAATGAGGGAATTGAAAAATACTTGCTAGCGTCTAAAGACGGCTCCAGCATACCAAAGAAGAACTGCAAATTCAAACAGAATGAAAGATTATGTTAACTTAGTCACAACTCAGCTGAGATCCTCTATAATTTTATGTGAATTCTAGTCAATCAGTATAGCGGTATTGTTACTAAAGTCTGTGTGCCTGCATGCAGTGAGGCTAAACGAACCGAAACATTGGAATTTGGAGCAGAGAAAAGATTTATCACAGGGACATGGAAGGTGACGGATGGCTCGTGCCCAAAGAAACCCCAGACTCCCCAGAGGGTGTCAGCAAGCACTTTTTAAGGCAAACTTGGGAGAAGGGGTCTGGTTAGCTGTTACAGACTTCTGGAATTCTTCATTCTTGCAGCTGTCACATAGGGCAGGTCACAATGCTCCTGTAACCCTCCACGAAAACACACGTTATTCTCTGTTCTGTATACGAACAGATTCTTAAAGTTCAGAATCTTGAGAATGGGCTCTCCTGTATGTATCAGGCTGTAGGCAGCATCGTCTAACAAAAGGTGCAGACACTGTGGCTAAGCAGCAGCAACAGAACACAAAGGGTAAAGCAGAGGGGCAGGTCTAACGCAGAGCCAGGTTTGGTCTTCTTGTCACCGTCCATTTGATCTTATGTGCTGCAGAGCCTCCAGAAAGCCTCAGGCCAGTTTCCAATGGTCGCCACTGTCCACCATGAAGGAAAGCTTCAAGTGCCACCATCTCCAAAATGCCCTTTATAGCATGTAAGAGTGGTCAGCGTGACTTTTCAGACCTACAGAGAACGTAAGTGGTTGCAGTGGGACAAGCAACTAGTGGTAGAACTAGAAAGAAACCTCCCGATTCAGGCTCCATTTCCTTTCTAGATTTTGTTCTCTAGACTCTCCTTTTTTTTTTTCCCAGTCTTAATATCTTTTTACTGAAGTATAGTTGGTTTACAGTGCTGTTATTAATTTCTGCTGTACAGCAAAGTGATTCAGTTATATATATATATAATATACACACATACATATATCTTTTAATATTCATTTCCATTATGGTTTATCACAGAATATTAAACATAGTTCTCTGTGATGGGCAGCAGGACCTTGTTTTCTATCCATTCAATATATGAAAACTTAAATCTACTAACCTCAGCCTCCCACTCCATCCTTCCCCAACCCCTGCCCTTGGCAACCGCAAGTCTGTTATCTGTGTCCATGATTCTGTTTCTGTTTCATAAGTTCATTGGTGCCATATTTTAGATTCCACATGTAAGTGATGTCATATGGTATGTGTCCTTCTCTTTCTGACTTCACTTACTGTGATGATCTCTACTTGCATCTGTGTTGCTACAATGGCGTTGTTTCCTTCTTTTTTGTGGCTGAGTGGTGTTCCATTGTATGTATGCACCTCATCCTTATCCATTCATCTGCTGACGGACATTTAGGTTGTTTCCATGTCTTGGCTATTGTGACTAATTCTGCCCTGAACATAGGAGTATGTGGATCATTTTGAATTAAAATTTTGTCTGCATATATGCCCAGGAGTAGTTTTGCTGGATCATATGGTAGGTCTAGTTTTAGTTTCTTAAGAAATCTCCATACTATTCTTCACAATTGGCTGTACCAATTTACATTCCCACCAGCTGTGTAGGAGGGTTCCCTTTTCTCCACACCCTCTCCAGCATCTCTTGTTTATAAACTTTGTGATGATGGCCATTCTGACCCTTGTGAGGTGGTACCCCCATTGTGGGTTTTATTTGCATTTCTAGACTCTTCTTGAGTGAGAATATTAATCTCCATCACAGACTGCTTATTCACAGCATTAAGCACTTCGCCCACAATATCACACTCCATATTTTATCAATCCTAGGAAAAGGTCTGTACTATTGTTATCATCTCCTTCCTAGAGGTAAGGAGACTGGGGCACCAAGAACTGAAGTTATTTGCCTCCTCTCACATATCTGTGTGCTCTCTCTTAATTAATTAATTTATTCATTTCTAAATTTACAAGCTTTAGGTAAAGTTCACCTTTTAAGGTATGCAGTTCTGTGAGTTTTGACAAGTGTAAAGCATTATTTCCTGGCAAGGATTTATGTTACCTTTTGAGGGATATAAAGAAAAATAAAGTGAAGACCCAGCTTTGAACGGAGTTTGTAGACCAGTGACCATGTACCCAGCGCTATAATATCATGATTTTCCACCTTTGAGTCAGAAACGCTCTCAGAAATGTGGAAGTGCATTAATGTTTGGCAGATTCTGGTTTTTTCCTTGATGGGGGTCGGAGGGAGGTGGAAACTGCCTTTGTGATCAGCCATAAAGAAGATTTCTACAGTTTAGGGCTGTGAGCTCAGAACAATTTTATAGACAAAAGCAAACTATGTTAGGAGGGCAAATGCCTATGCTATACAGAATATCACATTTGGGGCAAATTACTCCAGCGTGCTTGGAAATAAAATGGAACAGTTTCTATATTGTGAGGTAGCAACTATTACTTTAGTAATGGGTGAGAGATTCCCTTTACTCCATTTAAAAGATGTAAAGCTAACCATTACCACAAGGAACTTTTTGTACAATACTGAAAAATCACTTTCTCCTTTGGACTGTAGCATGTTTAGATTGTAAGGAAATGCTTTCTTTCAATAGCTGCTCATTTAGCAACAACTTCCCTGTGTAATGTAGAGGTTCCAAACTGGAGAATGTATATTTAGCTGAATTCAAAATCCATTTCAATATGTTTTGAACTGCACGTGTAAAGGAAAAGTCAGTTCTCTTTTTTCTTTGATTGAAAGTTTCACTGTTACAATAATGTTCATTTATGTAGATTTCACATATATCCTGCCTAGAAAATCCCGGAGGAGTTCACGGAGGAGCCTGGTGAGCTGCAGTCCATGGGGTCACTGAGGGTTGGACACGACTTCACTTTCACTTTCACTTTCACTTTCATGCATTGGAGAAGGAAATGGCAACCCACTCCAGTGTTCTTGCCTGGAGAATCTCAGGGACGGGGGAGCTTGGTGGGCTGCCATCTATGGGGTCACAGAGAGTCGGACATGACTGAAGTGACTTAGCAGCAGCAGCAGCACATATATCCAAATAGCAGAAATATGTTAAACCCATGAAAATAAATTTTTTTTCAATTTTATCGGTGTATAGTTGATTTACAATGTGGTGTTAGTTTCAGGTGATAGCAAAACCATTCAGTTATACAAACATACATATATATATATACACACACACACACACACACACACTCGTATATATATATTCTTTTTAAGATTCTTTCCCATATAGGCTATTACAGAATATTGAGCTCCCTGTGCTTGCTATACACAGTAGTACACAGTAGGTCCTTGTTGGTTATCTGTTTTATGTAAAGTAGTGTGTATAGCTCCTAATTTATGCCTCCTCCTGACCTTTTCCTTTTGATAACCATGAACTTGTTTTTAAAGTCTGTTTCTGTTTTGTAAATGAGTTCATTTGTATTGTTTTTTAGATTCCGCAAGGAAGTGATGTCATAAGATATCTGTCTTTCTCTGCCTTAGTGTCATGACCCCTGGGTCCAGCCATGTTGCTGCAGATGGCATCACGTCAGGTTTTATGGCCATTGTGTGCATATACCACACTTCCTTTATCTGTTCATCTGTTGGTGGACATCTAAGTTGTTTCCACGTCTTGGCCCTTGTAAATAGTGTGGCAGTGAACACAGGGGTGCATATGTTTGAATTATGGTTTTCTCAGGATATATGCCCAGGACTAGGATTGCTGGGTCGTATGGTAGTTGTATTTTTAGTTTGTTAAGTAACCTCCATTCTCTTCTCCAGTCTCATTCTTTTTTTTTTTTTTCTAATTTTTGCTTTTATTTTCATTACTCTAGGAGATGAATCAAAAAAGATATAGCTGCAATTTATGTCAGAGAGTGTTCTGTTTATATTTTTTTCTGAGCTTTATTGTGTAAATGTATGTAAATAATATGTTCAGTTCAGTTCAGTCGCTCAGTCGTGTCCGACTCTTTGCGACCCCATGAATTGAAGCACACCAGGCCTCCCTGTCCATCACCAACTCCCAGAGTTCACTCAGACTCATGTCCATTGAGTCAGTGATGCCATCCAGCCATCTCATCCTGGGTCATCCCCTTCTCCTCCTGCCCCCAATCCTTCCCAGCATCAGAGTCTTTTCCAGTGAGTCAACTCTTTGCATGAGGTGGCCAAAGGATTGGAGTTTCAGCTTTAGCATCACTCCTTCCAAAGAAATCCCAGGGCTGATCTCCTTCAGAATGGACTGGTTGGATCTCCTTGCAGTCCAAGGGACTCTTAAGAGTCTTCTCCAACACCATAGTTCAAAAGCATCAATTCTTCGGTGCTCAGCCTTCTTCACAGTCCAACTCTCACATCCATACATGACTACTGGAAAACCATAGCCTTGACTAGACGGACCTTAGTCAGCAAAGTAATGTCTCTGCTTTTGAATATGCTATCTAAGTTGGTCATAACTTTTCTTCCAAGGAGTAACCGTCTTTTAATTTCATGGCTTCAGTCACCATCTGGAGTGATTTTGGAGCCCCCCACAATAAAGTCTGACACTGTTTCCACTGTTTTCCCATCTATTTCCCATGAAGTGATGGGACCAGATGCTATGATCTTCGTTTTCTGAATGTTGAGCTTTAAACCAGTATGTAAATAACCTTAAATTTAGGTCTTTGATCATTTGCAGTTTGTTTTTGTGTATGGTTAGAGAATGTTCTAATTTCCTTCTTTTACAATAGCTGTCCAGTTTTCCTAGCATCACTGATTAAAGAGATTGTTTTTTGTCCATTATATATTCTTGCCTACTTTGTCATAAATTAATTGATCATAGGTCCATGGGTTGATTTCTGGACTTTCTATTCTGTTCTAGTGATCTATATTTCTGTTTCAGAGCCAGTTCTGTACTGTTCTGATTACTGTAGCTCTGTAGTATAGTCTGCGGAGAAGGCAGTGGCACCCCACTCCAGTACTCTTGCCTGGAAAATCCCATGGACAGAGGAGCCTGGTGGGCTGCAGTCCATGGGGTCGTGAAGAGTCGGACACAACTGAGCAAATTCACTTTCACTTTTCACTTTGGAGAAGGAAATGGCAACCCACTCCACTGTTCTTGCCTGGAGAGTCCCAGGGACGGGGGAGCCTGGTGGGCTGCCATCTCTGCGGTCGCACAGAGTCAGACATGACTGAAGTGACTTAGCAGCAGCAGCAGCAGTAGTATAGTTTGAAGTTAGGGAGCCTGATAGCTCCAGCTGTGTTTTTCTTTCTCAGGACAGCTTTGGTTATTTGTGGTCTTCTGTGTTTTCATACAAATTTTAAAATTTGGAAAAGCCAGTTCTGTGTATAGTCAGAAGAAATCACGATTAAAAATGTTCACTTAAGTTTTAGAAAGTTTTTGTATGTTTGAGCTCTTTCATGATCAAAAATTGATGGAACACTTTTCTACTGAAGAGTACATCTCATTTCTTAATTGTTGCTGGGAGGAAAATGAGATGCAAATCTGTGTTTAGACTATAATTCAGTTATAGATGTTCCGATCACTTTCCATTTACTGGTTCATGCAGGGACCATCATGATGCTTTAGTTGTGGAGACAGATTCCAGAGAAATTCATGCACAAATTCAGGAGCTACACCTTTTCTCACATCTTATTTTCTGTCAACAGCAAAAAGGCATTCAGGACTGCCTGGAGAATCTCTTCAGGGTAGCCTTTCCCAAATGATTGGTTGGCCTTCAGCTTATATGCACTGGGAAGGCTCTGTGTGCCTCCTAGATTGTCACTGGCCTGGCCTGCACTTACCTTGGAAGAAGAGAGGCACCTGGAAAGCCCACTCAAGCACTCTGAACGGTTTAGTCATGCTAGTTCTCAGGACTGGAATTCTGGCCCTGACTTTGATCTGCACTGCATCTCTACCTGGGCTCAGCAAATCTGGGATGTCCCCAGACTATACCAAAAAAGTGACTTAAAGGGGAAAGGAGTTATATAGCTTATTATAAGTTTCAGAAACATTTTTGTGCTAGGTACCAGATACCAAGTATGGACATTTTGTACCAACTCTTTTCGTGAGCTAAATGTTAATATCCTACTCAGAAGAACTCACCTCAAGTTCATAACCGAGGTTATTTGGGAAGACAATATAAAGCAAGCTACTTGTTAATGATGGTTCAAGAATAACTGTGGCCACCCTGCCCACCCGTCTGTGGCTCTGGGTTCATGCTGTGCTGGAGAAAAAGGGCCAGGAAGAGCTTCTTCATTTCCTGGCTCAATCAAAATTTCTGAAAGAAGCCCAGTGAACCTAATTTTCATCCACTTTTTCCTTATAAGGGGTAGATTTTACATATCATTATACATTTTTTCCATTTTGACCAGGGAATTAGTAAATTACGTCCAAAACAAAATCTAACTTATCACCTGTTTATGTACAACGTAGGAGCTACACAAATGGCTTAATATTTTTAAGAAGTTGAAAAATAATGAAAAGCAGTTGCTATTTCCTGACATTTGAAAACCATATGCTATTAAATTTCATTGCCCCTGAATCAAGGCCCTGAATAGCCGCGCTCGTTTGTCTATATATTGCCCAGGGCTGCCTTCATGCCACAGTGGCGGAGTGGAGTGCTTGCAGCAGAGCTCGTATGACTTTACAGAGCTCCAAACATGTACTGCCTGGCATTTCACAGAAAAAAAGAAAACTTGTCACCCTAGAGCTAGAACAGCTAACATTCAGCATAGCAGCTGAATAAGCACCCACTATAAAGTTTTTTTGGTGTCAGTTTCCTTAACCATGTATTGTAATGAGTGGCTTTGGTATGGCTATAAACTCTGTTCTGGGAAATACAGAAGAGGCCAAAGATGTGTGAAATTTAATGTAAATATTAATATAAAGAAATCAAAAACTCCTTTCAAGTGACTTTCATAGAAAAAAAATGTAGATAATTTTCTGCATTCAATACAACTAGCTCTCTTTTAGACAAGATAATCCTAGAAAAAGTATCAATTACAAGAAAACTCTTAAAAGTTTATTCTCCAGTTTTTTAGTCCACCTTTCCACCCTGTGCTCCGCCCACAAGATGTGCAAGTTATTATGAGTTTAGCTTCCTACTCCTCAAAGGATCTTTGGAGATTAAGAATGAAGATTTAATTAAAATGAAGTTGAGAAAACAATCCTAAAATTGAATCTGAAGAACATCAATTCAGGGGAGAATTTAGCAAACACAGATCTCGCTAGATTTATTAGGAGCTCTGAATGATGCTGCTGTCTTACAGTCACAGCAGACATGTATGTAGTCTTGGTCCCTTGTATTTGCTGAAAAGGATCCCTTCCTTTAATTACCGGAGTATCTTCTCAGTCACTCTGGGTGTTGTGCAGCCCCTGTCTTCCAGGTGAAAACGTGACTGACTCACTCCTATAGCAAATGATGGGAAAAAGTTGTATAAAGATCCTGAAGTCTAGAAGATTTTGAGACATTTACTCTAATAATCTCTGAACCAGACTTTGAAGAACTGATTCAGAGGTTTCACAATTAGGTTCATGATTTCACGGAAATGCCATTTAAACTGGAGCAGCTCCAAGATTCAACAAGTGGGACATATTTAGATAAGCTGTGGCACAGTGGCATAGTGAAAAACAGAAACATGTCTCAAAATGGTATGGAGATTATGCCAGTATGCAAAATAAATATGCAGAATAACACCCAGATTCATAACTAAAATGAGGTACACCCCTAAGGAACTGAGGGAGGGAAAACAAAGCTTCAGTCCTCAAAATGTGGTCTCTAGCCCCTGTAGGTACATGAGCTGGGTGTTATCAGTCTGAGACAGGAAAAGTATGGGAATCCAGAGTAACTGTTCAGAAACTTGTGTAATAGCAGTAACTTTACTGTTAATTTTTAAAACTAATTTAGCTTGTATTTTTTGTCTTCTTTTTTACCTTCTTTCTTTTCTTTTTGTGTCTTTAAAAATTTTTTTAATTCATCTTACTGGAGTATAGTTGATTCACAATGTTATATTAATTTCTGCTATATAGCAAAATGACTCAGTTATATATATATGTGTGTGTGTGTGTGTTATTTTCCATATTCTATTCTATTATGGTTTATTACAGGATATTAAGTCTAGTTCCCTGTGCTATACAATAGGACCTTGTTTTTATGTCTTTTTTATTTTATTTTTATTTAGTAATTCACTTTTATTGTATTTCACAAATGTATGTCTGTAATGGACTGGAAAAAATTAACTTCCTTACAGAGAGTTTAAGAAACACTGTATATTGGGGGAAGAAACGTGTTGCTTAACATTAAATAAGTTACACATTTTAAAGAAGAAATGTCATTTTACAGACATGACAATTTTATTTTAATAAAAGCTGTGGTAACATCTGGTCAGTTATTTGCTATCAAATTACTGTGCTTGACCAGAAGCAGAGAGTTGTCTTTTTTTTCCCTTAGGTTTAAACAACTTTTAAATACCAGATACTGCTTTATGTGGCGGGGGTGTGACAACAGAATTCTATTTAAATGGCTAAATCACTGCTGAAACATATTTTAAGGTAGAGGCGGGTGTGGGGGGAGGACAGCAATCCTACAGAAATGTGTCGATTGAGTTCCTGTGTGACCAAATAGAACTGTCAGGATCTCCCTCCACTTAAGAGGCAGGGACAAGCGCACTGAGGCATGAGGAAAGAATTTGATTTACAATTTGAAGGAAAACCAGCAGTAAGATAATTGAGAGCTGGAAAGCAATCTTATTCCCGCCAAATTGCTTTCCTCCGTGTGTGCTCCATTTAGAGGCACGATTCGAATGCTTACATTTAGTTTGTGCATATTTTCTTTCCCTTGTGAATATTCCATCCTGTCGGATTAGGACTGTTGCTCTGCTGTGATCAGCAAAAGAGAATATTCCAAGTTGCCCAGTGCTGGATTATGCCCGAAGCTCTATAAATAGGAAGTGGGTTTTTTTCGGGGGTTTGGTTTGGTTTTCGTTTTTTTTTTTTTTTTTTAGGTTCAAACGTGACAAGCTAGCTGTTAACAAGAACATTCTTGGTCTCTAAATTGCTAAATTGTGGATTCGTTTTTAATTTGGGTTCATGAGAATGAGACACATGAAAGCCCATTGCAGATTTTAGAGCTGGTAAAATATTTAACAGTAACAACCACAACAGTAACAATCGATAGTGCTGTTATCGATACAGTTGAAGATTTCATGAATACCAGCCTTGGTGTTGCTTACAGTTTACTTTTTCCATGAAGTATTCATAAACAAAGATAGTTTCCCCCTCTTGGCCTGGAGAAATTACCTATAGGAGTTAAGCTTATATCATGGGTACAAAGATAAGATGTGTGCTGTTACTGCCAAACCCTTACTTAGCTGGTTCTCTGACTCACAAAGATAGTCATTTCTTTATAATTTTTGAAAATATGTGACAAAATTTGTCTCAGAAGTTTGGTCCTTAGGCCATGTGTTCTGCCCATGAAAGCACATTTTTATGTCTTACAAGGAATAAGAATTTAAAGATCAAAAATATTTTTATATTAAAACACCCAAGGGGCCCTCTTAGTTTTATCTTCCTTGCTCGTGTTAGAAGGTGTTTTGGGTTTGCTTACAAGAAATGCAGACCTGACATTCATTTTGGTAAGCGCCCCCTGTGAGCCCCTGATAACATTAGGGGCCAGAATCAGAATTCTACTGCTCTCCAAAGGTAAGGCATAAATTATCATTTGGGGAAGAAAAATAGAGGAAAAGTAAACAGGAATAGACAATGCAAATTAAGTTTGAGCCCAGAACATGCCTGTTTTAAATTTAAAATTGGCTATAAGCCAGAGCAGGTTATACCCTGGGTACCTAGAGGAAGATGGAGGTAAATACAAGGGATGTTTTTATTTTTTAAAAAAATCTACAGAGCCACAAGCTGTTAGCTCTAAAACTGGTAGTCTGTGCCTCTCCTGGGCAGACCTTTGTCCACCTGGACCGGGTCTTCCTGGGGTTGCTGAGCACAGGCACTGTGGTGATGCTTTCTCATACCTACCTCACACCTGCAGGTTACAGGCAAGAGCCCACTCAGTCTGGGAGTTAGAAACAAACGTGCCTTTGGCGTGAGCCTGTCAGCCCTCAGTTCTGCACTGCCCTGTGACTGAATAGGAAGGATTGTAAGAGCTGTAAATGACAGATGGGGGTTGGAAGTTTACATTACATGTGATTATGAATGTGCATGCACACACATACATGCACACAATGCATGCAAACGTGTGCATGCCCACAGGTACACACAAGTGCACGTGCATACACATACATGAATAC
>NW_024070193.1:55021659-55265851 GCF_014754425.2 Oryx dammah
GTGCACGTGCATACACATACATGAATACACACATGCATGCACACACATGCACATTCACATCCCCAGCTGCCCTGGAATCCTACCTACCTAAGGGAATGCGGATTGGTCAAGTTAAAGCAAATAATCTTAGAAAAAAATGTGATGCATACATAGCTTAAATATTTTAACTTAAAACACATCTGTGTGCGTTTCAGTTTCCACATCTTTTGATAGAACCTTTTTCCCCATTAAGTGAGGATTTCCAAGAGCCAGTGAGGCTTGTCTTGAACAGAAGTCTGATGCTCAGAGAGCATCTATGGTTCTTGCATAAACTACACTCTTCAGGAATCATCTGTCATGTTCAGCTCAGGAGTCTTTATATGGAGAGTGTGCTCAGCACCTGGGCAGCCACCTGTGTGCAGACTTGGCCTGGACTCTCAAAGCTTTGTTGTAAAGCTTTTATAGTTCTTCCATCACACCTAACTCGTTAGCAGTAATGTTTGGCAGTCCCCTTTTCCCCCTTATCTCATCTTTCCAAAGGATTCAACTTAGTTTTTATGGAAAACTCTCTTCTTCACTTTCATTTGCTTATGTACTATTTCACTAGATTTTATAATCTAATAAGACATGGTACTTGCATAAACAACTTTGGAAGAAAACTGATACTAAGAGCATAAAAGCTGAAGGGTTTCAAATGGACATGCATAGAGTTACCTACCAGCATCATAATCCACTGGACTTTTGTCTCTAAGTTATGCAAAGAGGATGGAGGTGGTACTGATTCAGCTGTTTTCCTCATCTCTAAAAAGTTCAAGATAAAATTTTTGACACAGTTCCCCAAATTTCTAGAATCTGATGGTCTGTATTTTTTCACTTAACATGACCTCTGACTTCATCTTCTTTTTCTACATTTACCTTTTGTTAAAACTCATGTATTTTCTTTCTATGTTCCTTATACCTTGAGAGACATTCAGTGCTTCACTGGAATGACAGTGTGATTGAGCTTAGTGGATCTTTGCTTTTGCTGTTTTAAGCAGGTTATGGTCCATGTGTTATAAGATTTAGGTTCTAAAATGAGCGTATGATGAAAAAATCCTTTAGTGAAAAGGACCCTTGGACATCCCTTGATAAGACTCTAGTTGAGTCCAACATCGATCTCCAGAGGTCTGAAGCATTGATCTTCCCAGAAGCTTGGGACAGACCCCTAAGTTGGGAGCTGGATGAAGCACTTTGGCATGTCTTCAGGGAAAGTGAAGTGAAAGTGAAGTCGCTCAGTCGTGTCCGACTCTTTGCGACCCTGTGGACTGTAGCCCACCAGGCTCCTCCGTCCATGGGATTCTCCAGGCAAGAGTGCTGGAGTGGGTTGCCATTTCCTTCTCCAGGGGATCTTCCTGACCCAGGGATTGAGCCCAGGTCTCCCACATTGCGGGCAGACACTTTAACCTCTGAGCCACCAGGGAAGAAGTACCCGACAAGTCATAGGTGTGGTTCAAACCAGAGTGGTGCTGGGTGGGGAGGGGTGGGGTGGTCACACTCTGAGAAGAGTCCTGGGAACAGAGGTTCATGCCCCTCCCCTCAGGCATCTTATACTACACTGCGTCTGACTTTAGCTATGTATGTGTCTCTCCCTATTAGCTCACTCCATGTCCTGACAAGAGAGAACACACACTCCTTCCAGTCTCTCTCCCATATTCACTTAGGACACGCTCAGCAGCTGTGAGTTAAAATGGAAATGGAGAAGTTGAAAAATCTGTGCCTTTGGACGTTCATGGCCGGTTCTCCGTGTTCACCAGAAGTCCTTCACATATGTAGTTCCTATTTTATTACCAACTGTACACTCTTAATAAAGGACACAATGTTTTTATTTACTGTTAATAAACCAATATGTCCTATGAATAAGCTAATAAAGGTAGTCTTCAAAATAGAACTGCACATAGCACCTGTTTTAGTCTTTTCCTTGGGAGACTGTCAAGGCATGGCTGTTATTTTGGGTGATTTTTATCCATCTCTGACTAATCTTTATTTGAGTTCCCTGAACTGAAGTATTTTTTAGTTCTGACAAATTTGGTGTGTAACATTTGACACCTTTGAAAGTGTGACCCCTGCAGACACCAGTTTGTTTTTAATGCGACAGTGTTGCATCGTGATTTAAGGTTCTGAGCAAGGACTTGGGTGGGACTATCTGGTTTTAAATTTCAGCTCTCCCCCTTACCAAACATAGGACCTCAGGCTATTTAATCTCCATGCACCCCAATTTCCTCACCTAGAAACGGCACGTTAATAGTATCTCTTGCGTGGACTTATTGTGAAGATTAAGTGAATTCACCTATCTAAGGTGCTGGAATCACTGCTTGTGTGCCACGAGTGCTCAGCTGGCTGCTGGTACTAACGCCGACCTCGCTGTGTGCCTGAGAGTGGCTTCCGCAGCAGGGGCCGCGTTGTGAGCTGCCAGTGCCTGGGTGTGACGCTCTCGTGACACGTAGTGTTCTGGTCTTTCACCGTCTCCCTCCTCTCCCGTGCAGGTGGCCCCGGCCATTAAGGAGCGGATGATGAAGAAGGGGAGCCTCATGCTGGGCTACCAGCCCCACCGGGGGAAGGTCAACTTCTTCCGGCAGGTGGTGATCAGCCCTCAAGTCAGCCGGGAGGACATGGACTTCCTGCTGGATGAGATAGACCTCCTGGGGAGGGACATGTAGCTGTGGCTTTGGGTCCCCCAGACGCACGGGTCCTGCCCTGAGGGTAAGGGTCCAGGGCATCTGGGGACACACAGACTGCAGCCCTTCTGGGGCGAGTAGGACACATGCCCCATCCTTGCCCAGCAACACCGAAATACTAAGCAAGTAGTGTGAAGTACTCTCTAGTTGCCAGGGGGCTACTGCTGCAGTAAAGGAGGTAGTGAGAGGTGGGTCTTCTCTCGGACGACCCCTGGGACAGAACCCCAAAGAGTTCAATACCACGTGGGCTCTGGGCTCATTGCTCTTGAAAAAGCCACTGAATTAGCGGGTGGAAGAGAGGTTTACGATGGGTGACCCAGAGACCAGCAGCCCAGGAATCCTGTTAGAAATGCCTGGCTTCAGCCTTACCCCAGACCCACTGGATCAGAAACCCTGGCGGGTGGGGGAAGCTGCGTGCTCTGAACTTCACGGAGCCTTCCAGGTGCTTCTTAGGCAAGGTAAAATCTGAGAGCCAGCAGTTTAACGCAACTTTGAATTAACTGACTACTACTCACTCTGATGTGTTTGCCCGCAAGGGATATCTGATACTTTGGTGGCTGTGAAAATGCAGCTGCGGCCTCTTAGTACTAATGTTTAGGGGCATCAGAAGTATAGCAAAGCTGCTTTTAAAAGAGAAACTATAATATATAGAAGATGTTTACTTTATGAAAAGGTATCTTTTATGCAGGCTAAATGTTTATTCTCAAAAGTTCAAATTAACCACTGTCTATTATAAAGTATCTGAATTAGAGCTAAGGATAAAAGACACAGACTTTTGTAGTGTAGCCTTTTAATCAAAGCAACGTCCCTAATTCATTTCCCAAAGTCGTTCATGTCATTAATTGGGAGTACATGTTAGGTATACATGTCTCTAATTAGATGCCTCTTAGCTTGAGGGGCCCCTTTCTTATCTTGCTCTCTGCTTGTAGGAAATAACAAGAATGAAGTCCAGGGTTATACGACATTCCCTTTCTCAAGCTTTAAAATGGCAGTGTAGACTATTAAAGGGTTTATATTGGGCAGAGAATCAGGGAATTAGAGGTCTTTTGGGGCACACACCTCCGCCATTTATCTTGGGAGTGGCTAATTGTAATTCTGTCTCTAATCCTGGTCCTAGATCTTTAGCAGAATTTCCTTTGACTAAGAAATAAACAGAATTCAGAGGTGTGGGAGCAGAGGTCAACAAGGTACAATGATGACTCTCATTAGAGCTCCCCTCTGGAAGGCAAGTGATGGAGAGTTCTCAGGCAGCAGACGGGAGCAGAGGCCAACAAGGCACAGTTACACCTCTGGTTAGAGCTCAGCTTTGGAAGGCTTGTGACTGAGTGTTCAGACATTAGACTTAGCATGTTCAGTACCCATCTCGTATGCTGTCACTAACCTGCGCCATTTAAATTTTGAAGAGTTAAAAAAGCAGATATGTACTATTTCCTTGTATTCTATATTTTCATTTTAGAGTGTGTGGTTTCTCAGTATCTCTATCGGTCAAAGAATATTTTAAACTTTCTCTGAACTACTTTAATCTGTGGTATGTGTATTGCATCTCTTGTTGCCTTTTTGTTTAAACATCTCCCTAAAATGTTCTGAAACTGATGTTTGCAATAATTTGTGTCTAATGAAATAAAAAAGCAGTGTGAGCACACAGTGTGTTGGGCTTTTCTTTTCCTGTCTTTCCCTCTTCACTGGATTGTACCAATACATGTTATTTATTTATTTTGTAAGCAATAGATAATCGTTTTAATTTTTTAGGTGTTAAAATCTTTTAAAACCTTTTTATTTTATATTGGAGTATAGTTGATTTACAGTGTTGTTTGTGATAAGTTGATTGATTCAGCAGCTTGATTCAGTTATATATATATATAACAGTGTTGAGCACAGTTGATTATCTGTTTTATATATATATGTACACACACATATACACACATACATATATATATGTATATTACTGTGTATATGTTAATCTCAAACTCCTATTTTATGCTCCCCCCACCTTTCCCCTTTGGTAACCTTAAGTTTGTTTTCTATATAAGTCTGTGAGTCTGTTTCTCTTTTGTAAATTAGTTTATTTGGTGCCAGTACATTTTAGAAGTGAATTGGGCTCTGTTGGTGTTTTAGTTAAATAATTGAGATAATTATTGAGATAATAATTGAGGTTGGAAGTGGTCTGTTTTTTAGTTAACATCTTACATGAAGTAGAGAAACCAGTTATAACCAGTGTGGATTTCCCTCTCGTTCAGTCTGTCTTCATCTGGGCAGGCCACGGGAGACCCCACAGCCCCAGGTTCAACTCCTGTCAGGCCTTCTTTTGTGAGGACACAGTTTCTTGCTCAATGGGGAAGAATAATGTTACCAGGTACTTCAAACATCCCACTTCTTTCTCCTTAAAATGTACAGACATACCATCCTCCAATCAGATATTTGACTGAATAATTGAGAAACATTTTTTTATAAAAGTGAAAGTGAAAGTCACTCAGTCGTGTGTGACTCTTTGTGACCCCCATGGTCTGTACAATCCATGGAATTCTCTAGGTCAGAATACTAGACTAGGAAGCCATTCCCTTCTGTGGCAGATCTTCCTGACCCAGGAATGGAACCAGGGTACAATGGAATCCTGCGTTGTAGGTGGATTTTTTTACCAGCTGAGCTACCAGGGAAGCCCTTTTGATAAAAGGTTAATTGTAATTCATTCGACCTTTAAACATATTGCTAGTGGGCCTACTGTCCCAGGCCATTATCTAGGTGTGGGGGGATGCACAGTGAGTGAAGCAGACAAAAGTCCCTGCTCATCTGAAGAGCAGATAGTCAACAAGCCAACCTGTAACAAGGCAGGTGGTTGTTGCTGTTCAGTCACTAAGTGGTGTCCGACTCTGTGACCCCATGGACTATAGCATGTCAGGCTTCCCTGTCCTTCACCATCTCCTGGAGCTTGCTGAGACTCATGTCCATTGAGTCGGTGATGCCATCCAACCACTTCATCCTCTGTCATCTCCTTCTCTTCCTGCCCTCAATCTTTTCCAGCATCAGGGTCTTTTCCAGTGAGTCAGCTCTTTGCATCAGGTGGCCAGAGTTATTGAAGCTTCAGCTTCTGCATTCATCCTTCCAATAAATATTTAAGATTGATTTCCTTTAGAATTGACTGGTTTGATCTCCTTGCTGTCCAAGGGACTCAAGAGTCTTCTCCAGCACCACAGTTTTGAAAGCTCAACTCTTTGGTACTCAGCCTTCTCTATGGTCCAACTCTCACATCCATACATGACTACTGGAAAAAACATAGCTTTGACTATAGAGATCTTTGTCAGCAAAGTGATGTCTGCTTTTTAATACAAGGCAGGTGGCAATGTGTATTTTTAAGAAAAAGAGTGAGGGGCTGGAGTGTGGTGTCACTGAGGATGGACTTGGCTGCTGGAGGAAGTCGGTTAGGCAAAGCCTCTTTGACGAGGGAACCTCTGCACAGAGGTCAGGGAAGAGCCCTGTGGCTATCTGGGGACAGGGTGTTCCAGGTGGAGGGCTCGGTCAGCTGAAGGCTGAGGAGCCATACTTGGGGTCCATCCAAGGACCAGTGTGAAGGCAGTGTGGCTGGAGTGGAGGAAACAATGGGGTGAGTGGTAGTCAAGATGGGGCAAAGGAGTCAGGGACACCTCTGGGAGTCAGGGTCTTGGGCTGTATAGGTGGGACTCAGACAGATACAAATGGGAACATCGGAGCAGGGTATTGACGTGAGTCAGCTTCTATTTTCAGAGGATCACTCTGACTACTGTTTGGAGAACAGGGTGTGTGTGGGGAAGGGTGGGCTCAGGGAGTTCAAATAGGGGGCAACTGCAATAGTGCAAGAAAGAAACCATGGTCCTTTATGCTAGAGGAGTAGTGAGGGAAGGGGTGGAAAGGGCTGTAATCCTGGAGGAGTTGGAAGGTGGAGTCCGTAGGTTTGCCTAGTGGAGTTGAGTATTTTTTAAAAGGGGGGTGAAATTGAGGATAGTTTCACTTATGTTTGGCATGGACAACTTTAAGAAAGGACTTGCCAGCTCCTGGCATGAGGGCTGTAAGAAGAGAACCTCTGCCTGGTTTTAGTCACATACAATATGAGCTGTCTGTACGTCAGCCAACCAGATACATACAAGAAATTACAAGTCTCAGCTTCCAGGGGACATGAGACTGAACAGGGAAGCACTGGACACCAAGACCCTTAAAATAAATGCCTGCGGGGTGGGGGGAGTATGTGGAGTGCCATGGCCAAAAGGAGAAAAAATGATACAGGTTTTCTGTTTCTTTAATCTATTAGTCCTGCAGGTGTGATGTTTCTCATGGCAAACTCCACAAGTTTGAGCCTCCTCTAATGCAGAAGACCAAGGATGGTGGCAATCGCTAACATTTATGAGTCCATACTGCATGCCAGCTAGTGCGTTTACATGGTCTTATTCACATTTCACAAAACTCTAACAAGGTGGGAGACTTATCCTCATTTTTCATTTGAGGAAACTGGCATTCAAACTGTGTAAGAAATTTCTCCAAGATTATCAGACTACTGAGTGGTAGACCCCGGAGTCAAGCCTAAGTCCACCTCTCCCCAGATCCCAGGCTGTAAACATCCTCACTTTGCTGCTGAAAATGTATGGACAGAAGAGGGTCACCCTGGACTAATGTTGCCACCTGACTGTGCCTGATGTCCCACAGTCATCAGGCAAACAAAGCATCGAGAACCAGGCTCTCATTATTGCCTTCTGATGCTGAAGCTGAAACTCCAGTACACTGGCCACCTGATGTGAAGAGCTGACTCATTGGAAAAGACCCTGATGCTGGGAGGGGTTAAGGGCAGGAGGAGAAGGGGATGACAGAGGATGAGATGGCTGGATGGCATCACCGACTCAATGGACATGGGTTTGGGTGGATTCCGGGAGTTGGTGATGGACAGGGAGGCCTGGCGTGCTGCAGTCCATGGGGTCGCAAAGAGTCGGACACGACTGAGCGACTCAACTGAACTGAAGAGGCAATAATTATACTGTCATGTTCCGTTTTTCAAACCAGAAGATAGGAATTTTCCTGTCTGGTTTTGCCACTGAAGTTAGAGGATAACAGTCTAGAGGTCCTTTTTATTTGAAACGGTAATTTTTTTTACAGGGCAGTGGTGGGAGAAGGCAGTGGCAGCCCACTCCAGTACTCTTGCCTGGAAAACTCCATGGACAGAGGAGCCTGGTAGGCTGCAGTCCATGGGGTCGCTAGGAGTCAGACACGACTGAGCGATTTCACTTTCACATTTCACTTTCATGCATTGGAGAAGGAAATGGCAACCCACTCCAGTGTTCTTGCCTGGAGAATCCCAGGGACGGGGGAGCCTGGTGGGCTACCGTCTATTGGGTCTCACAGAGTCGGACACAACTGAAGCGACTTAGCAGCAGCAGCAGCGGAGGTGAGAATATTTTGAGTATTTGGCTGTTGCTTTCTTCCTAGACCTTTGTGAGTTCCACGTCTATGTGCGCACATGCTTGCTTGACAACATCACTCAGTGGTCTCACCCAAATTCAAAACTGACTCAAGGTTTTCTGTCCCCAGCCCCACATCCCTCCTCAAACACGTTCCTTTGTCTGTGTTTCCATCTCAGTGAATGACATCGTTGTCTATCTAGTTTGTCAAACCAACGTTTACAGATGACAGCTTGTATCTCTGTCTCTGCCTTTCCCCCACCGTCTAGCCTATCAGCAGACCTTGTGGATTCACCTGCACAACCTGTCTCCAGCCCATCCGCTTATCCCAGCTCCATTGTCGTGGCCAGATTCCAAGGTCCTCTTGCCTCTCCTCTGGACTACAGTTGTAGCCTGCTTACTGCATCTACGCATTGATTCTGGACTTTGTCCCATCTGCTCACCAAACTACAACCAGATTAAAACACAGACTGGTCCTATCTCTCACTTTGTTTGTTATTAGGATTGACAACTACAAACTCTGCAGAAGACCTTTAGGAAAGCTATTGGTCAAGGAAAGCTAATTAAAAATTTATTAGCCTGACTGAGTAGGGGCCAACACTGCCCTGAGTGAGCCTCAGTGGGATCTCGGAATCAGGGGCTGGGGACGCCTGTTTACAGCTTCACGTGTGTGCACTCAGGTGGCTTAAGGTGGGTCTTTCAAGGCAAACTGGTTGGGACATAGTCCATCATGTAACAGTGTGGGGTTGGTAGGCACAGCAAGGGGAACATCTTGGCACAGGTCTCTATACATAAACTGTTTTGTGTGATAAGCAGGCTGAGCCCTCTTATCCTGATGGAAAAGATGAGTCAGGTGTTTGGATAAGTGGGTTGGCAGGAATTTCCTGAAGCAAACAGTAAAGTCACTCACTGATTTACAACATGAACTTTCTGAGCGAAAGTCTTCTGGGACAAAACTAAATCATGTTGATGTAGGTGACTGCAGTCCTGATAGTTAAGCTATACGAAGGCAAGTGGTTTTAATTCCCAGGATAAAGACCAAATTCTGGAAGTGGCTGCCAAGGCGCTGAATCCTTCCAGTCCCGTAGAGGCTCTGCTGCACTGTGTCTGCCCTGATGGGAGCCGGAAGCTGGGCTGTTTTCAGATCCCACCACTCCTCTTTATACCAGCTGTTGAAAATCTTGGGATGTGGTCCTGCCTCTTTCTGCAAAGCTGCCCACCCCCCAGTGAAATTTCTGCCTACAGTTCAGATCTCAGCTCGATTCTTTGTTTCTTAGGGATGTTCTCTGCTTGCCTTCTACCCACCCAAAAGGGGGTCTGCCCCAATATAAGCTGTCTATACTTTTCTCAAAATACATGTATCACTATTTGTAATTATCTATCTCTCTGCATTAGAAAATTGAACTGTAATATCCTGGGCTTAGCACGTAGTAGTTAATAATCATGGCAGGAGGATTGGCCGGTAGGCACGCTAGTTTGCCTTTGGATATAACTTCTTTATTTGGGGAACTCCTGGATACATACATATAACATAACTAATTCATGTCTTAGAGAAAGCTCTTAAGTCACCTTCTTAAAGCACGTGCTACAAACTGAAATGTCACTTGTTCTGGTTAGTATGTGTGCTCCTGCAGGAAAAGAGAACAGTTCCCCCTGCAAATTAATGTAGATTGGCTTATCTGAGGAAACTTTTCTATGTTCTTATTTTCCATTACGGTTTATCACAGATATTGAATACAGTTCCTTGTGCTCTTTAGTAGGCCCTTGTTTACCCATCCTGTATATAAAGGCTTACACCTGCTAACCCCAGCCTCCCCATCCAGCCCTCGCCCATGGCAACCAGGAGTCTGCTCTCCACATCCATGAGGCTGTTTCTGCTTTGTAGATAGGCTCATTTGTGTCATGTTTGAGGTTCCATGTGTAAGTGGTATCATATGTTAATTGTCTTTCTCTTTCTGACTTAATTTACTTAGTATGATCATTTCTAGGTCCATCTACGTTGCTGCAAATGGCATTATTTTGCTCTTTTTTATGGCTGAGTAATATTCCACTGTATATATGTACCATATCCTCTTCAGCCATTCACTTGTTGAATGGACATTTAGGTTGCTTTCATGTCTTGGCTATTGAAAATAGTGCTGCTGTGAACATGTATCTTTTTGAATTATAGTCTTACCAGGATATATGCCCAGGAGTGGGATTGTTGGATGATATGGAAACTATTTTTAGTTTTTTGAGGAACCTCCAAATTGTTCTCAACAGTGGTCCAATTTACATTCCCAACAACAGTGTAGGAGGGCTCCCATTTCTCCACACCCTCTCCAGCATGTGTTACTTGTAGAGGTTTTAATGATGGGCATTCTGACTGGTGTGAGGTGGTACCTCAGTGTAGTTTTGATGTGCATTTCTGGAACAATTAGTGATGTTGAGCATCTTTTTCATGT
The DNA here is from genome assembly GCF_014754425.2 of Oryx dammah. NCBI lineage: Eukaryota > Metazoa > Chordata > Mammalia > Artiodactyla > Bovidae > Oryx > Oryx dammah. Next base: position 55,032,214 of record NW_024070193.1, read on the forward strand.
GTCTATTGGCCACCTGTATGTCCCCTTTGGAGAAATGTCTATTTAGGTCTTCTGCCCATTTTCCAATTGGGTTTTTTGTTTTATTGTTGAGTTATATAAGCTGTTTGTATATTTTGGAAATTAAGCTCCTGTCAGTCACATTGTTTGCAAATATTTTCTCCTGTTCCATAGGTTGGGTTTTTGTTTATGGTTTCCTTTGCTTTGCAAAAGCTTCTAAGTTGGATTAGGTCCTATTTGTTTATTTTTGTTTTAATTTTCTATTGCCTTGAGAGACTGACCTAAGAAAACATTGGTATAACTTCTGTCAGAGAATGTTTCACCTATGATCTCTTCTAGTTTTATGGTGTCATGCTTTAGGCTTCAGTTGTTAGGCCGTTTTGAGTTTATTTTTGTGTATGATGTGCTCTAACTTCATTGATTTACATGCAGCTGTACAGCTTTTCCAGCATCACTTGCTGCAGAGATGATCTTTTTTCCGTTTTATATTCTTGCCTCCTCTGTTGAAGGTTAACTGACCGTAGGGGTGTGGGCTTTTTTTTCTCGAGTCTCTGTTCTGGCCAGTTGATCAGTATGTCTGTGTTTGGGCCAATACCCCACTGTTTTGATTACTATAGCTTTATAGTATTGTCTTAAGCCTAGGCGATTAGGCCTCCTGCCTTGTTCTTTTTCCTCAGGATTGCTTTGGCAATGCTGGATCTCATGGTTCCCTATAAATTTTAGCATTATTTGTTTCAGTTCTGTGAAAAATGTCATGGGTAATTTGATAAGAATCACACTAAATCTGTAGATTGCTTTGGGTACTATTGCCACTCTAACAATATTAATTTTTCCAACCCAAGAGCATGGGATATGTTTCCATTTCTTTGAATCAACTTTAATTTCCTTTATTAATGTTTTGTAGTTATCAGCATATAAGTCTTTTACCACCTTGGTGAGGTTTGTTTCTAAGTATGTTTTACGTGTTTTTAAAAGGGATTGTTTGTTTACATTCCCTTTTTGATATTTCATTGTTAAAGAAATGAAATCAATTTGTGTATGTTAATCTTACGTCTTGCTACCTTGCAGAATTTGTTTATTAGTTCTAGTAGTTTCTGTGTGGAGTGTTTAGGATTTTCTCTATCTAGTATTTTGTCATCTATGTATAACAACAATTTTACCTCTTAACAATTTGAATACATTTTATTTCTTTTCCTTGTCTGATTGCTGCAATTCAGAATTCCAATACTGTGTTGAAGAGAAGTGGTGAGTGTGGGTATCCTTGTCTTGTTCCACATTTCAGCAGGAAGGCTTTCAGCTTATTATCATTGAGTATTATATTGGCTGTGGGTTTGTCATAAATGGCTTTTATTACATTGAGATATGTTACCCCATATCCATTTTTACAATGGTTTTATCATGAATGGATGTTGAATTTTGTCAAATGCTTTTTCTGTATCTGTGGAGTTGATCATATGGTTTTTCTCATTTCATTTGTTGATACTGTGTATCACACTGATTATTTGCATATGTTGACCCAACCTTGTGATGCTGGAATGAATCCAACTTGGTTGTGGTGTATGACCTTTTTTATGTGCTGGTAATATTTTATTGAGAATTTTTACATCTATATTTAACAAAGATATTGGTCTGAAATGTTCCTTTTTCATGGTTTCTTTGTCTGATTTTGGTGTCAGGGTAATGGTGGGTTCATAGAATGTCTCTGGGAGTGTTCTTTCCTCTTCAATATTTTGGGAGAGTTTGAGAAAGATCAATATAAGTTCTTTGTATGTTTGGTAGAATTCCCCAGTGAAGCCATCTGGTCCTAGACTTTTGTTTGAAGGGAGGGTTTTTTTAATTTATTTTTAAATTATGGATTCTATTTCATTTCTAATGATTGACCTACTCAGGTTATCTGATTCTTCCTGACTCAATTTTGGTGGGCTTGTATGTGTCTAGAAAATTGTCCATTTCTTCTAGGTTGTCAAATTTGTTGGCGTGTAACCGTTCATAGTATTATCTTGTGGGTTTTTTTTTTTTTTTATTTCTGTGGTATCAGTTGTAATTTCTTCTCTTTCATTTCCTATTTTGTTTATTTGGATCTTCTCTCTTTTCTTCTTGGTGAGCCTGGCCAGAGATTTGTCAATTTTGTTTACCCTTTCAAAGAACCATCTCTTAGTTTTATTCCTTCTATTGCTTTTTCAATCTGTATTTTCTTTATTTCCTCTCTGATCTGTGTCATCTCCTTCTTTCTTCTGACTTTGGGTTTTGTTTGTTCTTCTCTTTCTGATTTCTTTTAGGTGGTAGGTTAGTGTATTTGAGATTTTTCTTGTTTCTTAAACAAGACCCATATAAACTTCTCTCTAAGAACTGCTTTTGCTGTAGGTTAGTGTATTTGAGATTTTCCTGGTTTCTTAAAGAAGACCCATATAAACTCCTCTCTAAGAACTGCTTTTCTTGCATCTGGTATATTTTGTATGGTGTGTTTTCATTGTCTTTTGTCTCAAGGTATTAATATTTAAATTCCCTCTTTTATTTCATTGTTGACCCATTGGTTTTTAGTAGCATATTGCTTAGTTTCCATGTAAATTTTTTCTTGTTTTTCCTGTGGTTGATTTCTAGCATCATGCTATTGTGGGTCAGAAAAGATGCTTGAAATATTTTATATAATCTTAAGTGTGTTGAGGCTTGTTTTGTACTCAAAACATACACATGGAAAATCCTATAGAATGTTTCCTTTTTGAAAATGTTTCCTCTTGAAAAGAATGTGTATTCTGCTTTTTTTGAATATCATATCCTGAAGATATCAATTAAGTCTAACTGTTGTGTTGTATCATTTAGGACCTCTGTTGCCTTATTGATTTACTGTCTTGAATATGGACTCTTTATTCTGATGATTATAGCCATCAACATTAATAAACAAGAACATCAATTAAAATAAAGCCAAAAGGCCAGAAGGGTGAGCTCCCATGTCCGATGACCATAGCAGAGTCCAGAGAAGACTATTTCTTTATGCCTGACAAGGGGTCAGCCAATGAGAGCCTGTCACAACTCAGCCAATGAAAAGCCACAGTTATTCAAGGCTCCAGTGGACTCTTTGTTTACTATAGCTCCTTTAACTGCCGTTTCTCTCTATATTTTTTAATTAAAAAATTTATAGTTTGTATAGAAGTGTTGGCTGCATTCCCTGTGTTGTATCCTTGAGCCTATCTTACACCTAATAGATTGTATCTCCCTCTTCCTCTTCCCTCTTCCCCCCTTTAAAAGAGTTCTCCTCTCCTTGCTGTGCAGGGGACTTGCATGTGGCTTGCCATGGTTGCAGACTCTAAATTGTAATTTCTTTTTTTTTAATTTATTTAAATTGGAGGCTAATTGCTTTACAATATTATTATGGTTTTTTGCCATACATTGACATGAATCAGCCATAGGTGTACATGTGTCCCCCATCCTGAACCTCCCTCCCACCTCCTTCCCCATCCCATCCCTCAGGGTTATCCCAGTGCACCAGCCCTGAGCACCCTGTCTCATGCATCAAACCTGGACTGGTGATCTGTTTCACATGATAATATACATGTTTCAGTGCTATTCTCTCAAGTCATCCCACCCTCGCCTTCTCCCACAGAGTCCAAAAATCTGTTCTTTACATCTGTGTCTCTTTTGCTATCTCACATATAGGGTCATTGTTACCATCTTTCTAAATTCCATATATATGTGTTAATGTACTGTATTGGTGTTTTTCTTTCTGACTTACTTCACTCTGTATAATAGGCTACAGTTTCATCCACCTCATCAGAACTGATTCAAATGTATTCTTTTTAATGGCCAAGTAATATTCCATTGTGTATATGTCCCACAGCTTTCTTATCTATTCGTCTGCCAGTGGACATCTAGGTTGCTTCCATGTCCTGGCTATTATAAACAGTGCTGCAATGAACATTGGGGTACATGTGTCTCTTTCAGTTCTGGTTTCCTCAGTGTGTATGCCCAGCAGTGGGATTGCTGGGTCGTAGGGCAGTTCTATTTCTAGTCTTTTGAGGAATCTCTACAGTGTTCTCCATAGTGGCTATACTAGTTTGCATTCCCACCAACAGTGTAAGAGGGTTCCCTTTTCTCCACACCTTCTCCAGCATTTATTGCTTGTAGACTTCTGGATCGCAGCCATTCTGACTTGCATGAAATGGTACCTCATTGTGCTTTTGATTTGCATTTCTCTGATAATGAATGACGTTGAGCATCTTTTCATGTGTTTGTTAGCCATCTGTCTGTCTTCTTTGGAGAAATGTCTGTTTAGTTCTTTGGCCCATTTTTTGATTGGGTCGTTTATTTTTCTGGAATTAAGCTGCAGGAGTTGCTTGTATATTTTTGAGATTAATTCTTTGTCAGTTGCTTTGTTTACTATTATTTTCTCCCATTCTGAAGGCTGTCTTTTCACCTTGCTTATAGTTTCCTTCATTGTGGCAAAAGCTTTTAGTTTTAATTAGGTCCCGTTTGTTTATTTTTGCTTTTATTTCCAGTATTCTGGGAGGTGGATCATAGAGGATCCTGCTGTGATTTATGTCAGAGAGTGTTTTGCCTGTTTTCCTCTAGGAGTTTTATAGTTTCTGGTCTTACGTTTAGATCTTTAATAAATTTTGAGTTTATTTTTGTGTATGGTGTTAGAAAGTGTTCTAGTTTCATTCTTTTACAAGTGGTTGACTAGTTTGCCCAGCACCACTTGTTAAAGAGATTGTCTTTTCCCTTTGTATATTCTTGCCTCCTTTGTCAAAGATAAGGTGCCCATAGGTGTGTGGATTTATCTCTGGGCTTTCTATTTTGTTCCATTGATCTATATTTCTATCTTTGTGCCAGCACCATACTGTCTTGATGACTATGGCTTTGTAGTAGAGCCTGAAGTCAGGCAGGTTGATTCCTCCAGTTCCATTCTTCTTTCTCAAGATTGCTTTGGCTATTCGAGGTTTTTTGTATTTCCATACAAATCGTGAAATTATTTGTTCTAGCTCTGTGAAAAATACCGCTGGTAGCTTGATAGGGATTGCCTTGAATCTGTAGATTGCTTTGGGTAGTATACTCATTTTCACTATATTGATTCTTCCAATCCATGAACACAGTATATTTCTCCATCTATTAGTGTCCTCTTTGATTTCTTTCACCAGTGTTTTATAGTTTTCTATATATAAGTCTTTAGTTTCTTTAGGTAGATATATTCCTAAGTATTTTATTCTTTTCATTGCAATGGTGAATGGAATTGCTTCCTTAATTTCTTTTTCTACTTTCTCAATATTAGTGTATAGGAATGCAAGGGATTTCTGTGTGTTGATTTTATATCCTTCACCTTTACTCTATTCATTGATTAGCTCTAGTAATTTTCTGGTGGAGTCTTTACGGTTTTCTATGTAGAGGATCATGTCATCTGCAAACAGTGAGAGTCTTACTTCTTCTTTTCCAATTTGGATTCCTTTTATTTCGTTTCCTGCTCTGATCGCTGTGGCCAAAACTTCCAGAACTATGTTGAATAGTAGCGGTGAAAGTGGGCACCGTTGTCTTGTTCCTGACTTTAGGGGAAATGCTTTCAATTTTTCACCATTGAGGATAATGTTTGCCATGGTTTATCATATATGGCTTTTATTATGTTGAGGTATGTCCCTTCTATGCCTGCTTTCTGGAGGGTTTTTATCATAAATGGATGTTGAGTTTTGTCAAAGGTTTTCTCTGCGTCTATTGAGATAATCATATGGTTTTTATCTTTCAATTTGTTAATGTGGTATATCACATTGTATGATTTGCAAATGTTGAAGAATCCTTGCATCCCTGGGATAAAGCCCACTTGGTCATGATATATGATCCTTTTAACATGTTTCTGGATTCTATTTGCTGGAATTTTGTTAAGGATTTTTGCATCTATGTTCATCAGTGATACTGGCCTGTAGTTTTCTTTTTTTGTGTCATCTTTGTCAGGTTTTGGAATTAGGGTGATGGTGGCCTCATAGAATGAGTTTGGAAGTTTACCTTCCTCTGCAATTTTCTGGAAGAGTTTGAGTAGGATAAGTGTTAGCTCTTCTCTAAATTTTTGGTAGAATTCAGCTGTGAAGCTGTCTGGTCCTGGGCTTTTGTTTTTTGGAAGATTTCTGATTACAATTTCAATTTCCATGCTTGTGATGGGTCTGTTAAGATTTTCTATTTCTTCTGGTTCAGTTTGGAAAGTTGTACTTTTCTAAGAATTTGTCCATTTCTTCCAAGTTGTCCATTTTATTGGCATGTAGTTGCTGATGGTAGACTCTTATGATCCTTTGTATTTCTGTGTTGTCTGTTATGATTTCTCTATTTTCATTTCTAATTTTGTTGATTTGATTCTTCTCCCTTTTTTTCTCTTGATGAATCTGGCTAATGGTTTGTCTATTCTATTTATCTTCTCAAAGAACCAGCTTTTAGCTTTGTTGAGTTTTTCTGTGGTCTTCTTTGTTTCTTTTTCATTTATTTCTGCCCTAATTTTTATTATTTCTTTCCTTCTACTAACCCTAGGGTTCTTCATTTCTTCTTTTTCTAGTTGCTTTAGGTGTAGAGTTAGGTTATTTATTTTATTTTTCTCTTGTTTCTTGAGGTAAGCTTGTATTGCTATGAGCCTTCCCCTTAGCACTGCTTTTACTGAATCCCATAGGTTTTGGGTGGTTGTGTTTTCATTTTCATTCATTTCTGTGCATATTTTGATTCCTTTTTAAATTTCTTCTGTGATTTGTTGGTTATTCAGAAGCATGTTGTTTAGCCTCCATATGTTTGTATTTTTAATAGCTTTTTTCCTGTAGTTGACATCTAATCTTACCTCATTGTGATCAGAAAAGATGCTTGAAATGATTTCAACTTTTTAAAATTTACCAAGCCTAGATTTATGGCCCAGGAAGTGATCTATCCTGGAGAAGGTTCCATGTGCACTTGAGAAAAACATGAAATTCATTGTTTTCGGGTGAAATGTCCTATAGATATCAGTTAGGTCTAACCGGTCCATTGTATCATTTAAAGTTTGTGTTTCCTTGCTAATTTTCTGTTTAGTTGATCTATCCATAGGTGAGAGTGGGGTATTAAAGTCTCCCACTATTATTGTGTTATTATTAATTTCTGTTTTCATACTTGTTAGCATTTGCCTTACATATTGCGGTGCTCCTATGTTGCTACTGCTGCTAAGTTGCTTTAGTCATGTCCAACTCTCTGCAACCCCATAGACGGCAGCCCATCAGGCTCTGCCATCCCTGGGATTCTCCAGGCAAGAACACTGGAGCGGGTTGCCATTTCCTTCTCCATTGCATGAAAGTGAAAAGTGAAAGTGAAGTCGCTCAGTCTTGTCCGACTCTTAGCGACCCCATGGACTGCAGCCCACCAGGCTCCTCCATCCATGGGATTTTCCAGGCAAGAGTACTGGAGTGGGGTGCCATTGCCTTCTCCGCTCCTATGTTGGGTGCATATATATTTATAATTGTTATGTCTTCTTCTTGGATTGATCCTTTGATCATTATGTAGTGTCCTTCTTTGTCTCTTTTCACAGCCTTTATTTCAAAATCTATTTTATCTGATATGAGTATTGTTACTCCTGATTTCTTTTGATCTCCATTTGCATGAAATATCTTTTTCTCAGCCCTTCACTTTCAGCCTGTATGTGTCTCTTGGTTTGAAGTGGGTCTCTTGTAGACAGCATATATAGGGGTCTTGTTTTTGTATCCATTCAGCCAGTCTTTGTCTTTTGGTTGGGGCATTCAACCCATTTACATTTAAGGTATTTATTGATAAATATGATCCCATTGCCATTTACTTTGTTGTTTTGGGTTTGAGTTTATAAACCTTTTCTGTATTTCCTGTCTAGAGAAGATCCTTTAGCATTTGTTGAAGAGCTGGTTTGGTGGTGCTGAATTCTGAACTTTTGCTTGTCTGTAAAGCTTTTGATTTCTCCTTCATATCTGAATGAGCTCCTTGCTGGGTACAGTAATCTGGGCTGTACGTTTTTCTCTTTCATCAGTTCAAGTATGTCCTGCTATTCTCTTCTGGCCTGAAGAATTTCTATTGAAAGATCAGCTGTTATCCTTATGGGAATCCCTTTGTGTGTTATTTGTTGTTTTTCCCCTGCTGCTTTTAATATTTGTTATTTGCATTTGATTTTTGTTAGTTTGATTAATATGTGTCTTGGGGTGTTTCACCTTCGGTTTATCCTGTTTGGGACTCTGGGTTTCTTGGACTTGGGTGGCTATTTCCTTTTCCATTTTAGGAAAGTTTTCAACTATTATCTCCTCAAGTATTTCCTCATGGCCTTTCTTTTTTGTCTTCTTCTTCTGGGACTCCTATGATTCGAATGTTGGGGCATTTGACATTGTCCTACAGGTCTCTGAGGTTGTCCTCATTTCTTTTAATTCTTTTTTATTTTTTCCTCTCTGCTTCATTTATTTCCACCATTCTATCTTCCACCTCACTTATCCTGTCTTCTGCCTCAGTTATTCTACTGTTGGTTCCCTCCACAGTGTTTTTGATCTCAATTATTGCATTATTCATTACTGACTGACTCTTTTTTAATTTCTTCTAGGTCCTTGTTAAACATTTCTTGCATCTTCTCAATCCTTGTGTCCAGACTATTTATCTGTAACTCCATTTTGTTTTCCAGATTTTGGATCATCTTTACTATCATTATTCTGAATTCTTTTTCAGGTAGGCTTCCTATCTCCTCCTCTTTGGTTTGGTTTGGTGGGCGTTTATCATGTTCCTTTACCTGCTGAATATTTCTCTGCCTTTTCATCTTGTTTGGGGTGGCCTTTCTGTATGCTGGTAGTTTGTCGTCCCTCTTTATTGTGGAGGTTCCTCCCTGTGGGTAAGGTTGGACGAGTGGCTTGTCAAGGTTTCCTGGTTAGGGAAGTGTGCGTTGGTGTTCTGGTGGGTGGAGCTGAATCTCCTCTCTCTGGAGTACAGTGAAGTATCCAGTAGTGAGTTTTGAGGTGTCTGTTGGTTTGGTGTGACTTTTGGCTGCCTGTATTTTAATGCTCAGGGTTATGTTCCTGCATTGTTGGAGAATTAGTTTGGTACGTCTTGCTCTGAAATTTGTTGACTCTTGGGTGGAGCTTGGCTTCAGTGTAGGTATGGAGGCTTTTGGATGAGCCCTTGTTGATTAACGTTCCCTGGAGTCAGGAGTTTTCTGGAGTTCTCAAGTTTTGGCTTTAAGCCTCCTGCCTCTGGCTTTCAGTCTTATTCTTACAGTAGCCTCAAGACTTCTCCATCCATACAGCACTGATGATAAAACATCTGGGTTAATGGTGAAAAGATTCTCCACAGTGAGGGACATGCAGAAAGGGTCACTGAGTTACATGGAAAAGAGAAGAGGGAGGAGGGAGATAAAGGTGACCAGGAGAAGAAGAGGAGGAATCAAAAGAGGAGAGAGCAGTCTATCCAGTAATCAATTCCCTATGTGTTCTCCACAGTCTGGAATACTCAGATATGTTCATGGAGTTCCATAGAGAAGAGAAGAGGGAGGAAGGAGATAGAGGTGACCAGGAGAAGAGGGGGAGTCAAAAGGAGAGAGAGATCTGTCCATTTATCAGTTCCCTAAGTGTTCTCCAAAGCCCAGGACACCCAAGAAGATTCACAGAGTTAAGTAGAGTAGAGAAGGGGGAGGGATGAGATAAAGGTGACCTGGGGAGAGAAAGGAGAGTCAGAAGGGGGAGAGAGCAATCAAGCTCTCATACTCCTAAGTAAAAATTGGCACTGAAGATTGAATTCTTAAATGTACAAAATTGATAACAGAAAGTAATCAATCATACTCCTAAGTAAAAATTGGCACTGAAGATTGGATTCTTAAAGGTACAAAATTGATAACAAAAACCAAAAAGCAAAGATTAAAAATCTAGAGTAGAGCTTAGACTCTCAAAAATACAATATTAAAAAAACAAAATCACAAAAATTATAAAATATATGTATATGAAATTTGCTTTAAAAATAAGATCTTTTTTGCAAAGTAATAGTAGGTTATAAAAAGAATTAAAGGAGTATTAATAAAGGACTAAGAATTAAATAAAGGACAAAAATAATAAAAATGGAAAACATTAAAAAATTATAATAGTAAAGTACATCTAGGAATTTCTCTGGAGCTGTTGAGGGCAGTGTGGGGTCAGTTCAGTTTCAGACAGTTCCTTGTTCCCACTTATCCTTCTTCTCAAAGTCTATAGGCTCCATCCAGTGTAGTCAGTGCTAACTACAGGGTTTTAATCTTGCACCTGTCACTTCCAGAGCCGTTCCCTCTTCTTTATTTTGGCTTCCTCTGTTTGCAAGTCTCTTCAGTGTCTAATTTCCCCCCTGACAACAAGGGGGTGAAGGTGGTCACTTATTTAAGCTCACTTGTTCAGTCGTGCTGTGGGGAGGGAGGACCACTGCAAACAAATATCACTGGCATATGTGGGGAGTGCTCGCAGTGTCTGGGCCACACTGGGTTTGCCCCCGCTCATGGCGTGTGTGCTTTCCCGGTCTACACTGCTCAGGCTCCAGGTTGCTCTGCAGGGGAACTGTCTAAAGTAGGCCCTGGGTAGCGTGCACTTCCCAGGTCTAAGCCGCTCAGGTTCAGGTTCAGGTTCTCGGGTACTCCACAAGGGCGCAGACTCGGTGGGGCCTGCGTTTTGTGCCCTTCCCAGGTCCAAGCAGCTCAGCTGACCAGGTGTTTGGTGAGTGCTCTCTCTCCAGGTGGGGGTGCGTCTTATCGCCTCCCCAGTCCCAGCCCCTCGGTTTCCTGGGTGGCAGCGTGAGCGCTGTCTCAGGCGTGCTGTGTGTCTCCTCTGGGGAGCTGATCTCTGACTGTGACCCTCCTGGTGGATGTCAACCATCCAGGATCCCAGGAAGACTTGGTTAGTAACTGGGAGCCTGCTCACAGCTTGGTGGAGGATGCCACTTGCCTTCCCGCTCTGGCTGTTGCCCACCTGCCTCCCTGCCTCCAGCAGGGGGAGGGCCCCGTCTGCAGCCGGCTAGCTCTTCTCTGGTATTTGCTCAATCCTTTGTTCTGTGAGCGGGCTAGGTTGTGCCTCAGAGCTTTTCCCAGGAAAGTTGTCTCTTTTCTTTTCTCTCTGGCTATCCCACAGTTTGGGTTGCTATCTCAGCTTAGCTCCCTCATTTTGTCCTCAGGGCATTCAGGCCCAGCACCCACCCTATGCATGCAGCCCGCACCTCCCTGTTGAGCCCCCGCTGCCGCTGGCGGACGCGAGTGTCTGGGCTACCTCTCCACTGGGAGTCGCAGGTAGGCACATAATCTGTGGGTTCTTTTTTTTTTTATTTCCTCCCGGTTATGTTGCCCTCTGAGATTCCAAAACTCCCCACAGACCAGCCAGTAAGACGGTTTCCCGGTGTTTAGAAACTTCTCCTTCATGACTCCCTCCCTGGGACAGTCTCTGTCCCTAACTCTTTTGTCTCTTTTGATCTTTTATATTTTGCCCTACCTCCTTTCACAGAGAATGGCTGCATTTTTGGATGCCTCGTGCCCTCCGCCAACGTTCAGAAGTTGTTTTATGGAATTTGCTCAGTGTTCAAATGATCTTTCAATGAATGTGGCGGGGAGAAAGTGGTCTCCCCATCCTAGTCCTCTGCCATCTTAGGACTGCCCCTCCAAATTGCCATTTCTTGAGGATCCAAAATAAACCCATTTTTTGCTAGAGAAATAAATGGAAGAATATTTATTTTAAGTCAGCGTAGCTTTATAGTGTGTTTTCAAAGTAGAGTAAGCCTTCCAACTTAGTTCTTTCAGAATTGTTTGTGCCATCTTAGTTCCTTTGCACTTCTACATACATTTTAGAATTTCCTTACTGATATCTATCCAAAAAAAGTTAGAATCTGGATTGAATTGTCTTGACTCTACAGATCAGATTGGAGAGAATGGATATCTTAGCAATACTGAATCTTCCAATTCATGATCAAAGAATAGCATTCCATTTATTTTGGTCTTTTCTATTCATCAATTTACTGTGGTTTCCAGTATCTAGATCCTGCATACATTTTGTTAGTGTTTAAGCTGGTAGAGCTTTTCTCACTTTGGGGAAGTCGCCATTATGCTGTCTTCTACTCTTGTCCAGTTTCTTCACTAGCATCCTCAATCTGTATATTTTCCAATGAATTCTAAAATCTAAATCATCTTACTTCTTTTAACTTTGATATATTTCCTTCTTTGATATATCCATACTGTCTACTCTGAATTTTGTAATAAAAAAAGAAAGAAAGAAAAATCCCAGTGTCTTTGAGTAAGGTAAATGAAGAAATTGTGGTGTATTTGTGTTTTAAAAGGTAAACTGAACTGTAATAAATTGTGAAGACTTACAGCAAACATCTGTTGGAATAGGGGAGTGTCAAACCACGAGTAGTTAGAAGTACTTCATGGAAGGGAGCTAGTGGCAAGGTTTTATACAGAAGACATGGCTCATCTTCTTCATGGGACCATTTTACCCAATGACTTGGGGAACATTGTGTATTTAAAAAAAAAATTTACTGGAGTATAGTTGATTTACAATGTTGTGTTAGTTTCGGGTATACAGCAAAGTGATTGAATATATATATACATTCATTCTTTTTCAGATTCTATTCCGTATTGGTTATTACAGAATACCGAGTTCCCTGTGCTATACTGTAGGTCCTTTTTGATTATTTATTTTATATATAGCAGTGTGTGTATATTAACCCCAAGCTACTAAATTGTCCCCCCACTACAACATTTCCCCTTTGGGAACCATAAGTTTGTTTTTTAAATCTTTGAGTCTGTTTTTGTTTTGTAATAAATTCATTTCTGTTTTTTCAAAAATAGATTTCACATAGGAGTGAAATCATGTATTTATCATGCTCTAACTTAGGTCACTTAGTAGGATCATCTCTAGGCCCATTCCTGCTGCAGCAAATGGCATTATTCATTCTTTTTTATGGTTGAGTAATATTTCACTGTATATATACACACACACACACACACACACATACATATATACACCACTTCTTCTTTATGCTTTCATTTGTCAATGGACATTTAGATTGCTTCCGTGTCCTGGGTATTGTAAATGTGCAGTAGTGAACATTGGGGTGAATGTGTATTTTTGAATTATGGTTTTCTCTATATATACACCCAGGAGTGGGATTGCTGGATCATATGGTATCTCTTCGTTTTTTACGGAACTTCCATGCTGTTCTCCATAGAGGCCATTACCAATTTACATTTCTACTAGTGATGTAGGGGTATTCCCTTTTCTCCACACCTTCTCTAGAATTTATTGTCTGTAGATTTTTTGATGATGGCCATTCTGACCAGTGTGAGCTGATACCTTATTGTAGATTTGATTTGCATTTCTCTGATAGTGATGTTGAGATATTATGTCTCTAAAATATGACACCATCATAACTTCATTTTGGAGTAGATAATAGATCAAATTGCCAACATCCGTTGGATCATCAAAAAAGCAAGAGAGTTCCAGAAAAACATCTGTTTCTGCTTTATTGACTATGCCAAAGCCTTTGACTGTGTGGATCACAACTAACTGTGGAAAATTCTTAAAGAGATGGGAATACCAGGCCACCTTACCTGCCTCCTGAGAAATCTGTATGCAGGTCAGGAAGCAACAATTAGAACCAGACATGGAACAACAGACTGGTTCCAAATTGGCAAAGCAGTATGTCAAGGCTGTATATTGTCACCCTGCTTATTTAACTTATATGCAAGTACATCATGCAAAATGTCAGGCTGGATGAAGCATAAGCTGGAATCAAGATTGCTGGGAGAAATATCAATAACCTCAGATACGCAGACCACCATTATGGCAGAAAGCAAAGAGGAATTCAAGAGCCTTTTGACAAAAGTGAAAGAAGAAAGGGAAAAAGCTGGCTTAAAGATCAACACTTAAAAAACTAAGATCATGGCACCTGGCCCCATCACTTCATGGCAAATTGATGGGGGAAACAATGGAAACAGTAACAGACTTTATTTTTTTGTGCTCCTAAGTCACTGCAGATGGTGACTGCAGCATGAAAATAAAAGATGCTTGCCCCATGGAGGAAAAGCTGTGACCAACCTGGACAGCATATTAAAAAGCAGAGACATTACTTTGCCAACAAAGGTCCCTCTAGTCAAAGCTATGGTTTTTCTAGTAGTTATCTATGGATGTGAGGGTCAGACCATAAAGAAGGCTGAGTGCTGAAGAATTGATGCTTTTGAACTGTGGTGTTGGAAAAGATTCTTGAGAGTCCTTTGGACTTCATGGAGATCCAACCAGTCCATCCTAAAGGAAATCAGTCATGAATATTCACTGGAAGGACTGATGCTGAAGCTGAAACTCTAGTCCTTTGGCCACTTGATCTGAAGAATTGACTCACTGGGAAAGACCCTGATGCTGGGAAAGATTGAAGGCAGGAGGAGAAGGGGATGACAGTGGATGAGATGGTTGGATGGCATCACTGACTCAATGGACATGAGTTTGAGCAAGCTCTGGGAGTTAGTGATGGACAGGGAAGCCTGCCGTGCTGCAGTCCATGGGGTTGCAAAGTCAGACATACCTGAGCGACTGAACTGAACTGAATAGAAATCAATACTTACATGCACCTATCTCTGTCCTAACCACTTTGAAAATAGTGAACTCTATTTTTATAGTTATTCTTACTACTCTCCCAGGTAGGTTCCATTTTATTTGGTAAGGAATCAAATAGAATGATTAAAAGGCTCACACCATGTCAGGTAGTCAGTGCAGAGCTAGGATTTGAACCAAACCAACTGGACATGGAACAACAGACTGGTTCCAAATAGGAAAAGGAGTACGTCAAGGTTGTATATTGTCACCCTGCTTATTTAATTTATATGCAGAGTACATCATGAGAAACGCTGGGCTGGAAGAAGCATAAGCTAGAATCAAGATTTATCAATAACCTCAGATATGCAGATGACACCACCCTTATGGCAGAAAGTGAAGAGGAACTAAAAAGCCTCTTGATGAAAGTGAAAGTGGAGAGTGAAAAAGTGGGCTTAAAGCTCAACATTCAGAAAATGAAGACCATGGCATCCGGTCCCATCACTTCATGGGAAATAGATGGGGAAACAGTGGAAACAGTGTCAGACTTTATTTTTGGGGGGCTCCAAAATCACTGCAGATGGTGATTGCAGCCATGAAATTAAAAGACACTTATTCCTTGGAAGAAAAGTTATGACCAACCTAGATAACATATTCAAAAGCAGAGACATTACTTTGCCAACAAAGTTCTGTCTAGTCAAGGCTATGGTTTTTCCAGTAGTCATGTTTGGATGTGAGAGTTGGACTATGAAGAAAGCTGAGCACTGAAGAATTGATGCTTTTGATCTGTGGTGTTGGAGAAGACTCTTGAGAGTCCCTTGGACTGCAAGGAGATCCAACCAGTCCATTCTGAAGGAGATCAGCCCTGAGATTTCTTTGGAAGGAATGATGTTAAAGCTGAAACTACAGTACTTTGGCCACCTCATGTGAAGAGTTGACTCATTGGAAAAGACTCTGATGCTGGGAGAGATTGGGGGCAGGAAGAGAAGGGGACGACAGAAGATGAGATGGCTGGATGGCATCACCGACTCAATGGACCTGAGTTTGAGTGAACTCCGGGAGTTGGTGATGGACAGGGATGCCTGGTGTGCTGCGATTTATGGGGTCGCAAAGAGTCAGACACGACTGAGCGACTGAACTGAACTGAAGGAAGTCTGGCTCCAGAGGTCCCAATTTTAATGATTTTGTTATGAATAGACAAAGTATGACATTTTGAAGATACGTCATTCTTTTTGATGACTCTCTAGCACCAGGGCTATCATTACTGTCTACATTGCAGACACAGAGGGGGGAGATTAGAGGACAGTTTTAGCAGTGCTGTTTCGCATAGGCTGCACAAGTGTGACTTTTCAGGAAGGTGTTTGTGTGTGTGTGTGTGGAAAAAGTCAGACAGCACACATTTCATAGCATGTGCTATTTTAGCTTAATTAGAATAGGAAGACTCTTAAGATATTTTTAAATGCACCAATATCAGGAGGTATATTAGAATTAAATTTCACCACATGAGGCTGATTGGCAGGCCATGTAATGGGGAAAAGTTCCCAGTCTTGTCTTTATCTGAACAGTTTGCAAAGTAGGTCCCAAAGCCATGGCCCCACACTCATGGTCTGGAGCTATAATTATCCAAGTTCAAAAAACAAAAACTAATTGGAAATGTGATAAGTAACGATTAGGCAGCCTATTTTGGGAGGAAAATGAACAAAATTGCAGATGTCAACTTTAGTGACTTTTGTGAAAATGGATGGACAAGTTTGCTTAAATGAAAACTTCCCTGTCACTCAGGAAGGCTTTTCCCTCAGGACTAGACTATTAGTGGACACACTGTCATTTGCATAGAGAACTTAAAAGCCACCATTGCACACTAGAAACTGCCAGGCACAGAGAGTGCCTGCATTCCAGAGCTGCTGAAGGGTGTGAGAGCCAGAACCCTGCTGAGGGCACTTGGAGATTTACCACCACCAGGAATGCTCTCGACTTTGCAGTAGCCAGAACTGAAATAACCCAGGCAAAACGGAGCCCTCGAGGTGGGTCAGAAGACCTTGGCTCCCGTTTTGGCTGGAGCGCTTGGGCTGGAGCCCAGAATCCATTCCTTTGAGGAACAATCTTCTCCCTAACGGCCACCCCAACCCCTCCAGTGTGCGCTGCATCATCCTCATCTGGGTTTGACCCTAAGGAATCAGACCCTTGAGCATCCTAGGCTCCACCTGCCTTCAACTGCCGCTTCACCTTGTGTTCAGGGTCTATGTGTGGGCTCCAGAATCTGACTGCTTCAGTTGCAGTCCTGGCCTTAGGACCGCTCACCAGGGGCCCTTACTGATGTCTCACTCCCTGCTTCAGTTTCCTCACCTCTAATGTGGAGGTGAGACTACCTCATAGGTTGGTGGTGATGATGAAAACAGATACACATGGTAAAACACAGCACATGGTGTTTGGTGCTTCCCAAGGGCTTGTATGGATCTGCTTCCTTGCAGGGAGCATGCTAACCTCATCATTCCTCATCCCAGCCCCTGCAGCTGTCAAAAATAAGGACAATTATCTACTTAATGCATTAAAAAAAAAGTCAATTCAAGTTTTTAAACTCAGGTATATTTCAAGCCATAATATTTGTAAAAGTCCAGGCTGAATGTGTTAATTTTTTTTCTAGCATATGCTAAAAAATAAACAGACACACTTAAATGTTTTTAAAGGCTGGCACAGTGTGAAACTTTCTGAAGGAGCATGCACATTCGTCCCCCAGTCCTGCTCTCAGCAAGAACTTAGGCAGCACTTCTCACATGAGAGGAAGCGTGTCAGGCAGCACAGATGAGGACATGCACACCTTCCCTGTCCTGGTTGGGCATCCAGCCCCAGGGGGGCAGCGGGGGATGAGAATGATGGTGCTGTGCAGATGAGGCAGGACGTTTTGTGGTGATGTGGCCCTGTTATGCCACCGGGCAGACCAGCCCTCAGGAGACAGGACAGAAAAGAACCAAGCATTCCTCCAAATGATTATTCCAGGTTCGAGGTCCAAGACAACTTGGCTCTGCGAGCAGACCTACCTCTCTGAGACCCTAAGCTTCTTACTGGAGTCTTCCAAGCATTTCTCATCTGTGAAATGTTCACAGTAGCTGCGTCAGAGAGGAAGTCCAGGCCAGTGCTCAGTGAATGGGCATCCTCCCCAGATGACTGGTGTGTACCCAGGACAGGAGCTGCTCTGTGCTCCAGGCTTGCGGCACATCCATTTCTCCTCTGTGCTGTTAGCACTCCCTAAGATGTATCTCAGTCTTAGCCTCTCTGGAAAGCAGCCCTGGCACACTAAAGCAGCCTAACATTGGCCAATATGCCCTGAGGGCTTTCCAATTTCAGTACCAACTCCAAAAGCCTTACCAGTATTCCTTACCACAGTGGTCTCTGGTATCAGATGAAGCCTGTAAAAATTCCATTGTACACATGATTAAAGTGAGGCATGGGAAGATCAAGTAATTTACTCAGGTCACGTAGGTGGTAAATGGAGGATCAGGTGACCTCTAAAATTAGTAATCTCTAAAACGGCCAAGCTGCTTAGTTAAGATAGCATTAGAACTAATGCCCACAGTAGGACAGGACCACGTCCAGCTAAGCGACCCTCAGCGGGGATTTTGTCCCCAGGGGATATCTGGCAATGTTTGGTGGTGCTTTTGGTTGTCACAGCTGTGGGGGTGGGTGCACTGTTGGTGCGAATGCATATTGGTGCAACCACCATGTAAACCAATATGGAGGGTCCTCAAAAATTTCAAAATAGAGCTACCAAACAATCCAGCAATTCCACCTCTGGGTATTTATCCAAACAAAATGAAAACATTAACTTGAAAACATATCTGTGTCCCATGTTCACTACAGCATTAAGCCAATATATAAAATTAAGTATCCACTGATGGATAAATGGATTAAAAAATGTGGCACTTATATACAACAGAATATTTTCAGTCATGAAAATTTAAATCTTGCCATTTGTGAAAACATGGATGGAAGTTGAGGGCATCATGCTTAGTGAAATAAGTCGGAAAAACGCAAATACCATTAAGATCTCACTGATGTGTGGAATCTGAAAATAAAAAAGGTGAGCTACAGAGAACACACTGGTGGTTGCCAGAGAGGCAGAGGGTGGGAGTGGATGAAATGGGTGAAAGGGGTCAAAATGTATAAACTTCCAGTTTATAAGTCCCAGGGATCTAATGTGTAGCATGGCAACGATAGATAATAATACCATATTGCATGTTTGAAAGTTGCTAAGAGTAGGTTTTAAAAGTTAAGGAATGATGCTAAAGCTGAAACTCCAGTACTTTGGCCACCTCATGTGAAGAGTTGACTCATTGGAAAAGACTCTGATGCTGGGAGGGATTGGGGCCAGGAGGAGAAGGGGACAACAGAGGATGAGATGGCTGGATGGCATCGTTGACTCGATGGATGTGAGTCTGAGTGATCTCTGGGAGTTGGTGATGGACAGGGAGGCCTGGCGTGCTGTGATTTATGGGGTCACAAAGAGTTGGACGCGACTGAGTGACTGAACTGAACTGAACCATAAGAAAAAAAATTCTGTAACTGTGATGATGGATGTTACCTAAACTTATTATGGTGGCCCTTTCACAATACATGCAAATATTGCATCATTTTGTTGTATGCCTGAAACTAATATAATGTTTATATCAATTATACCTCAATGAAAAAGCTCCAAGCAAGATGCGGTGGCTGGGTAGACAGGAAGAGGCAGGAAGCATGACAGCTGGAGGAGGAAAACGATGGTGGCAGCCAGTTACTGTGAGAAGGAAGGGAGGGCAGAAGCAAGCATGTGCAGAGCCAAGGCTGTGCCACGCCCCATTAGAAGCCAAGCTCTGTGAGAAGCCACGCCCCAGGAGAAGGCACGGGGAAACAATGGACATGGTACTGTTACGAGATGCAGAGTGACACCGTGCTGACCCTGGGATGAGGAGCAAGACACCACCAGCACCTGCCACATGTCACGGTACTAAGTGACTGATTTTTAGAAGTAGGGACCTGCCACAGTCAGGTGAAGATGACAGGGAGCGTGGGGAAGCTGGAGAGGATCTGTCTTGTGGATTTTTCTGCAGACTACAAAATAACCAAGTGAGGCTTGCGGGCTCCTATGAACAGGAACAGGAGGCAGGAAGCTGACCTGAGTACTTTTGCTTTATTCAGTCGAATAAACATTTTATTTATATAAAAGACAAACAATGCATAGAATGAAAATAAGTGCTTGACACATTTGATATAAAAAGAGTATACAGCATTCACATTCCTATTTTAATACATGAGTATTGCTGAAATGTTCCATAAAAGAATAAAACTTTCCCTTTACGTAGTGAAAAAAGTCAGTATTTTTAGGAACTACAGAATGTTATTCCTTGGTCTTTTTCTTGAATAAGGAAAAAACAAACATCAAACAAGCCACAGTATCATCTACATTCCAGTTTATGCTGATGATGACCCAGAAGTGATAAAGCTCTTTTGAATCTTGGAAGTTCTCATAATGGACCAGTATTCTAGAAATTCACCACTAGAGGTCAATGAGCAACAGCTATTGGGACAGCATCACCAGCCCTAAAGTGCACGGGACTTCTGGGCACTTCCATGGCATTGTGGCCAAACTGCCTTATCTCTGTCAGTCCACCTGAACCGAGAAGGGTTCCTAAAAATTCCACCTAATCCCAACTTCAGCGTGTCTGCTAAAACCCCAAGGAGATGCGGCTTCCAAAACCCAAGCAGAGCTGATCTGATCATTGCCAGTCCCTCTCCAATATTCCTACCTATTTGGCTGAAAATAAGCTTCAAATCATTTTTACAAAAGAGCTTGTTATTTGCAGCATTAACACCTGTTTGTGGATTACCAAGTTTCCTGTGGAGGATTAAAGCTCATTCTTGGTTCTTACCCACATGGACACAGATTTCCTAACTGCAGATGGGACTCCTGCATCCCACATTCAAATTCTGCAAACATTGGGAAGGTGGGTATGACTAAGAGACTGGTAACCATGACAACAACTTCTTGGAGTAAAGGTCTCCCCCCTTGAATGCAGAGGGGAACACTCTTAACATACAAGCAAAAGAGTTTTGGGTTAACAGGGACCATCCAGAGGCAGTCCCTGTCACTCCAGAAAAAAAAGGCCAACTTCAAATTTTAACCCCAGGAAGGGAATCAAAACCACACTCTATTAGCCAGAGAATGGTTGTGTGAATGCACATTTCTTGCAGGGAACCTTGGCTGGGGAAAGAAGATTTAATTCCCAAACTAGGGTGAGAACAGGGGGAGAGAGCAGCTTTCTAAGTGTGTCTACACCTTCATCTGTGAATGACGTGGGGCAGCGAGAACTGTAAGCGGTCTGCTATCTAGTCTCACTCGGGGATCCCAAATTTTTTTGCAAAATCTCCAGATAGTTAAAAAGTGGCTCAATTTTGTTAAACACTGTGCTGGCCAAGCAAAACACACGTTCCGAGTGCCTGGAGAGATAGTCCTGACTGTCGCAGCACCATGCTGCTTCAATACTGTCCATGTAGCCAAAACGTGCTCAAGTCCCCTGGAGCCTGAGACCTACCAGTGATGCATAGCAAGCGGAAGACAGAAACCAAGCGTGATGAAAAACTGAACATCAAGAACCTGGAAGGGAGATCTGTTCCCTTTTAGGAACTGGGGAACAGTAACATAGGTGGGGGTGGGGGACTTTTTTAAAACGAACACTTTCTCATTAGTACAAGGTGTGGCAATTTCACCGGTAGGGAAACATGTCCTGATTTTTCTGTAGCTTGTGGAGGTAAAAGATGGGACTTAAAACGTTGACGCGATGAGACTTTCAGAGCTAGCTGAGGAAGGCGGTTCACAAACCAGACGTGGGTGTGAAGCTCAGTGCCGAGTCCAGGAGAGATGATGGGACGTGGGGACCTCGGGGTCTGGTCCCCGGACAGTGCGGCTCCAATTGGCTCCACAGCCAGAACAGGACCCAGTGCAGGGAGTTACTACGTTGCAAAAGCAAGTGCAATGTGGCACAGCAGGCTCCAAGACCTGAGCCTCTCTCTGAAGGCAGAGACCCCCTCCCCCTGTGCCCCGAGCCCAGCACATGCGTGCCACCAAGTGCTGAGGCTGCCCATCCAGCCCACGTCTGGACACGTGTGATCTCTGTCCTCACCTCTTTCCACGAGTATGGCTGTGTATATATAGACATATATAGATATATATAAACATAGCTATTTCATATTTATATACAGGCATTAATAAAGTGCAAATGTTATTGGCTATTGTAAGATCAATCTCATTTCCTGAGGAAGTGCTAACACAGCTTATCCTATGACAACGTCAAAGGCAGAGGCTGCTTCCTGCCACCCCCTCCCAGCTCGGGGGAGGGAGCACCCCGGGTTCCAGGAAGCACCGTCAGGGGCAGCTTCCTGCTGACCCTGCTCTTTGGCCACAGGGCGGCCGCGCTGGGCCGGCCGCGGGAAGAGCTATTTGGTAGTGTTGAGGGAGCCGTCTTCGGGGATCTTCTCCTCCGAGCTGCTCCTCCCCGAGAGCCTGTCCAGGTGCTCCAGCTCGCTGAAGCGCTCGGCCACGCACTGCGCCGTGAGCCGGGCCTCGGGGTCGTGGTCCCAGCACTCGGCCAGCGTCTCGCACACCGTCTGGATGCCCTGCAGGGGGAGAGGGTCCACAGGCCCCTGAGAGGGGGTGGCAGCTCCTGGGGTGGGGAGCCCCCCGGCGCCATCTGACCGCAGCACTTGGGGGCTCCCGCTCACAAGAAGCGGGGAAGCGGAGACACAGCACAAGGTCCCCAGCAGGCTTCTGGGGACAGCAGCATCCCGGTTCGTGAAAATTCCCAAGAAGTGGGCTTCCACTGCCATTTCCCACCTCTCTATTCTGGGGAGTGGGGGTGCAGTAACAAGCTTTACTACTGAGGGAAGCTTTAGGTTCACAGCAAAATTGAATGGAAATTACAGAATTTCCATACCATCTACCCCCTCCCCCCACGCAGACCGCCTCCCCCACCATCAACACCCTACATCTGTGTGAGGCATTTGTTAAAACCAGTAAAGCAGCACTAACACATCACTGTTGACCACAGTCAGCCAGAGCGAGGTTCATGGTGAGGTACAGGATCAGGGTTCTGACAAGCGTCCATCATTACAGCCCCCACAAGGTCACTGCCCTGAACACCCTCTGTGTGTGCCTCCTCAGCTCTCCTTCCGTTCCCGAGCCCCCAACAACCACTGATCTCTTAACTGTGTCAATGTTATTGCCTTTTCCAGAGAGTCAGAGCTGGAATCATATGTGTATGTTAGTCACTCAGTTGTGTCCAACTCTGCGACCCCATGGACTGTAGCCCGACAGGCTCCTCTGTCCTTGGGGATTCTCCAGGCAAGAATACTGGAGTGGGTTGCCGTGCCCTTCTCCAGGGGATCTTCCTGACCCAGGGATCGAACCCAGGGCTCCTGCACTGCAGACGGGTTCTTTACCATCTGAGCCACCTGCATTCCTATTTAAATAGGACTGACTATCCCAGTTGGAGTGACATGTGGGCATTAGTCTGGTTGCATTAGTCAAGTCCACATGCTTTGTAAGGATCCAAGCCCATCTTCCAACAGTTTCAAGGACACCCTCTGCTAGGGCCTTCCTCTCCAGCTTCAGCCTGCACCCTGGCAAACAGCTGTCTTCGTATGTCCTGCAGGCTGTATCAAGACCTAACCCCCTAAAGGCCCCACTCAAAAAGGCCCATCCAGAAAATGCTTGTCCACAACAGACAACAACGGCCTCTCTCATGACTTTAACTCTCATTTTGCAAATGTTTTTGTTAGTTCAAGTTGTTTTTTGGAAATAAGGCAGACATGGACTAATTACGTAGCCCAAAGAGTGGAAACAGGCTCTGCCTGTCAGAGGCCTGGCCCTGCCACTGGTGAGCGTGCACATGGGTGGCCTCGGGGGATGCATCCATCCCAGCCCTTCCCTGAGAGTGGCACCTTCCTGTCTGCAGTCAGCAACCCACACCCAGCACCTGCCTTCCCTTCCTGCCCCGTGAGTGAGCACATGATGTTGGATTAATTGTATAATTCCCCTAATTGATGGTATTGATTGATGGCCCTGTTAAGAGTGGAGTGTTATTGTTGGTACACAAGTAACATTTATTTTATTCTGGCACTGTAATTACAGGCAGTAAATTAAATTAAATATTAAGCATTAACTTGAAATCAATAGGGCAACAAATCTCATTAAGAGAAAAAAATGTATTATGCAAATTCTTTCCAGAATTTTATCATCATGAATAATGGCTATTCATTATAAGAACTGTACAGCAGAGGAGGCGACAGAGCTGAAGGAAACAATATCGCACCTTCTGGGTTTAGAGTGAACACAAAACAGCTTTGCATTTTCAAAGTCAAAGAGGCTCTGCTGAAAGCCGGGGAGAAACCTTGGGCCCCCATGGTAGGGTCCACAGCCTGGTGCAGGCTCTCCCCGATGTCAGCGGGCCTGCCCACTGAAGCGACTCTCAGCCAGGCAGGCACACACAGGCTTCCTGCGTCATCTGTCTCCTTGGCCACGCCTGACCTGTGGTTTCGGCTTCTCCTCTGCATTTGCCTTACCCTTAGGAAACCTAGGACTTAGCCCAGCCCTCCCTGGGTGAGGGAATTCATCCAAAGGCAGCCATAAAAGGTTTACGTCAATGGAAAAGACAGGGTGTCCTGAGCTGGGAGCACGGGGGTGTGGTCCAGAGCTCCTCCCTGCTGTGCCAGACCGCCCCCGGCTCCCGCAGCCCACAGGTTCCCCCCCCCCCCTCCGCTGCCCCATCAAAACGCCCCCAGAGCAAAGAATCTGCTGCAGGCGGACGGCCGCATCCACCGCCTGTCAGGAGGTTCTGGAAAGACAGATTTCCTGTCTGTTCCCTGCCCTCTGCTCTTCTTTGCCTTTCTTCATCCCGGCCTCCTCCCTGACAGGCCTGCCGCGGCCTGAGCACACAGCAGCCCCTCGCAGGCCAGCTGGCGGACAGTCCCCTTCTTTCTCACAAGTAGTTCCTGCCAATGCTGAAGGCTCCCAGAAGAAAACATTTGGAGCCCAGAAGAGAACAAAACACAAACTCCCTACGGAAAGGATGAGTGGCAGAGGCTGTAAACACAATATTTTAGTTCAGAACCAAGGGGTCTTGGACAGTATGACAGGTGCCCGTCACGTTCTGTGTGAGCCCTTTCTTACTTGTGGTGGGACATACAGTAACAAGGTCATCCCATTTTACTGAAACTCCTTTATGAAGAAAACCAAGCAGAATCAGGGCACACATCAGATTGATGCCCAGCAGCCTGGACTTCTCTGCTGCCTGAGCTGTCCCTCTCCCTCTGGGTGAATACGTCCCTCCTCACCTGGTGGTTGAGCCAGGAGCTGGGGATCTCTGGGCGGCCTCGATCTCTCAGCACGCTGTCCTTCATGCTCTCCACACAGGGGTGCTCCCGCACCGTAGACCCGAATGGAGGCTCGTAGTCCTTCACTTCTGTTGGAGAGAGCGGGCGGACACAGGGCCTTGAGAAGGGCATGCACGGCCGGGATACTGACTGTCGGGATTCGCCTGTGATTACGCTGGGGGTCGTTTTTAATTCTGATGGATTAATAAAATTATAAGGAGGGGTCATAGAAGGACCCTGAAGTAGTCAATACGTGACTGTTCATTGACCATGAAGTGCTAACGGCTGGAGACAGATCCGAGAACAAGATCAACAAGGTCAGGGGATATGGGCTTTAAGGATCATGGTTCCTGGGAGGTAGAAAAACCTTCCATATTACAAAGGTTTGTGGCCCTGCAAAGGTCCACAGCACATAAATAGATTTAATATGTGGTATTAAATTTCTTGCAGAGATTCAGCCGTATAAAAAAGGAATGAAATTGATAGATGCTGCAACACAGATTATGCCAAATGAAATAAGCCAGACATTAAACGACAAATATTGTATGGTTCCCCTTATGTAAAGTACCTAGAATAGGCTACTTCACCGAGGCAGAGAGAATAGAGGTTGTTGGGGGATAGAGAGACTCTGTTCACTAGTACAGCATTTCAGTTGGGGAAGATGGAAAAGTTCTGGAAATGGATGATGATGATTACACAACATTGTGAATGTACTTAATGCTACCCAACTGCACCACTTACTTTTTTTAAAATCGTAAACAGTTAAAAATGGCTAAACTGGTAAATTTTATATCATGTATATTTTCCCATAGGAATAAAAAGTCGTGGGGAGTAGTGATTACGAAAAAAAAAAAAGTCTACAAAGGCTCCTTTCAATAGTAATAATGAAAAAGAGGTTCAGAAATGCTGTTTTAGTTAGCTGACAGAGGAGAGAGATTGATAACAAACACAATTTTAAAATGTAATTTTCCTTCAGTGGTACTCGCTAAAAAGAAAATAATGAAGGATGATGTAAACCCTTCGTCAATAAGGTCCATTTCTTTTCTTTTTTTAAGGGAAATTCATGTCACTTATTTTCTTCTAATTTTTTCCAATTGAAGTATAGTTGCTCAGTCACGTCCATCTCTTTGTGACCCCATGGACTGGAGCCCACCAGGCTTCTCTGTCCATGGGATTTTCCAGGCAAAAATACTGGAGTGGTTTGCCATTTCCGACTCCAGGGGATCTTCCCGACCCAGGGATGGAACCTGCGTCTTTTAGATCTCCTTCACTGGCAGGCAGACCACATTGTATCAGTTTCAGGTATACAACATAGTAACTCAGTGTTTTTATAGGCTGTGCTCTTATAAAGTTGTAAACACAGCTATGTTTTCTATGCTGTCCACTGTACCCTTGTAACTTATCTATTTCATTCCTAGTGGTCTGTATCTCTTAATCACCCTCACCCATTTCCCCTCCCCTCACCCTCCACCCTGCTGGCAATGAGTGGCAGTTTATCTGCCTCTTATTTCATTCTGTAGATTTCATATTTAAGTGAAATCAAGCAGTATTTGTCTTTCTCTGTCTGCCTTATTTCACTAAGCATAATATCCTCCAGCTCCATCCATGTCATTGCAATGGCAAAATTTCATTCTCTTTTATGGCTAATATTCCATTATGTGTGTGTGTACACATATACTTTTTTGCATGTAGTATGAAATGTCATTTCACTCTTTCATATGTAACTGTCCAGCTTTCCCAGCACCACTTATTGAAGAGAATGTCTTCTCTCTGTTGTATACTCTTGCCTCCTGTGTTATAGGGTAGTTGACCACAAGTGTGTGGGTTTATTTCTGGGCCTCTATTCTGTTCCATTGGTCTACACGTCTATTTTTGTGCCTGTACCACACCATTTTGATTACTGCTGCCTTGTAGTACAGTCTGAAGTCAGGGAGCATGATTCTTCCAGTTTTGTTCTTTTTCTCTCAAGATTACTTTGGCTATTTGGGGTCTTTGGTAGTTCCATTACACATTTTAGGATTATTTTGTTCTAGTTCTGTGAAAAATGTCATGGGTATTTTGATAGGGATTACATTAAATCTGCAGACTGCTTTGAATATTATGAACATTTTAACAATATTAATCTTTTATTCCATGAACATAGGATATCTTTCCATTTACACTTATTCAATGTCTTATAGTGTTTAGAGTACAGGTAGTCTTCTACCCTTGGTTAAATTTATCCCTAGGTATTTTATTCTTATTTGATTGTAAATCAGATTGTTTTCTTAATTTCTCTCTTTCCAATAGTTCATCATTAGTGTTTAGAAATGCAACAGATTTCTATATATTAATCCTGCATCCTGCAACTTAACTGAATTCATTCAATAGTCCCATTAGATTTTTGGTGGTATCTTTAGGGTTTTCTACATATAATATCATGTCATCTGCAAATGGTGACAATTTCTTCTCTACTTTTGGATGCCTCTTTTTTTCTTGTTTAACTGCTGTACCTAAAACTTCCAATAATATGTTAAATAGAAGTGGCAACTGTAGGCATACTTGTCATGTTCTTAATTTTAGATAAAAACCTTTCAGCTTTTCACAACTGAGTATAATGTTAGCTGTAGAGTTATCATAAATGGTCTTTATTATGTTGAATTGTGTTCCCTCTGTAGCATATTTGTTGAGAGTTTTTATCACAAATGAATGAATCTTAGGTCCTATCCACAGTGGCCCATGCATAAACTTGAGGTGAAGATTAGAAAGGCTGTTAATTTAAGTAGGTGGGATGATACCCACGTCAGTGAGTCACAGGACAATTTAGAAAATAAAAACACTACAGTACTGAAACATGTCTGAGCCCAAAGGGAAGAGTGGGCATGATTCAACATTTTCCTCCAAAATAAATACAACCTTTGGCCTTTACTTCAAAATAACCCTGTTTAATGAGTGAAACTTTCAATAAATTGCCCTTACGGGCTTAGAATTGAAGAAGCGTTTAAGACAAAATGACATTTTGAAAAGAGATGGCTTGTCCTTGTTTATTTGACTTTCCCCCGTTCCCAGAACCCTCTTGCATATTTATCTTCTTCAGCCTCACCCAGCTAGAAGCACTGGCAGGATACTGTTTTTTTCCTTAGTTGGGATGAAGGCTTCTCTCACCCTCCTCATACCCCCCATCACTTTGAGACAAGCATAAACCATCCTACTGTGTGTCTGCTTCTGCCTTCAAGAGCCCGCAGCCCCTAAATCTGTACTCCTCTGGAGGTGAGATCTGAATGTTGATTTGGATAGTACTTAGATGTCTTGGAGCTTTCCTGGTGGCTCAGAGGTTAAAGTGTCTGCCTGCTGCAATGCAGGAGACCTGGGTTTGATCCCTGGGTTGGGAAGATGCCCTGGAGAAGGAAATGGCTATCCACTCCAGTATTCTTGCCTGGAGAATCCCATGGACAGAGGAGCCTGGTGGGCTACGGTCCAAGGGGTCGCAAAGAGTCGGACACGACTGAGCGACTTCACTTTCACTTGGATGTCTTATTTCTTTCTTCTATTCCCTTACCTTTTTTACCAGGCTGTAAATTCCTAAGGACCAAGACACAGATTGAGTTTTATGTCTTAATTCCCTCCTGAAATTATGTCTTATACATAGGTGGCTTTCAATAAATATGAGCTGGCTTGGATTCAAGCAAGAGCTGAGCACTGAGAATCAGTTTGTTCTCAGTAAGGATTTACTTTGACCTAAGTCTTCTCTTCTCTAAACTGAATGGGCTTCTGAACTGGATGACCTCCATGTCCCCGCTCCAGAGCTGCCTGTAGCCCAATCCGATCAAATGATGGTGCTCTCTTGGTGCCACGCCTTGAGGTGTGTATAATATAATGTGGTGTGACAGGGTCTGCATATGACATAAACCGCTCCTTAGACAATGTATTAGTCCACTGACTCTCCCTTTCCAGCCGTTTTGGCTGCCATAGCAGGTGTGGCTGGCAGCCTGCCTAAACCCCTCTTACTGAGCCATAGGCACTAGCCCCCAGCTGCTGCAGGCATTGGGTCGTAAGGGCACACGCTCTCTCCCTTCTATGGAGAACTGCCCTTGGCTAATAGGAGCTTCCTGGCCTGGAGATTTCTAGAACATGACAGCCTCAGCCCTGGGGGCAGTCTGAAGCCAATGACAACATGAGAGTCTGAACAGTCTAAGTGTCTTGCCTCTGGAGGATATGACTGTGGTGCAGTTCATGTCTGGATCAGGATCAGTCCCGGGATCAGGCTGGTGGCAGTGCAGGTGGGGAAAAGTGAGACTGTGGCATTTTCCTCTTTGTGCCCTTGATTAAATAATATGAAGAACAGCAGAGAAAGCAAGTCAAAGGGTAGGTCAGAGAGTGCCATCTTTTAAAATACCATCTTTTAAAAATTTGGGGACTTCCCTGGCAGTCCATAGGACTCTATGCTTCCACTGCAGGGACCACAGTTTCAATCCCTGGTCAGGGAACTAAGATTCCGTGTGCTGTGCACTGTGGCCAAAAAAAAAAAGAAAAAAAAAGGAAATACCTCTATGAAAAAAGAATCAGGGAGCTTAGAGAGTAAGATTAAGTTTAGCGCTTAAAACAAAAGTGCTAACAATATGCATCATAAGCAGGGATATTGTTGGTTGTGCCTGCCTGGATCCCATCACAAACTAGAGGTGAGGACTTGGAAGAGAGAGGGCAACACTTTGTGCCTCAGTTTCCATATCCACAGCACAAGAGAGAGTGCGAGTGCCGCCACCATCACTCAGCACACTGCTCCCTCAGCACCCGCAGGGGCCGGTCCCCGGACCAGAGGCAGACGGCAACATCCGCGGATGCCCAGTCTCCCACTTGATCCTCTGTATACGTGAGCTTTGCATCCGTGAGTCAAGCAGCTGTAGATCATAAACTCAATACAAGATCTGTGAGCAGTTAGAGCCAGGAATGCAGAACTGCAAATGCCAGTGGGAGGTACACTAACTGTCAACTGATAGCAGGTGGAAGGTAAACCCGGAGTCAGGGGTGTGATGCTGAGATGTGTGTGCGCTCTGCCCCAGCGTCCGCAGGCCCCAGCGGGATCATGCTTCATCTGTTCCCCAGGTAACTGCCTGGGGCTCACCAGCTCCCTCCACGTCCTGTCTCACTTGCTGTTCCTTCTCTCCTAGGCCCTTCCTGCCTTCTTTTCCCTACAGACTGCTGAACTTGGATTCCTCTTCAAGAGTCCAGCTGACCCAACGGTTCGGTCCATCCCCTGGCTAACACCCCGCTCCCCCAGCAGGACCACCTGCTGAGATCAGCGGGGAGGGGGGTGGTGGTGGGCGGTGGGGGACGCCCACCACTGCCCAGGGCTAGGTACACCAGGGACACCCTGGGATCTCCTTGAAGGCTTCAAACAGTTGCCGCTCTAGGAAGGTTCTAGATCTTGCTGCTCTTCTTTCCACCCCCATCCCAGGCTCCCCTGAGGGCCAAGGCCTCAACCCTACCCCTTGGCACTCTTTGTCTGGCTAGAGGCTGTCAGAAGAAAAGTCCACATCTCGAGCTCTGGTGCTCAGAGGGGCCTGGGCAATAGGGATGCTCCTCTTAAAGTCAGCATCTGGTCCACAGCTGCTGTTTTGATCGTGGTTCCAACTTCACAGAGCTGCAAAACTGTTGGCAGTTTTCCCCAGAGCGGAACCCTTTTATATCTGTCTTCCTTCCAAATTATCCTGCCTCAAAACGCAGGAAGATGAAGGTTGCTATCCCAGGCTCTCTTCACTCCTCTCCCACCCTCTTCCCTGCCCCCACCCCACTCCTTTCCTTTTGATTCATTTTTTTCTGCCTCACAGGCTGCAGCAAGCTGAGTTTGTTTCTTGTCGTCTTGTGAAAATACTTGCTCAGCTGGCTGCTGTGTGTCAGCTGCTATTCAAAGGCTGACATGGCAAGGGGTTTGAAAGTCAGGCGGCCTGGGGGCCAGTTTGGCTGGGTGACATGAATACTGCCTGCCGTGCTCCCAGAGAGGGGCCCTGAAAGGACCCACCTTCCTCTGCCTCCCACACATTACACACAAACTCCTGCATGGACACCAGACGAACCAAAAGCCAGGACAGAGATTTCTTTGTAAGAGAGCTAGTCTCCAGGTTTGTCCTGGAGAGATGGTGAGTTCATGACTTACTCCTTTATAAAACAATAACACACCAGCCAGCTCCTTCCATCTTGTTCCCGAATCCTCAAACAACTCTGAAAAACCTGTTTTCTTGGTTTTTCTGTTGCATACTTCCAGATGACCTAAGTCTCTGAAATAACAGTCTCTGTTATTAGCTATGCCCAGCTTGGTTTTTCTTTCTGCAACCATCATCCCCAGCCCTGATACTGACACACTACTTGTCTTTCTAGCATGTTTTGTTGTTCAGTTCCTAAGTCATGTCCGAGTGTTTGGCAACCTCATGGACTGCAGCACGCTGTATTAGGTCTTTATTAGACACTCTGTCCTTTGAGGACAAAGATTTTTCTCACTGCTGCACTCTCAGCATTTACAAAAAAGTTTATATTGGTCTATAGTTGATTAAAAATGTTGTACTAGCATCAGGTGTACAGCAAAGTGATACATTTATACATATATAGGTATCTATTCTTTTTCAATTTCTTTTCCCATTTAGGTTATCACAGAATATTGAATAGAGTTCCCTGTACTATACACTAGGTCCTTCTTGGTTATCTATCTGATACATAGCAGTGTGTATATTTCAATCCCAAACTCCCTATTTATCCCTCTCTATCCCCTTTTTCTTTAATAACCATACATTTTTCTAAGTCTGTGAGTCTGTTTTGTAATTCATTTGTATCTTTTAAGGTTCCAGGTATAAGCAACATATCATTTGTCTTTTTCTGTCTGAACTTATTTTACTTAGTATAATCACCTCCAGGTCCATCCATGTGGCTGCAAATGGCATTGTGTCTCTTTTTCATGGCCGAGTATTATTCCATTGTATATATGAACTACATATTCTTTATCCATTCACCTAGCAATGGATATTTAGGTTGCCTCCATGTCTTGACTATTTTAAATAGTGCTGCAATGGACACTGGGGTGATACCTATCCTTTTGAACCATGGTTTCCTCCAGATGTATGCCTAGGACTGGGATCGCTGGATCATATGGTAGCTTTATTTTTGGTTTTGTAAGGAACCACCATACTGTTCTCCCAGTAACAGTTCAGGAGGGTCCGCTTTTGTCCATAGCCTCTCTTAACATTTATTGCTTGCTCTGATTGGTGTGAGGTGCTATCTCTTTGTAGTTTTGATTTGCATTTCTCTAGTGATTACTCCTGGAGAAGGCAATGGCACCCCAGTCCAGTACTCTTGCCTGGAAAATCCCATGGGCGGAGGAGCCTGGTGGGCTGCAGTCCATGGGGTTGCAAAGAGTCGGACATGACTGAGCGACTTCACTTTCACGCATTGGAGAAGGAAATGGCAACCCACTCCAGTGTTCTTGCCTGGAGAATCCCAGGGATGGTGGAGCCTGGTTGGCTGCCATCTTTGGGGTCACACAGGGTCGGACACGACTGAAGCGACTTAGCAGCAGCAGCAGCAGTGATTACTCCAATCCTTTGGCCACCTGATGCGAAGAGCTGACTCATTTGAAAAGACCCTGATGCTGGGAAAGATTGGGGGCAAGAGGAAAAGGGGATGACAGAGGATGAGATGGCTGGATGGCATCACCAACTCAATGGACGTGAGTTTGGGTGAACTCCGGGAGTTGGTGATGGACAGAGAGGCCTGGCGTGCTGCAGTCCGTGGGGTCACAAAGAGTTGGACACGACTGAGCGACTGAACTGAGCTGAGTGATTAGCAGTACTGACCATCTTTTCATGTGCCTTTTGGCCATCTGTATAGCTTCTTTAGAGAAATGTCCTATTTAGGTCTTCTGCCCATTTTTTGATTGGGCTGTTTGTTTGATATTGAGCTGCATGAACTGTTTTTGAATTTTGGAGATTAATCCCTTGTCAGTCTTGTGGTTTGCAAATATTTTCTCCCATTCTGTGAGTTACCTTTTCATTTTATTCATGGTTTCCTTTACTGTGCAATAGCTTTTGAGTTTAATTAGGTCCCATTTATTTTTGTTTTTATTTCCATTACTCTAGAAGATGGATCTAAAAAGACATAGCTGTGATTTATGTCAAAGAGTGTCCTGCCTATGTTATCTTCTAAGAGTTTTGTATTATCCCGTCCTGTCTTTAGGTCTTTAATCTACTTTGAGTTTATTTTTGTGTATGGTGTTAGAGAATGTTCTAGTTTCATTATTTTACATGTAGCTGTTCAGTTTTCCCAGCACCATTTATTGAAGATATTGCATTTTCTCCATTGTATGTGTTTGCCTCCTTTGCACAGATTAATTGACCATTGGTGCATGGGTTTATTTCTGCCCTTTCTCTCCTGTTCCGTTGATCTGTATGTCTGTTTTTGCGCCAATACCATACTTTTTTGATTACCATAGCTTTGTTGTATAGTCTGAGGTTAGGGAGCCTGATTTTTCCAGCTCTGTTTTTCTTCCTCAGGATTGCTTTGGCTATTCTGGGTCTTTTGTGTCTCCACGCAAATGTAAAAAATTTTTATTCCAGTTCTATGAAACATGCCACTGGTAATTTGATAGAGACTGCACTGAATCTGTAGATTGCCTTGGATAGTATAGTCATTTTGACAATATGTCTTCCGATCCAGAAACATGGTGTATCTTTCCATCTGTTTGTGTTACCTTTGGTTTCTTTCATCAGCATGTATAAAATTTTTGGAGTACACGTCTTTTGCCTCCTTAGGTAGATTTATCCCTAGGTATTTTATTCTTTTTGATGCAATGATAAATAGGATTGTTCCTTTAATTTCATATTCTGGTCTTTTGGTGTTAGTGTGTAGGAATGCAACAGATTTCTGTGTATTAATTTTGTATCCTGCAATGTTACCAGTTCATTGATGACCTCAGATAGTTTTCTGGTAACATCTTCAGGATTTTCTAGCTCTAGTATCATGTTATCTGCAAACAGTGATAGTTTTACTTCCTTTCCAATTTGGATTCCTTTTTATTCCTTTTCTTCTCTGATTATAGAGGCTAGGATTTCCAAAACTGTTGAACTGATGAGAGTGGACATCCGTACCTTGTTCTGATCTTAGAGGAAATGCTTTCAGCTTATCACCATTCAGTAGGATGCTGACTGTAGGTTTGTCATATATGGATTTTGATATGTTGAAGTATGTTCCCTCTATGTCCACCTCCTGGAGATTTTCATCATACAAGAGTGTGAATTTTGTCAGAAGCTTTTTCTCTATCTGTTGAGAGGATCATATGGTATGATGGTTTATTTATATCATATGGTATGAGAGTTTACTATAAGAAACAAATTTATTCTTCAGTTTGTTAATATGATGTATTATGCTGATTTATTTGCAGATATTAGGAAAAAATCCTTGCATCTCAGTAGTAAATCCCACTTGATCATGGTCTATGATCCTTTTACTGTATTGTTGGATTTGTTTTGCTAGTATTTTTGTTGAAGATTTTTGGGTCTATGTTCAAGAATGATATTGGTCTGTGATATTCTCCTTTTCTGATATCTTTGTCAGGTTTTGGTACCAGAGTGATGGCTTCATAGAATGAGTATGGGAGTGTTTTTTGTTCGTTGGGAATTTTAAAATCATGGCTTCAATTCCACACTTGTGATTGGTCTGTTCATATTTTCTATTTCTTCCTGGGTCAGTCTTGAGAGATTGTACCTTTTTAAGAATCTGTCCATTTATTCTAAGTTGTCCATTTTATTGGCATATAGTTGCTGGTAGTAGTCTCTTATGATCCTTTGTATTCTGTGATGTCCACTGTAGCTTTTCCTTTTTCATCTCTAATTTTATTGATTTGAGCCCTCTAGTTTTTCTTGATGAGTCTGGCTAAAGGTTTGTCAATTGTGTTTATCTTTTCAAAGAACTAGCTGTCGAGTTTCACTGACCTTATCTATTGTTTTCTTTGTCTCTATTTCATTTTTTACTGGTCTAATCTTTACGATCTCTTTGCTTGTACTGTAGGTTTTATTTGTTGCTCTTTTTCTCGTTGCTTTGGGTATAACCTCAGGTTGTTTATTTGGGATTTATCCTATTTCCTGAGATGAGACTGCATTGATATAAGCTTTCCATTTAGAACTGGTCTTGCTGCCTCTGTTCTGCACTGTCATGCTTTTGTCTTCATCTGTCTCTAGGTATTTTCTGACTTCCTCTTTGATTTTTTCAGTCAGTGATTGTTTAGTAGCATGCTGTTTAGCCTCCACATGTTTTTGTTCTTCACAGTTTTAATGGAATGCTCTATAAATATCAATTAAGTCCCTCTGGTCTAAGGTGTCATTTAAGGCCTGTGTTTCTTTATTTTCTTTCTGAATGATCCATCCATTGATCAAAGTATGTCACTGTCAATTTCTCCTTTAATGGCTGTTAGTATTTGCCTTATATATTGAAGTGCTCCTATATTGGGCGCATATATATTTACTGATTACCTGGTGGCTCAGACAGTAAAATCGTCTGCTTGCAATGCTGGAGACCCGGGTTCAATCTCTGGGTCGGGAAAATCCCCTGGAGAAGGAAATGGCAACCCACTCCAGTATTCTTGCCTGGAGAATCCCACGGATGGAATATATATGCACATATATATGTACATATATATAAATATATTACAATTGTTATATCTTCCTCTTGGATCGATCCCTTGATGACTATGTAGTGTCCGTCTTTGTATCTTGTAACAGTCTTTAAAGTCGATTTTGTCTGATATATGTATTGCTACTCCAGCTTCCTTTTGATTTCCACTTGCATGGAATACCTTTTTCCACCCCCTCATGTTCAGTCTGTATGTGTCCCGAGGACTGAAGTATGTCTTTTGTAGACAGCACATATATAGGTCTTGTTTTTGTAAGCATTTAGCCAGTCTGTGTTTCTTGGTTGGAGCATTTAATCCAGTTACATTTCAGATAATTATCAATGTATATGTTCTGTTTTTGCTATTTTACTAATTGTTCTGGAATTGTTTTTTGTAGGTGTTTCTTTCTTTCCTTTCTCTTTTCTTCTCTTGTGATTTGATGACTTTAGTGTTGTGTTTTGGCTGGGCTGCTTTATTCGTGTGTATCTACTGTAGGTTTTCGTTTTGTGATTACCATGAGGTTTGGATACAGCAGT
This sequence comes from Oryx dammah, assembly GCF_014754425.2. Classification (NCBI taxonomy): domain Eukaryota; kingdom Metazoa; phylum Chordata; class Mammalia; order Artiodactyla; family Bovidae; genus Oryx; species Oryx dammah. Next base: position 55,068,294 of record NW_024070193.1, read on the forward strand.
CTATATATAAACAAGACTGTTCTAAGTTGCTTGCCTTTTCATTTCAAACACATTTCCAATATCCTGTGTTTGTGCTCTCCTAGTCTCACAATCACTGGTTTTGAGATCATATTTGAATATGAATGATTTCCTACCATTACTGCATGTCTGCCTTTAATGGTGAGCTTTGCCATTTGTAATTTGCTTGTTTCTAGTTGTGGCCCTTTCTTTTTTGCCTAGAGAAGTTCTTTTAGCATTTGTTGCAAAGCTGGTTTTGTGGTGCAGAATTCTCCAGCTTTTGCTTGTCTGTAAAACTTTTGATTTCTTAATTGCATCTGAAAGAGAACGTTGCTTGTAGACTGCTTGTAGATTCTTGGTTGTAGACTCTTTCCTTTCATAACTTTAAATATATTATACCACTTCCTAAGAGTTTCGGCTGAAAAATCAGCTTTATAACCTTATGGGAGTTCTTTTGTATGCTATTTGTTGATTTTTCCTTGTTGCTATAAAATTTTCTCTGTCTTTAATTTTTGTCAACTGGATTATTGTGAGTCTTGAGTGTTCCTCCTTGTGTTTATCCTACCTGGGACTCTCTGAGCTTTCTGGACATGGGTGACTGTTTCCTTTCCCATGTCAGGGAATTTTTCAGCTGATATCTCTTCAAATATTTTCTCAGGTTCTTTCTCTCTCTTCTTGTGGGACCGTATGATGAAAACGTTGGTGCGTTTAACGTTGCTCCTGAGGTCTCTCAGACTCTTCATTTCTTTTCATTCTCTTTTCTTTATATTCTGTTCTATAGTAGCGATTTCCACAATTCTGTATTCCAACTCACTTATCCATTCTGCCTCATTTATTCTATTCGTTTGAGTGTATTTTTCATTTCAGTATTTTATTGTTCATCTATGCTTGTTCATTCTTTAGATCTTCTAGCTCTTTTTTAAGCATTTCTTGCATCTTTTCTATCTGTGCCTGCATTGTTTTTTTTGAGATCTTGGATAATCTTTACTGTTATTACTCTGAATTCTTTTTTGGGTAGATTGCCTATCTCCACTTCATTTAGCTGGTCATCTGGGGTTTATCTTGTTTCCTCATCTCAGACATATTCTGCCATTTCATTTTCTGTGATCGCAGTTTGTGTTCCACAGGCTGCAGGGTTGTAGGTCTTCTTGCTTCTGTTGTCTGCCCCCTGGTGGATAAGGCTGGTATAAGATGCTTGTGCTGGCATCCTGTTGGGCGGGATTGGTTTCTTCCCACCAGTGCATGAGACTGGTTCTTGTCCCTCAGGTGGGCAGAGCTGTGTCAACGGGTGTGTTTATTGGGCAGTCACATGCTCAGGAAGTTTTTAAGCAGCTTGTCTGTTAATGGGTGAGGCTGTGTTCCTACCATTCTGATTGGTTAGCCTTTGGCATCCCAGAATTGGAGCCTATAGGCTGCTGTGTGGGGCCAGGTCATGGTGAAAAAATGATGGCCTTTAGGAGGGCTCACAGCAATGAGAACTCCCCAGAACTATTCCACCAGTGTCTCTGTCCCCACAGTGAGTCACAGCTGTACCCCAGCCTTGCAAGAGACCCTCTAATACCCTCAGGCTCTTATGAGGTCACTGCTTTTCCCCCTGGGTCTTGGTGTGCACGAGACTCTATGCGTGCCCTCTAAGAGTGGAGCTTCTGTTTTCCCCAGTTCTGCAATCAAACCCTGCTGACCTTCAAAGTCAGATGTTCTGGGGGCTCCTCCTCCTGTTGACAGACCGCCAGGCTGGGGAATCTGATGTAAGGCTCAGAGCTTTCATTCCTGTGGCAGAACCTCCACAATATAATTGCTTTCCAATATGTGGGTTTCCCACCCAGCAGGTATTGGATTTGATTTTATCGCAACCACACCCCTCTTACTGTCTTGTTATGGGTTCTTCTTTGTCTTTGGACCTACAGTATCTTTTTTGGTAGGTTCCACCATTTCTTTTTTGTTGATGGCTCTCAGCAGTTAGTTGTGATTTGGGTGTTTTTGTGAGAAGGTGGGAAGCTCACTACCTTCTACTTTGCTGTCTCCTGAGAATCTCTGCACCCTTACCATTTTGAATAATGCCTGCCACACAGAAGGTACTCAAAAAATACAGGCTGGGTGAAAGAAATAATGAATTGATACATCTTCAGAGAAAAAGGGTAAAGAAGTTATCTCAGACTTTAAGGCACCGAGGCATGTGAGGTACACATGCTACAGCATTTAACAGCTTTGGGATTCCATTAACAGACTCACAAAGTCCACCACTGGAAACATGCTGCAGTGAGGCCACCACTGAATGTTCCCGCCAGGTGCTTTCAGAAAGGCTTCAAGTCAAAGGCCATTATACAGAGTAGGACTGACTACCCCTTCCACAATAATAATGGTAATCCTAGCTGCCACAGACTAAATAAGCTATCAATTCTGTAGTAGGACATTTAGGGTCTGTGGGCCAGAGTCAGACAACAGAGCTTTGATTTCTGTCTCCACTATTGTACTTCTTGAAGCCTCAGTTTACCCACCTATAAAATGGGGATAGTAACAGCACACCCTTCAAAGAACGCTTGGTAAGTGGGATGAGTGGTTCCATAATGCTATTGCTTACATAATGGTAGCTATCATTTCTTGGTGGCCTTCTTCATCTGGACCAAACCTACTTCCACCAGAAAGCCTTTCACTTTTGACCACCTTCTTCACTTATGACAATCCATGTCTTGAGCTCCTAGGTGGAATCTTGCGGTAAGAGAGCTGGACCAGCTTGCTTCCAAAAGGTGCTCTTACTATGTCTGCACGTTCTCATCTAAGAAGAATGTGGCTTCTCCAGTGTCATGCTTCCTCTTGCTCATGTTCCCTCCGCGCTGCTTGCACAGAGAAGACATTTCTGAGGCTCACTGTTCCTTCAAGAGGTGATTTAACCCTCTTTGCCTGACCCTGCTGTCACACTATCTTTAGCCAACCTGGGCACTCAGTCTGGTGTACCCTGCCTCGCCTGCAAAAAAGTCTCCTTCAGTGTTCCAGGCCTGGTAAACAGCACAAGACAAAGTCTAGTACTGAGTCTTGTGATAAATGCAGAAAAAAGCAGGCAGCACCTGGGCATCCAGGCCAAAAGTTTGCTCTCAGCCCTGAGAACAGAATGCGGTCCTGTTCTCCAGGGAGGAAAGCTGGGATTTCACATTCTCCCTCTGCAAGAGAGCTCCTTGATGCCTAGACTGCTGCTTCATTCAGTCAGATGTCCAGCTCCTCAGAATAACTGGGAGGGAATATCAGTGGATCTATTTTGTGAAATAAAATATCAATCTATAACTCACCACACTGAGGTGAGCATTTTCCACATTTCCTTTTCTGAAATGAGACTGTCCATGAAAAATACAGTAATTTCTTAGGTTGTATTTCAAGTTATACAAAGAAGTTTAAGCTTCAGGAAGGCCTTTTATATCCTGCCCTCTGTATAAACTAAAGCCTAATATCCACTAGAGTGGTATTACCTATTTTATGTGTAAAGAAAGAAATGTGTCTGAAAATGCAAATATTTAAAAAGGAAAGGGGGGAAAAAGCCTGTTTCATCAGTGGACAGCAAGCTTCTTTACGGAAATCTGTGCTTGTACAACAGGGAAGAGGCAACACATCCTAACTCCCTTTAGAAGGTCCTAACTTTAATGTACCTTCTAAGAAGCTCTTTAAGTATAAAAGTCTCGGAAATTAATATTAGGCTGAAAATCTGCCTTTGCAGTTTTTGAGGCACACATACATGCAATAATAATAATAACACTTTTAAAAGCAGGCAAAAGAAAGGGGTTATTAACATGTGAGTTCATACACTTAGTCAAGAGAAGGGCTGAATGCTGGACCAAAGTGAGGATAGACAAATTACTTTGATTTTTGCAGCCTGATGGGAGAAACCGTACTGTGGGCTTAAGATCAAACAAAATGAGAACTGGGATGGCCTCTTTTCCGGTTCCCCAAAGCCATCTGTTCTTATCCTAAAGGTTATGAGGCTTACTGAACAAACAGGACCCTGTTCCTTCCTTGGGAAAACTTGTTTATACTGTATCCGTTTTTAGATCTTGTAAAAGCTGGTGAACTCGGTTCTTCCCCACCAGCCAGAATTCTTCCACAGTCAGCAAATATCAACAGGAAAGGGCTTCAGTCATTGATAACTACGGAAGCAGGGAGCTCAAATCAGGCCTTAAGAAGGGGGACGGCAGAGACAGTCTCCAGCATATGTTCATAGAATGACGAGCCGTTTTGAAAGGATGAGAGAGATACCAAAATCTAGGTGAATTTATTCTGGCAGTGACGGCAGCATTGTCTCCTCCTTCACAATTCACGCTGGTCTGGTCTAAGGATTCATTTTGGAACTGTCAAAGCTTCGAGCGGAAAATGATTCTCAGTGACTGAAACTTGGTTAAACAAATTTCACTGTGCAAGGAAAAATTCAGTTACTTTTGGAATACTGTGGGGGAAGACATCTCATGCAGAAAACCAGAAAATAACTGGGTTAGCCAGACAGGAAGTGCTATGTCCTGTGCAGAGACTCAGGGATATGGGTGATAGGACAGCAAGGCTCCCAGCCTAGCCCATCCTGGAGAGTCAGCTAAGGAAGTTCTCAGCAGGAGGAATGATCAAAGCCAGCAATGGTGACAACCTAATCCACCTGGAGCAAAATGCTGGAGAGTCTGGCCCAGTGACCAAAACTGACCCAAGTGACAAATACTGATAATATCAAATATCCACAGAATAAAATACCCACAATCCCATAGTCATGTAAACACAGAGTAAAATGAATAAATAACAGGGGCTGGTGAGAGAAAGGACAGATATTTCCTAAGTATCTATGAAAAAATATGTAGAAGGGATAAGAAAAATAGAAAATCACCATTAAGCAAACATTGCAGTAATAATCGTTGTCTGTAAGAACTATTAATTGAATAAAAATCAGCAGGTAAAATTATTATTAAAAAACAGGCTTAGTCTCCTTATTAAACAGGTGTTTAGTAGAGACAGGTCAAAGTGCCTTCCCACAAGATATGTATTAATTACAAATGGAAAGGGTAATGTCTCCCCAGGGAGAGAGCTGGCGCCGCCTTCAGCGTGTGAAGAGAAGGGACAGCAGGCACACTGGCGCACCAGCCACACGCGGAGCCGAAGGCGCAGCACCATTTCTGTGGCATTCCTGCCTGGAAAGGCACAGTCCCAGTCTAACCACAGGAAGGCACCAGAGTGACCCGCAGGGAGAGGCTGTCTGTAAAATAACTGGTCTGAACTCTTGCCAAGGTCACGAAAGAAACAGGCTGAGTGACCATCACACGTTGAAGGAGACGGAGGTGGCCTGGACACCAAGGCAAGGTGGAATCCTGCTATGAATCCTGTTCCCCAATTCTGGGGACTTGGAAATACAAGCGAGTCCTAGAGATTAATTAAGGATATGGTACCAATGTCAATCTCCCATCTTTCACAGCTGTACTTGGTTTAGGTAAGAGATTAACAGGAGGGGAAGCTGGGTAAAGAGCATATGGGAACTCCCTGTACTCCTCACGCAATGATTCTGTGAGTCTAAAATTATTATGAAACAAAGGGTTAAACATAAAATTGGAGTTAGCTTGACTTGACTTAGCATCCAACCAGGAGCAAGTTAGGATATCTAAACTTCTAAGGTGAGACCTCAGATCCTGACGGTAACCACTGAGAGGAGGCTCAGAAAAGGATGAAGTGATGTGGACATCAGCCATGCCTATCTCCAGGAAGATAAGGGGACAATGCCCTCTAAAACATGACATCCCTGGTACCCCTGAAGAATGCTGCATTCCTCAATAACCTCTCTTCTCTACATTTTTCAAAACCTAAACAAATCCATCAAACCATTCTGCTTGTTTTCTCCAGCAAAGGAAAGTTAAGTCCATAAAAGTAAATTTTAAGTAAAATCTATTTTCTGGACCTTTTAATTCTGAAAAACCTTAAAATACAAGAAAAAAAATCAGATAATTTTCTGAATCATGGTTCTCATTTGATAAGCAGAAATGAATTCTTATAAATATTATTAGTGTTCCTCGCTTGCTAGATCTGTAGATACCAGTGGAGAGATAGGTCCAGGGAAAAGTAATTATATACTTCAGGAAAGGAGATAAAATGCTTTATGCTCCAAACCTGGCTTTCAGCTACAGAACCAGCTTTTTAGCACAATTAAGTGATTCCACATCATGCTGGAATATCTGTGTCCTACCAGATCTCAAACAGCTCTTCTGTATCCCTGAACTTGTGCTGAAGCAATGAGCACAACATCATTTGAAGGTGCACCAGGATGGTGGTCTACGCCTACCTCCCACGGCGTTGCAGCGAGACGTCATCTCCCAGAGCACCAGGGCCATGGAGTAGACATCCGTCTGCTTGAAGGACTCGACATTCTCCAGATTCATCCTGGACTCGAGGACCTCTGGAGCCATGTATCTCGCCGTTCCCACCTAAAGAAGAACACACACGGAGGCCCGTCATCCAACTCCAGGGGCAGATCTGCTTTCAAAATACGGCTAACGCTTGGCCCCCTACAGGACTAGTTAGTTGATCTTTAAAAAGCATGATGATTTTTAAGATAATGAGACCTGCATAGAAGGGCAGAGCTTATGTAATTTTTTAAAAAATAGGTTGTCTCTCCCTGAAAAACCTTGAAAGAATACAAAGAACAAATGCCAAAATAAGGAAATGGCAAAGCCCAGAGCTGCTGTGTCTAGGCTCAGGACACAAGATCATCATACCACGTGTGCCGTAACGTCCTTGCAGAGAACCTGAGACCACACTGGTGACTGATACTTTCAGTGTTTTTCCAAATTAAATATCTTTTCATTCTTGAAACTCCAAGATATGAGGTGAAAATAATAATTGCCAGGATTCTTTTTGCCCCCTGAGGGTTGCGTTAATCTTCTTTGTTCACCCCATGGCAGGTTCTAATGTGCCGAAGATGTCATATATTTACATAAAAGCTCTGCTAAGTGGAACTGTATGCAAGTATTTCCATTACAAGCTCAAATCTGGTCATTTTATAATTTTGATAGGCATGCTGTGTGATTTTATCTGACAGTATGAAAACACTGTGATACATAGGAAAAAAGAAATATTTCTAAGGAAAAAATCATTTCAGTGAGTGATAATGCAGCTTGTATAGACTGACTAAATAACAGTGAAGTCCTACCTTCCCAAGGATCCAGGGGAATGTTGATAATATTACTCCAAAATAATGCTTTTTATTGTCATGCATGAGAAGAAAATTTTCTTTTTAATAAGTCATTTCACGACTGGTCACCCTGGCACATGGATTCGTCCGAATTTCAACGTGCTTATCTCCTCACTGGATGTGCACCCCTGGAGGGCTGCCCGAGCAGTGACAAGGTGCTCCAAAACCACACCCCTCAGCCTGGTCAGAGGAGGTGACAGTGCTCCCAAGACGTCACTCTCAGTCACAGCCAAGCTTCTGGTGTGTGAAACACGGGGCCCATCTTTTATAAAGGATGACAGCAATGCTGTGTGTGTGCATGCGAAGTCGCTTCCGTCGTTTCTGACTCTTGCAACCCCATGGCCTGTAGCCCGCCAGGCTCCTCTGTCCATGGGATTCTCTAGGCAAGAACACTGGGGTGGGTGGCCATTTCCTCCTCCAGGGGATCTTCCTGACCCAGAGACTGAACCCGAGTCTCTCGTGTCTCCTGCATTGACGGGTGGGTCCTTTACCACTACTGCCACCTGGGACCCCCAGTGGTAACATCAGGCAGTTTCTAAGAGCTCCTTAGCCAAAAAAGGTTTCCATTTTAATCTGTGAGATGTTTCAAAAGCACTCTCCCTTCACCCAGTCACTCACTCACTCTATAGATACATATTGGTCTCTTTGCCTGTTCAAGGCCTTCTGTTGGATGTGACCAAAAGTATGTGGATTTGGACTTCAAGGAGACTGCCTTCTAAAATGGTTTTTTAAAAAAAGTAATATAAGGACCAAAAGCACAGAGCAGAAAGAGGCTGAGTACAGCCCTAAGGAAAAAGATATACCAGCAGTGCTTGAAGCAAAGAAAAAAAGTCTAAATGGACAAGAAATGAGGATTGACTCAAGGAGAAAATGGCTGTCCTGGATTGGGAAGGGTCCGAGAGCCAGGGGAGAGAAGTGCTGCTGGCTGTCGGAGGCAACCTGGCAGGAGAGCAGGGCACTTCCTGGGCTGAGTGGATCCCCTGGATGAGGTCAGAGTGCAGGGCAGATGGAGCGTGAGTGGGAGGGGCCAGCAGCAAGGGGCAGGGCCACCCTACCTGCCCACTGTTGGCCAGGTCATCTACCGACAGGGTGGGGTCCAGCCGCAGTGAGAGCCCGAAGTCGCAGAGGCAGCAGGTGAGGTCGCCCTTGACCAGGATGTTGGAGCTCTTGAGGTCCCTGTGCACGATGGGCATCTTGGGCCGGCCGCACAGGGTGTGGTCGCTGTGCAGGTGCGCGATGCCACGGGCCAGGGAGCCGCCCAGCCGGCGCAGGTCCTCCCAGCTGATGACGTGGCGCGTCAGGTACTCCTGCAGGTTGCCCTTGGCGTGGAAGGCGGTGATGAGCCAGTACTGCTTGCCCAGCTCCGTCTTGCGCTCCTCGGCCGTCAGGAACTGTAGGACGTTCTCGTGCTTGAGGTTGATGTCCGAGAAGATGTCCTTCTCCGTCTTCCAGGAGGCATACTCCTCGTAGGGGAAGATCTTGACGGCCACGGTCTCGAACTGCTCAGACGTGTTCTGCCTCAGCTTGGCCTTGTAGACCTCGGCGAAGCGCCCCTTGCCCACCAGGGTGTCCAGCTCGATGGGCAGCAGCTCCGTGTTGTGGTTGATGTTGTTGGCGCAGGTGGAGCTGATGTCGGAGCGGTCGTCCTCCAGGATGATGGCCAGGTGCTCGCTGAACTCCATCAGCTTGCGCGGCTTGCCCGAGTCCCAGGCTGGGCTCAGCTTCTGCTGCCGGTGGATGCGGTAGCAGTAGAAAGTGACGATGACTGCGATGGCAATGCCCAGCGGTGGCAGGAGGCTGACGCCTGTCACTTGGAAGATGACCAGCAGCAAGTCGGGGTTACTGCTGGTGTACTCTGGAGTGGAAACAGAGAAGCAGCGGGTCAGCAGGTGTGCCCTGGGAAGAAGTGGTCCGCACCCCAGGCACTGTGGGTTTTCCCATCAGCACAGTTTTTATGGACACAGTATGGTAAGTTTTTATTCCAGGCATGGATGCTTGGGTGTGCTTGTCCATCTGGCCATCTAGTCAGTGTTTTTTACTCTCCCCTCAAAACTTAGCTTGGAAATAAAAATTCACCATCAACCAATCAGAATTGAGAACAAGCTGATTACAAGCTTCCTCACTGGCCTTTAAAAGTGCTTTGCTGGCACTATTCACAATAGCCAGGACATACAAATAACCTAAATGTCCATCAACAGATGAGTGGATAAAGGTGTAGTACATATATACCATGGGGTGTCACTCAGCCATAGAAAGAATGAAATAATGCCACTGCAAGGTGCATGGATGGACCCAGAGGCTACCATACTAAGCGGCGACAGATACCATATGATATCACTTACATGTGGAACCTACCATATGGCACAACTTAACCTATCTACAAAACAGAAACAGACTCACAGACACAGAAACAGACTTATGGTTACCAAGAAGGGATGGGAGAGGGATGGAGTGCAAGTCTGGGTTAAGCAGATGCAAACTATTATACACAGGATGGATAAACAAACTCCTACTATAGCACAGGGAACTATGTTCAACATCCTGTGTCAAACCATAATGGAAAACAGTAGGAAAACGAGCACACAGACATATATATGTATATGTAACGGAGTCACTTTGCTATATGGAATTAACATTGTAAATCGACTATACTTCAATAAAATTTTAAAAAACAGGAAGAAGGAAAAATTTGGTGACTGAATCTTGAAAACCTAAGTTCTTACTCACACTGGCAGGCTGCATGGGACCCAGGGTAGGTGGGACTAGAGGCTGAAGTGTGACGGGAGAAAATGGTTGCAGGAAAAGATTGACCTACAGGAGATACAGAAACTCTTGTGGAGATGCAGATGGTCCCTGTTACCCAGCAAAGAATGAGCCTCGAGATCAAGACTGAGGGCACAGATAAAATGATGCTGATGCAGTGCCAGCACCAGATACCGCAGCCGCCGCTGCAGAAGACAACATTCCTCTCCTGTAACTCCGCCTCTACTATCTGGACTATCCAATGGGAATGTGTTCTTCAAGTGGACACCTGTCTGTAACAACATAACATGTCTTATAATTACATGTGTTTGATTCTCTGCTTGTTCCTCCCGTGAGAAAGTCAGCTCTACAGGGGCAAATCTAGAGGTACTGATCACCACACTCTACTCAGCAGCTGGCGCAGGGCACTTAGATGCTGAGCAGATGTTTCCTGTAGAAGCTCGATGAATGATTAATGAGACCACGTCCCTCCCTTCTTGGATAAAGGGGATGCGGTACATATAGACAACAGAATATGACTCAACCATAAAAAAGAACAAAATGCCATTTTTGCAGCAACATGGATGGAGCTAGAGATTGTCACCCTTAGTAAAGTCAGACGGAAAGACAAACACAATATGTTATCACTTACATATGGAATCTAAACTATTACACAAATGAACTTATCTCTGAAACAAACAGAATCACAGACATAACAAACAGACCTGTGCTTGCCCGAGGGAGAGGGTTGGGGAAGGGATGGATTGGGAGTTTGGGGTTAGCAGATGCAACCTAGTATGTATACGATGGATAAATAACAAAGTCCTACTGTTTAGCACAGGAAACTATATTCAGTATCCTATGATAAACCATAATGGAAAAAAATAGGAAAAAGGGAATGTATATATGTATAAATATATTCCTTTATATATACATATTGGAATGTACATATATATATGTATAACTGAGTTAATTTGCTGTACGGCAGAAATTAACACAACACTGTAAATCAACTAGACTTCAATTTTAAAAACTCCCTCCCATTCTCCACGCTGTTCAGCAGGGGTCGGCAAACTATGGCCCCAGGGGAAAGGGGCTGCTCTAGTTCAGCCTCAAGAGGGATGGATTTTCCATTTTTAAAGGGCTGTTTAAATTAAAAAAAAAAAAGACACTAAGTAGCTCATACAACAGAGCTCACTTCTGGCCCTAAAACATCTACTACCTGGCCCTTTACAGAAGAAGTCTGCTCGCCCCCCTTCTACTGGTGCTATTTTAACAACCTGCAATGGACCGGGGAAATCTGAAGACCTGTCTTGTTCCTCCAACATGAATATTCTTTTATGTATGAGAAAACAACTCAATGAAAAATTCCTAAATATTAATTGCATAATTATTTAGCTGTGTGTCCAATTCATTAAAGGGGGTAAAACATCCAAATGAACTGTTCATGTATCACTGATTATTTTCCAATTCCTGTCCATTTATGAAAAAGAACATTCCTTGCTGATTTCTAGTCTTTTTCGGGTTAAAGGAAACACAGAAACAGAAATCTGAAATTTACTGCTTAAAGAAGACTCTAGAAATCCCCCTTTCAATATCAGAAACCAAATGTTACCTTCCCCTCAAATTTCCTGTGATTTCTTTTTGAAAACCTACACATAAAAATTTGGTGGGGAGGGAATTATCTATTAACATCTGTCAGTCTTGAAACTTCAAAGAGGTGGTGAAAAACCCTAACAATAGCAAATCTGGCTGAAAGGAAGTTCTGGGATGTGGCTTTATCTAAACAGAAGCCACCCACACCCTCTCAGAGTTAACCCCTGAGTTGCTCCTAGAAAAACCAGCAGCTGTGGGTATAGCAGGTACAAGTCAGCTTCACCTTCACTCAGGGACCAGCAGGAAGTATTTCTTCTTGCCAACCCCCAATTACACATAGAAAAATAAACCGAATACAAATTATATACTTCTCTGTGTGCCAAGAGTTTTATATAATATTTATATTTAATTGACAGAAAACCCTATGAGATAGATATTGCTATTATTATAAACCCCATTCTGCAGATTCTCAGACTCTGATTAGAGATGCCTGCTCTTAACCCCATGCCATACTGTTTCTAAACTTCACATCACCGGGAGCCAATTAAGAATGCCTTTATACAAGCGCTCAATTTGATGAAGTGGTTATCTTCACTTGGGGCTGGCCTAAGTGACTTCAGGCCATCCACTAAGTGATCCCAGGGCATCCAAAGGGGCACCTTTGGGTGTGCAGACTGCTCCCTTCGGTTCTTAACGAAGAACCAGAGTTGAGCAGTGTTCCTGCCACTGTGCAAGTCTCTCCTGTCTGGGAATCAAAAGTCTTACACAAGGAACAACCTTAAACCTTTTTGCTTTCTTCTCTCAGCACCCAACATCACAGGACACAGCACGTAGGGAACTAGGATATAATTGCTGAACTACTGGTACTGAGGGAGGAGGCAGATGGGCCCCCCTGCAGGATAAAGCAACTGGAAATTCATTCTCTACTGACTAAAACTCTAAGACAAGAATAGCAGGACAATTAAGGGAGAAGGCTGGGCCCTGCTCAAACCACATACTTCTCATTCCGAAAGTCAGGAAACCTTCCCGACCACACGTGCACAGAAAAGCTCCCTGCAGGCCGGAGAGGGAGCTATGTCATGGGATGCTCTACCCAGAGGATCCATCTTGGCTAAGAGACGTGTGCGCACACTTGGGAGGATCCTGAGATATACCAAATACGGATTGTGAACCAGGCAAATCAAAATGACTGGCCAAAGGAAAACTGGGGAAAAATGCCCCATATAAGTGATTTAAACTGCCATGAGGATGCGACTCAGGGACTCTCCCTCTCAGTCTGCCTGTGTGTCGATCCATACATACTGTACTCTTTCCTGCTAATAAAACACTGCGCTGGCTTCACTGCGCTCCACCTTTGTGGAAGTTCTCTCCTGCAGAGCCGAAGGGCCAGGGCCCTTGTCAGTGACCACTGGCCTCGTGGCTACGGTCCAGTGCTTTTGCTGCTGCAGCCCAGCCCCAGTCTCTGGATGGGAACCCAAGCCCCGCTCCAAGACGCTGCAGGCCGAGGACGCCCGAGATCAAAGATCAGTACTCTCTATGAACTACTTGGACACACAGGTAACCAGTGCTCAGAACCCGAGGTTCACTTTACACTCCCTTGTTGCAACACGGGAAAACAGTAGCCACACTGAGTTCTGGGGTTCCTACAAAGGAGGGGATGCCTCCCAGGTGCACACAAAGGTGGCTCTCAGCCTCGGCTCCAGAGACAGAATTCAGTGGGCCTGTAAACTTGCGTGGGCAAAATGATACCTTTTATTTTCTCTAATCTTTAACTAAAATTTCACATTTCCCAGCATGAGCCATGCCATAACTTTGTCACCAAGAGAAACCACAGATATTTTTATGCCGTGTTAACGTTTCTTGCAGAGGCCTCAACGAATCCTCTATATGTAGCACTTAGCCATTCCAGTTTGTTCCATCTGATGCTAGATCTTGTTACTTAAACCATTACTATAGAAGCAAAGATTACTACATCACAAATTTCTTAAGTCCCTTGTATGGTTTAATTGTATGACTCTATGTTGGATTTTCTTTGAATTTCTGTGTGTGCTGTTTTAAAGACATCACTGTGAAGAGATCCACAGGCTTTGCTAGGAGTCCCAGCATGAACAGCATGCACAGCACCAGAGAGCTCTGGCAGAGTGAAGGCACTGAGTGCTGGTCTCTCTGCCTGGGTTTCCTGGAGCAGAAACTTCCAGACGCCTCTGTTTCTGCAGGAACTGAGTAAGGGAGAAATGGTGCCAACGAGTGTTCCTCCTGGGGTGGTGTGTTGTACCCCAGGGACAAGGGTAGATTTTGCCCTTGTGTGGGGAGCTCTGCAGTGGACAAGGATGGGAAACCCTCCTCTGAACTCTGTGAAGAACGGTGGAGGTAACCAACCCCTTATGGGTTTTACTGAGCTGAGTCCTGGGTCCCTCACTGTATCAGCAGCATCTCACTTTACTTCCCCAGCAGCCTTCTGTTCACTGCCTAGTTTACAGAGGAGGCTACGGGAGGGAAGGGAGGGGAAGGTGGAAAGGAGGGAAGGCAGAGTGAGCGTTGGAGTGGGCAGGGGAGAAACTGAGAGGGCCCCATTTCCTGCAGGTCTGATGGCTCCAGAGCCCGTGTTCTCTCCACACCACCAAGCTGTCTCCCCAGCAATGGACCCAACAGGCTGTTTCAGTTCAGTTCACTTGCTCAGTCATGTTGGACTCTTTGCGACCCCATGAATCGCAGCACGCCAGGCCTCTCTGTCCATCACCAACTCCCGAAGTTCACTCAAACTCACGTCCATAGAGTCGGTGATGCCATCCAGCCATCTCATCCTCTGTCGTCCCCTTTTCCTCCTGCCCCCAATCCCTCCCAGCATCAGAATCTTTTCCAATGAGTCAACTCTTCACATGAGGTGGCCAAAGTACTAGAGTTTCAGCTTTAGCATCATTCCTTCCAAAGAACACCCAGGGCTGATCTCCTTTAGAAAGGACTGGTTGGATCTCCTTGCAGTCCAAGGGACTCTCAAGAGTCTTCTCCAACACCACAGTTCAAAAGCATCAATTCTTCGGTGCTGACCACTGGAAAAACCATAGTCTTGACTAGGCAGACCTTTGTTGGCAAAGTAATGTCTCTGCTTTTCAATATGCTATCTAGGTTGGTAATTCCCCAAATTTCCAACCAAATGTGTCCCACATACAGGAGCCCAAGTAAGCTGCAAATAAAGAGCCATTTGCAAATGTCAGAATCTTGATAAATAAATATTTTTAAGGACAAATGTCAAAGATAAATGTTAGTATGCCATAAAAACATACAAACTGGCAGAAAACCTCAAGGGGAATGTCCTTGGTATAGGTTCCTCCTGAGTAATTTAAAAGTAAACAACTTGCCTAATCCCCCACACACACACCACAATGAAAAGAGGTCACTCCCAAGCTCTTTCAAGTCCTCTGTGAGGCCCAAATCCATCGCTGCTTGCCAAAAGGAACTTAACACTGAATCTCTATAATTTATTTTTTCTTCAAAAAAATCACATAGTGAAAAAGACATTAAACTAAGGTCAAGAGTGAAAATGCCTATATGGATTGCTTAATGCATCTGGATAAAAACCAAATCAGCAGAGCTGACCATGAGAGATGTGCGCTTACTTCGCTAGCTGAATTGGCTCTGCAATTCCTCTGACTCAGTGAAGCAGTCTGGGCAGAAATTTACCAAGGCACGAAGTGACCCAAGCAACAGAAAGGGCTACAGATGCTCGCTCTCTATGTGCCTCGGTGCACTGTTGAACACTGCAAGGCAACCACAGAGCTTCTTGAAGCCGGCAGTGAGACCCAACCACAGAGACTCCCCCATGCCAGCATGTGCATCTAAAGCAACAGGATATATATGCAACTGGCTGAGAGCCAAACAAGGAAGCTGTGCTCAGGAGAGAGAGGCTGGGGGAAGGGAGAATTTCCTGTCTAAAACCACTGGGTTAATGGTGATATTTAAAACTACAGCTTTCATTTACTGAGAACCTACTAAATGCCAAGCACTGGTTTCATGTGGATCATTTTGAAGTCCTGTAGCCACGCTGCTGGATCTGAATCAGGTCTCATTTCCCAGACACACACACGGGAATACTGTGTGAACAGTGGAGGCTGGCGTGGCAGGTCACTTCCTAGACACACACACGGGAATACTGTGTGAACAGTGGAGGCTGGCATGGCAGGTCACTTCCTAGACACGCGCACGGGGATCCTGTGTGTACAGCGGAGGCTGGCGTGGCAGGTCACTTCCTAGACACGCGCACGGGGATCCTGTGTGTACAGTGGAGGCTGATATGGCAGGCAGTGGCCAGCTGCAGGGGGAATGTCCCTCAAGAGGGATGCTGACGGTAGCTCCCAGGATCTTCAGCCAACAGAGGGTTCAAAATGAACTTTTAGAGAAAGGACCAGAGTATACAGTCAAAGAGAAGGAAAGAGAGTAAAGAGAAACACTGAAATCAGAGGAATGGAAAACAAAGACACAGGAGGGATCAGCAACACTCTGGATAGACTCTGCTGCAGTGACCAACACAGCAGATGAACCTTGGTGACACTGATGTGCAGCGAAGGGCAGACAGAGGCCTGGGGACACAGACTCTCAGGCACCGGAAAAACTTTTTGCCAGTAAGTTTGAAAACTTAAACAATACTGGTCAACGTCCTAAAAATTAATATGTGTAATTTACTAAAACTGAGCCCAAAAAATTGAATAATCTTACAAACATTAAAGAAATTGAGTAGTTATAGAGTACAACTGTAATTTCGAATCTTTTTTAAAGCCCATGATTCACTGTCAAATTTCTTAGTACCAGTGACTGGATACACATGTCAGAGTTTGTTTTTTGCAGAATTGTCAACCCCCTAAACTTCCTACAATAAAAATGCCAGTGGACTTTTTATAGAAATGTTTGACCATTGTCAAAACAAGTGGGGAACCATCAGATATATCCAGAATGTGCCTCAATGAAATCAGTGGTCCACCTGTTTAAAGTCAAAGTCACAAAAAATCAGAGACACATGGAAGAGTCAGAACAACTGAAGGCCATGCCTGGTCCTTGACTGGACCAGCAATGACCTCACTGCTTTGGGGAAACTGAACTGTGACTGTAATATACCCCCACTCCTGAAAATACCCACGGGGATGAGAAGGCGGCAAATGGAAAGGGAAAAGGTACACAGGGGCTCATGGTTGCATTCTTTCAGCTTATCTGAAAGTTTCTTTTTTCCCAGTAGAAACTGGGGAAGAAAGTATCCAAAAACATGGGAGCAACAATGTTCCCCTCAAAGCCCCTAATACACACCCATCTCAGATGAAGTTGAGAGCCACCAAGCTTTCAAGGATAGGTCATTTCAATGTCACCCAAACTCAGTAAATAGGAAAAGCACTGTGTCTCATACTTTGAAAACAGGACGACCAGAACCAAAAAGAATATATGAAAATTACAGAACAATCTCACTCACATACTACGATTTGAAAAATGAATTCTAAATAAAATTGGTGTGTTGTGCAGTGCTAAGTTGCTTCAGTCATGTCTGACTCTTTGCGACCCTATGGCCTGCCAAGCTCCTCGTCCATGGGATTCTCCAGGCAAGAATAACTGGAGTGGGTTGCCATGCCCTCCTCCAGGGGGATATTCCTGACCCAGGGATCAAACCCTTGTCTCTTATGTCTCCTGCATTGGCATTCATACCACTAGCACCAAGAATAAAAATGTTAGCAATCCAAATCCAGCCAAAGCTATAAAAGTATTATTTTAAATTAAAAACAAATATGCAAAGAAAACAACTCCTATCACTGACCACACTAATAATTTAAAGGAGAAAAAAAAATGTATGATCAATTCGGTAGATACAGAGAAAGTATATGATAAAGCAAAAGGCCTCCATAAGGAATACATACCAACAATCTTCAGCAAACCTTATTCTAATGGGGATATTTCAAATGCATTCCTTTGAAAAACAGCTCAGGCACTGAGGCCAGCTAGAGCTATTTCTACTCAACATGACTTACATCCCGACCAACCAGTACTGGGAGGCAGAATGGTGGAATGTGCCATACCAGGTAAGAAGGTCTACCCAGATAGGCTCATCTCACTTGGTCCTTTACACCTGATCAGTGTTGTTTAGTCTCCAAATGTCACTGGGCTTGCTCATCTACTGTATGAACAGAGCCACTCACAGGCAACTGCCTTTCTGATGATACAATTTATATGTAAGGGATGATGTGGCATCAGGAAGACAAGCTCACAATATTTAAAGCACTCTTCATTCAGTCCAAAAACCCTATTATTTCCAAAGAGACCAACACAAAGTACATTTTGTTAAAACGGCTTGAGAAGTTTTATCCCAAGTGTCCTGTATATCCCCAAATCATATCTCTGCCCTGCTGTGTTGGCTGCCTGGGGTTTAAGGTCACCTTTTGTACAGGACATTACCCAACAGTGACTGAATTTCAAATCCTGAATTTCAACTCCTTGCAGCCCTTGAAGGGAAACTTCTCTTGAGCTTTCCAAGTCTACAATCTAAGAAAGGTATTGTACTTTTCATGTTACTTCTTTGCCTCTAAACCAGACACTACATCGAGCTGAGAT
Organism: Oryx dammah; assembly: GCF_014754425.2. Taxonomy (NCBI): domain Eukaryota; kingdom Metazoa; phylum Chordata; class Mammalia; order Artiodactyla; family Bovidae; genus Oryx; species Oryx dammah. The sequence continues at coordinate 55,086,415 of NW_024070193.1, forward strand.
TCGATTTCATGATTTTCTTAATACACACTTACAAGTTGCCTTTATTGACAATTTGAAGAAAAAATTGTCAATAGAAGTCTAGAAAAAAAAGTTCTAGACTTAAACTAGTAATATTTTACCAGGCAATAGAAACCCCTAAGAATAATCAAAGTAGATTCTACAGTGGCAGTCCAGTGATGGGACTCTGTGCTTTCACTGGCAAGGGTCTGGGTTCTATCCCTGGTTGAGAAATTAAGATCCCACAAGCCATGCAGCATGGAAAGAAAAAAACAAAACCAAAACCTGCCAGTTATCATTCTGTATACTTAGGGGAAGCAGCGTGGTAGAAGTTGGTTTTCAAGAACTTGGGATTCTGAAGCTTTTGCACAGCAAAAGAAACAAAAAGACAACTCAGAGAACGGGAGACAAGGTCTGCAAATGAAGCGACCCACAAGGGATTAATCTCTAAAACATGCAAAGAGCTCGTGCAGCTCAATATTAAGAAAAAAAAAAAATCAAAAAAGCGGGCGGGGTTGTTCCTGGTAGCTCAGTGGTGAAAAATCCATCTGCCGATGCAGGGGATACGGGTTCAGCCAGACACAGGAGGATCCCACAGCCCGCGGAACAACTGAGCCTGCGTGCCACAACTACAGAGCCTGTGCTCAGGAGTCCCAGAGCCACAGCTACTGAGCCAACAGGCCGCAACTCCGGAGGCCCACATGACCTGGAGCCCAGTCTCTGCGACAAGAGAGGCCCGTGCACCGCGACGAGAGAAGCCCGTGCACCACGACGAGAGACGACCCAGCACAGCCAGAAGTAAATATTTTTTTTAATTCTGAAAAAAAATGAGAAGAGCTAAATAGACATATTTTCAAAGAAGACATATGTATATCCAAAATGCACATGAAAAGATGATCAGTACTTTAATTATTAAATAAAAGCGAATCAAACCTACAATGACGTACCACCTCCCATTGATCAGAATGGCCATTATCAAAAAATCTAGAAACAAGAAATGCTGGAGAGGACGTGGAGAAAAGGGAACCGTCCTACACTGTTGGTGGGAATGTAAATTGGTAACAGCTACTGTGGAGAACAGTATGGAGGTTTCTTAAAAACAAAGCTATCATACAATCTGGCAATCTGACTCCTAGGCATGTATCTGGAGAAATATGTTATCCCATGTAGCACTATTTACAATCGCCAAGACATGGAAGCCACCACAATGTCCATCAACAGTAAAAGAAGGCATGGTGTGTGTGTGTGTGTGCGTGTGTGTGCGTGCATGTGTGTGTGTGTGTGTGTGTGTGTGTGTGTGTGATGGAATAGTACTCAGCCATTAGAAAGAATGAAATAATGCCATTTGCAGCAACATGGGTGGACCTGGAGATGATCACACCAAGTGAAGTAAGTCAGACAGAGAAAGACGAATTTCATATGATATCACTTCAGGTAGAATCTAAAAACCGATACAAATGAACGAATTAACAAACCAGAAACAGACTCCGAGATTTCAAAAATAAACTTAGAGTTACCAAAGGGGAAAGTGTGGGAGAGGGGATAAATTAGGAATATAGGATTAGTAGGTACAAACAATTGATACTACATATAGAACAGGTAAACAATTAAGGACCCATATAGCACAGGGAACTATATTCAATACCTTGTAATAATCTACAGTGGAAAAGAATGTGTGTGTGTGTATATGTATATATGTATATATAACTGAGCCACTTTGCTGCACACCTCAAACACCCACAGCACTGTAAATCAACTATACCTCAATTAAAAAAAAAAAAAAAAAGCAGGTAGAAGGCTATGGAGGGAGTCAGTCTGGCTATACTAAGAGAAGAGAGGCAGGTGCTTTTTGGCTATCTGGTTTGAATTCTGTTTTCCCAGAGGCAAAACACAGTTTTACCACATATCTAGTGATGTTGGACCCAGTTATAATAAAGATGTTGAAAGTGAACAAAAGGTACCAACATCCCGTAAACATTTACTGGGTAAGTTCCAAGTGTGTTCACTCAACAAACAAGGGAAGCATTACTGAGTCACAGCCCTGGCCCCTAGAGGACATGGATCCCTAGAAGAAAATATACAGGCTATCGTAAGAAGCAAAGCAAACTGCCTCCTTATTCTGCGACATCCACATCCTATTAGCTTTCCTCTGTTCTTGCCCCGTCTCTCCCTTACGTCCTCATCCATCATACTACATATATACTTTCTAATCCGGGAGTTACTATATATACATACTTTCTAACTTGGGAGTTCCAAAATTTTGTATATTTTCTCATCTTTAAAAATACTGACGGCATGGTACAAAAAGAATCTCCTGGAACGCTGCTGTTCAGGGTATGCCCTCAGACCAGCGCAGTCAGCAGGCACCAGCTGGGGACTTGGGGAAACTCCGCATCTCACCCTGCAGCAGCAGCCCTGCGTGTGAGGGAGTCCTCTATGAGACTCACTTACACACTCCGGTTTGAGAAGCACTGCTTCAGCGAACATCCCTTGGGAGTCTGCCACAGACAGGACTTGTTGGCAAAGCCCTAGGACAACCATACACTGCCAGCCAATGAGAAAATGGCCCATGAGAATGTTCTAGTAGAAAAACTGCAGGGGGAGTGCAGAGAGAGAGATAATTCCCTATCCATCATCTCAAGAAAAAGTAAACAAATTCAGCCAAACAGTAAAAAACCATTTTAATTAAACAACAGAAGGCCAGGAGCTCATGCAGGGCCTAATTAAACTTCCAGCATGTGGACAGCATTGTTTGACACTAGACAGACTTCGAGAACACTTTTTCCCCAAATGATGAATTCTCTCCAGCCCATGTGATTGCTTTCTTCTAACTACATATTTCAGAAGTAAGTTTTGCCTCCCTCCTCACATCCCACTCCAGTCTCCATTACTTACTTCTTCCCTTCCTCTCTCCCCCGAAAAGGGCCTTTCAGGCAGTCTACTCCAGGATGACACCTCTTCAGAACACTCCTGAGAGGTGCAGAGGAAACCTGCCATCAAAGTAACCACAGCAGGACTCCACTCCTCTATAAGTCACCCCATACTCTACACCCCGACAGACATCTTAGGAGAAAGTCTTAACACTGGGTTATTCTAAAACACACTCTTTATAATCAGGTATGGCCTTCCCATAAGCCCGCTTACCAGCTTTCCTGCTATTCTCTGAAGCAAAAGATGACACAGTGCCTCCCTCTGCTATGGGATGGGAGTTCTCAAACTGTTGCTGGGCATTTAGCCCATTTCCCTAAATCATCTTTTTCAGGCTCAACATCTCTATTTTCTTCAGTCACTCCTGAAAAGACCTATTTATCACACTCATATTTATCAGACCCTAAAATCTCCCCACCCAGCAAGAAGCAGGCACCCCATATACGCTGGGTCCTTTTTCTGAGTATAGTGATCTGTTCTCCGAAATCATTCTTGTTCCTCAAGATTCTCTGTGACGTTTCACCAGACCCAGCTCCACCACGTGGAATGTAGTAACGCAGGACACCCACCGCTCTTAGCAAGGCATGAAGACGACTCCTAGCTTGTGTGCTCTTGTCTCCCTTACGCTGTCTTCACCAAGTCTCCAGTTTCAAAATGACCTGAACTCACCTCTGAACCCGCTGAGCAGATGCCGAGCCTGCATTCTGATAAGCTGCTTACTTGCCATCAACTGTGTGATGGACAGGCCTCGTCTCATACGTGTGTTTGGCCCGGTTTCCCACGTGGTCATTTCAGGCAGGCAGAGCCCGGGTCCTGTCCCCGTTGGCAGCATTCCTGCCCCTGTGCTGCTTGTCCCTCCCGCAGGAGACAGGGCCTACAAGGAGCCAGGCTCTGCCTGCGACGCGGACACATCTCATGACCGTCTTTTCTCCATGGGCTGACCACGCTCTCTGGAGCAGGATCTCCTCACCCCCTTGTCCAGGGAGAGTCCTCCGGGCGCTCACTCAGCCTGGGCTTGGTGTAGACCCCCCTCCTCGCTGCTGCCCCAATTCTCTCATTCTGCTCCTTGGCTGGAAAAGAACAGTCTGGGCCGTATCATCTACCCTGTCTCAGGGCCCTTCGCGTTTTCGCGAGACCTTAAGGTAGAGAGGCTGGGCTGGAGTGACCGCACTACCTTCTCCAACAGGGCGGCCAGAAGGCTTTAGGAAAGCACATCAATTGTGCACAGTACCAACACCTGCCTCGTTACCAAAACACCTCCACCCCCGGCCTTCCCTTTGGCTCCGCCTGAAGCACGCTCTGGCTGGTTTTCGGCCCCCACCCCTGCCATCTCTCCTCAGGGCTGCAGATGCACCACCCGGACTGTGTCATTTCACCGGTTCCGAGATGCCCACCCTGGCCTCGTTCCAAAGCGCGTGCTCGTGGAGTGCGGCGAGCGCTGTGATAGCCTCTATAAGGGGATCGGGCTCTTCCCCAGGGAAGGGCTGACCCAGGTGTGTGGCCTGCTTGTTCTTCTGCTCCTCTGGCCTTAAGGGCTGAATCTGGCTACTTCCTGTGGTGGCCGCCACTCTAATTGTTCCCATCCTCTTTCAGGTTATATGGGGAACAGGATGAAAAATATAAATCCCTTTGGCAGAACAAACTGTCTTGAATTCAGTGGTTTCCAACACTGGCTACATATTAGAATATCTTGGTGAGCTGGGGTTTTTTGTTTTGTTTTTTTTTTTTTTAATCCTGACACCAGGCCCCAGACCAATTAAGTCCAAAACTGCAGGGCTAAGACCCAGTTAATGAGTCATTTTTTAAAGCTTCTCAGGTGTTTCCAATGTGCAGCCAAGGCCGAGACCGACCTCATCCTGACAGCAGACTAGGATACGACCCCAGAAAAAGAGAAGTCGTGAAAAGAATTTCAGTCACCAAGTGGAGGGTCCCTTGTTCCTGACACTGAGCCAGCGACAGAGGTGTGTATATATTTTTTAAAGTAGAGAAGCAAATATGTATTGTTTCTTTAAAAGTTAATATTAGCTTTTGTAAGGCATAATTATTGCTGGGAACATTGAAATTTTACATAATTAGCAACGAGCAAGAGTTATTTGAGGATCAGAAAAGGTTTTCTGAAAAACCAGTCAGCCAGATATCCAACTAGAGGTAAATACAGCCTCTGGGGTTCAGAACGGGCGGAAATGAGGGTCAGTTTCCCAGTGGCTCGCTAACTCCAGTGTTTTTCCACTGGTGGGACATTGGGGTACTTGGAAAGGAGCAAACAGTCTCCTGGCCCCTTTTCACCGTCACCCATCTGTGTCTTGTTTACAGAACACGAGGCGGCGGCTGGGAGAGGGGAGACTTGTAACAAGGCCAGCCCCACTGGCCCAAGCATCTCACTGGCCACTCACATCCAGGGGCTGGGACTCGAGACAGACTGCGTCCTTAATGGATTCCACTCGGCTGTGATTCACGTCAGAATGAGGTTCCAGGGTAGAAATATTCACAGCCGGCAACCACACATGGCCTCAAAGCATCTCTGTTTACTTTGCTGCTTAGGGAAAAGGGGAAAAAAACTACAGAAGCCAGTTGCTTTGCCTGAAGACACTTCAAATACACGCTAAGCCTCACTGGACTGAGTCACTGTACCCTCCGGCATGTACGATCTTTATCATCTCCTTGACCAGACATGGGCTGTACTCGGGGATTCGGGGGTGCTTCTAAGTCATTCATGATCCAAGGCTCTTTCAGCACTGAGTCATCACCTCAAATAACTGATTTCTTTTCCCAGGAATGAGACGTGGAACTTTAATCCATAATTGTCTTTCTCATCTAACAACTTTTCTCCACCACGTTTCCACACTTACTGTTTTCCTTTTCCTTTGAGACCAGAAAGTAAATCTGCTTTGTTTTCCTTGAAACAAAAAGGCCCAGCTGGCGAGGCGGCTATTTTGAGTGGCGAGGGCGCGCTCACAGGCAGCAGCACACCCAGGGCCGCCCGGCACCAGCATTCTGCTGCTGCTTTACCGGCAGAAACTAGGCTCTCCCCCTCGGAACCAGCCCCTGCCTGCTGGAGCAGAAGGAACGCAAAGTGAGACTGGAGAGGAAGGAGGCAGCACATCCCAGCCCTCCCTGCCTCACAGACCAAGACGCACCCACAGAGCGTGCAAGGCACGTGGTCCACACACGGAGTGGGTCTGCTGGGTGGCGCGAAGCGACAGGATTAAGGGCACACAGGTCCACGGGGACCCAGCTCGCTGAGATGATCTGCTAGCAAGTTAAACAGAGACAGGAAACCGCGTGTCTGATACTGTAAAAAAAAGTCATCTGTCTTCCTGCCAGCTTTAGGCTTGCAAACCAAAGAGTCTGTTTTCATTTAAAAGAAACTCGACAACAATGAGAAAGGAATGATGGAGACTCTGTGGCTACCAGGAGCCCCGGCCCCTTGCGCTCGGCCTCTGGGGTACCTTGGGGCCTGCAGGCAGCTCGCGGGCAGCCAGCTGCACTCACATTGCTGCGTGGATGCTGCATCGCTGTTTAACCACATAGGGTGAGCTCTGAGTCAGAGTGGTTTCTAGAGCCCCGGTTTCTAAGTTAATTAGATATAACTGACGTATTTACTGACAGTTCCATCCTGTAAAAATATAAAATCTCATGCAACCTAGAGATAGATGCAGTCAGGGGAAAGGCCAAGAAAAATTAAGAATGGGAGCTGGAATCAAGACAAATGGAAAGTAGATGCAGAAAAACTGGCAAACGTGTGATGTCAGTATACAAAATCCACACCAACATACTTGCCAGAAGCATGACTCAAGCTCTTCTGGTAGCACTGTAGGGAGAAATACAGTAAAACGTGACATCCGCATCAGGGGCTGGCCCGAAGCCATGTTTTGTAAATAAAGTTTTATTAGAACACAGCTGTGTCCTACTTGTTTACATACTGCCTGTGGCTGCCACAGAGGCTCTCTGGCCTGTGAAGCCCCAAATAATCAGGAACTGGTCCTTTAGCAAAGAAGTTTGCTAATCCCTGCTCTATCTGAAGCTCTCTATGCTTCAAGCTGTCCTGAAGATCAGAAGCAAATATACCCTCATGAAGGGAATAATCTTTCCAAGGCAGAGAGCTGAGAGAAATTTCTCCCGGCTTTCTCAGCAAGGTGACATGCAGAGAATAGTTTCCTCAACAGCGTTCTTGACAGATTTCCTCTGATTCCCAGGGCTGTTGCTGATGATGGACAATACCTATACACGTGTCTGCTGAAGGAATTTTCTGGAAGGAGAATGCAACACGACGTTGGTACAAAGCGCCTCATTCCTCTGGCTAAATCCAAAGACAAGATTCAAATGGATCAAAGGAAACAACAGTGACTCTTTACAGCCAGAACGTGTAGCACACCTGCTCTCTGCCAGGCCTTATTCTACGTTCCACACATGAATAAACATATTTATCCTCACAGAAATCCTATTCAAAGTGAGCACTGTTTTCTATCTCCATTTTTCAGAGGGGAAAACTGAAACTGTTTCATCCAAGGACAAACCACTTATACATGGCTTAGCTGGGATCTGAACCCAGAAAATCTCCCTGGGGAGACCACGATCATCTCAAAAGATGAGCATCCCACTAGTCATCATTTGTGAAGATCAGTCCTCTCCCAAGCCCGTGAACGGTACAGCCTCTGGATGAGCTTCCTGCCTCGGACTGGCTGAATGGGAAGTCTGGGTACAGTTCAGTGACCAGGTGCCTGTCCATAGCCTTGCAGAGGGTGAGACAGTTGTTAACAAGCAACCCTCCCACCCCCGAACATGGGAGGTTGATGGTATTCCCTCAAAAACAGACCAAATTATCCAACTCTCCCACAGACACATGGTGGAGACCCACCTGTGAAATCTTGGGAAATTTATACATCACTCTCTAAAAACCCATTTCTTTGTGGGTAAAATGAAAAGAGTTTGGACGAGCTAACTGCATGGGCTTCCTTTCAGCATAAAAAAGTTATGGCCCTAAAAAGGACTGAGATGACAAGCGCTGCCGAGAATGTGAGGAAAAGGGACCTCCCTATACTGTCGATGGGAACGTAAGCTGGTGCAGTCGCCGTGGAGAGCAGTACGGAGGCTCCTCAGAAAAAGAGAACCAGCATTTCCATTTGACCCAGCAATTCCACTCCTGGGCGTTTATCCAAAGAAACAAAACCAGGATCTCAATGAGATACCGGTACTCCGTACTCACTGCAGTGTCATTAACAGTCAGCAAGACGTGGAAGCAACCCCAGTGTCCGTTAAGGGATGCATGGATAAAGATGTGCTGTGCATACCCGATGGCGTGGTATCCAGCCACGAAAAAGAGGGGAATCCTGCTGCTCGTAACACTACAGACAGACTTTGAGGACATTATGCTAAATGAAATAAGCCAGACAGAAAGACAAATACCTCGTGGTATAATTTACATGTGGAATCTTAAAAAAAAAAAGCTAACTCATAAAAACAGAAAAATGGTTGCAGATTGCAGTGTTATAGTTAGTGCTTTTTAACCACATTAGAGATAAACTTAGGTCCAATTGAATCCAAGAATACACACATTTAACATAAGCAAAATAAATGTGAAAAAGTCAGCAAAAAAAAAAAAAAGAAAATGGTGGTTGCCATGGGCTGGAGAATGGGGGAATAGGGAGAGGTTCTTAAAAGAGTACAAACTGTCAGCTCTAAGATGAATGAGTATTGAGGATCTGGTGTAAAACATGGTGACTACAGGTGATAACATTATTGTACAACTGAAATTTACTAAGAGAGTAGAACTTAAATGATCTCACACACAAGACAAATATGTGAGGTGATGGATATGTGAATTGCCTAGATGGGGGCGGTGGGGAGTGGAAATCCTTGCACAAAGTATATGCATATCAAGTCACCATGATGTACACTTTAAATATGTACAACTTTATTTGCTAAATATACCTGAGTAAAGTTGGAAAAAATGGTACAGTATGATGTCAAAAGTTATGCCTGTAGCAAAGCAGTGCGCCTGAAAGCAGTCAGCACAGGCAGACCAACCACACCAGGCTCCTACCCAGGAGAGAGGCCACTGATACTGCTGTTCAGGAATTTTCACAGCCTGGGTTTCAGGTATGCTGCACACCAGTTAAGAAGGGGGTGGGCCTCTGGCCTTGAAACCAAACTTTTCAGAGTCCAGGCTTGAGGTTACTGCTAATGCCCTTTCCCGCATGGCCAAGAGGCCTTGCCATTTCCAGAAGTTCAGCTCTAAGTCAGGAGGAGAATGGGATGGCCAGGGATCCAGCTTCTCACCCCCGCAGATGAACATAATAGACAATTGAGGAGCAAAATGATGCAGGCGAACCCGTTTAATGCCTCTCTACTCCTTGTCCAGGGTTCCTCAGGCTATCCAACAGCTCCCTTGGAGATCCAGTTCAGAACAGCATCTTGTGAAATGCATCCTGAAGGCATTCCTATGTGTCTTCCTGCTTTAGGTGATAGTATGGTTACAATTCCACAGAAAAAGTACTGTGAACATTATCATGGAAACCAAAGACATATTCCTGAAAAGGCACCTCACCTTCTCTATGTGCCCATGCTGGCACAAAGTCTGTGCCACACACACACACAAATGTCTTCACTACCACTATGGAAAAACACCTCCATTTCATTGGGGAATTCTGTCACATGAAAGGACTGAGTAAAGATTACTTAGCTCATTTCCAAATGACCAGGTTTAAGGTCAACTGTATCCTTCTTGGGTTGACTGATTAGTTTGGCAATGTTACCAAAACGTCCATCAACACATAAATGGATAAACGGGTGGTACATATCCAACCAGTCCATTCTGAAGGAGATCAACCCTGGGGTTTCTTTGGAAGGAATGATGCTGAAGCTGAAGCTCCAGTACTTTGGCCACCTCATGCGAAGAGTTGACTCATTGGAAAAGACTGTGATGCTGGGAGGGATTGGGGGCAGGAAGAGAAGGGGACGACCGAGGATGAGATGGCTGGATGGCATCACCGACTCGATGGACGTGAGTCTGAGTGAACTCCGGGAGATGGTGATGGACAGGGAGGCCTGGCGTGCTGCGATTCATGGGGTCGCAAAGAGTCAGACACGACTGAGCGACTGAACTGAACTGAACTCATCCATAAAAAAGAATGAATAATGCCATTTGCAGCAACCTGGGTGGACCTAGAGATGGTCATACTAAGTCAGAAAGAGAAAGACAAATACTGTATGAGATCACATATATGTGGAAGCTAAACTATGACACCAGTGAAGCTATCTGTGGAACAGAAACATGAACACAGGCAACAGATTGGTGGTTGTCAAGGGGGACGGGGCTGGGAGAGGATCGACTGGGAGGTCGGGATTAACAGACGTATGCTTTCATATACAGAGTGGATAAACAACGAGGGCCTACCGTACAGCACAGAGAACTGTATTCAGTCCCCTATGATCAGTCACAAAAGAATATATACAAAAGAATGAGTGTGTGGGGGACGGGGTGGGTGTATAACTGAATCACTTTGCTATATAGCAGTAATTACTAATAACACATTACAGGTCAATTATACTTCAATTTTTTTTTAAGTTTTCATTCTTTAGTATAAAGAAGAGATAGTGGCAATAAGAGAAATCGATCCCAAAGTGTTCTAATACCTGATGTTATAGGTGAGGAAAATATCCCACCATAGAGGAAAGACTTATTTTTAAGCATACTCCCTGGAGCATTTCAGAAGACTCTGAAATCACTCAGCTATCTGAGTCATCAGCTGTGCTGGATTTCTTGAATTGTACAATGAGAAACTGCCTTCATGCTGATTATCTCACCTCACAAGGAAACAAACAGTCTGATAATGAAAACATGAACGCGTGCCCATGATTATCACATGAGTGGAAATACACTGAAAACTGAAGTCATAAACACCTTAAGAGCATACAGGAGTACACACACACACATAAAATATATCCAACTTTCAAGCCATTTGTGAACTTTTGTCAACTTTGAATGAAATAAATTCTTCCATTGTGGATAAGCCAATATGCAAAAGCAAAGAAAAGTTTCACAGATGATAGTAAATATGAATGGATATTCCACTATTAGGGATTAACTCTTTTGGCTTAGCCTGGGCCTTCTTTTTAAAGGTGAAGTACTTGGGGAAGGTTAACAGGGTAAACCAGGACACCAGGGTTGCCATGTTCTAGTGTGATTAAATCTAGTTGCAGCATCTCTCCTAACTTAAATTACATAAGGAAAAAACGAAATGGCATGCTTGGAGGAGGAAAAGGTAGGAGAGAGGAGTGATTTTGAAAAGTGCTGTGCTAACAAAGTGCAGATACCTGCCTTTGCACGCTGAGAGTTTCACACGGACGGGAGGCTGAACAGGAAGGGAGGGAAACTGGCTAAAGGACACAGAGGAGGAGGGGTCTGCAGCGCCCATGAGCACCACAAAGCAGAGGCTCACCGTGCCCCGTAGCTGGCACACACACGGCAGAAGGGGTAGGATGCCAGCCCAGCACCTGGGTTTCCAAAGGACTGTTTATTGAATTGGACCTATGGAGGGCTAAAATAATTTTTCCTTATTCTGATTTACAATTCTAAAACCAAAAGAATATTATTTTCATTACTGCTTGGAAAAATTAAAAGACATAATCTCCAGTGTTGGAGAAAGTAGATGGAAATTCATACGCTTATGTATCTTTGGGGGCATGAGAACAACTTAATAGTAAATTATCCAAATTTAAACTGTGCATATCTCTGATCCAGAAATTTCATTTCTAGAAGTCTATCTTGCAGAAATATTAGCACAAATGTGTAAGATGTTCTTACTAAGATAGTCAGTGTAGCACTAAGTGGAAAACTGGAGATATCTAAAACAATCTATCAACAAGGGAATGGTTAAGTCACTTGAAGATATGCTTATACAATTCTAGATAGCAATTAACAGGTTACAATAGATCTATATATATTATCTTGTTTAGAAAAGGAATAAAAGTGGCTGAGTGAAAAAAAAATATTGCCAGGTAATATCTATAGTATGATTAACTATTTGCACTGAAAGATGGATGAGCGGGTACAATGAATGGATGGACAGATAGATGGATAGGTGGGTGGACGCATGGACAGAATAACAGATGGATGGCCAGACAGATGGACGGATGAATAGACAGATGGACACGTAGATGGACAGACGGATGGACAGATGGCAGAGTGGACAGACAGACAGATGGGCAGATGGAGGGAGGGAAGGTAAGTAGGAAGGAGAGAGGGACGGAGTAGGGAAAGAGGGGAGGGAAGGAAGGCTAATAAGGATGGAAGGCAGAGACAGGGGTGCACCCAGCAGGCCATCTACAGCTCATCTGCTGGGCTGGGGGTACAGGAACAGGTGAAGGTACTTCCATTTTAAAGTTGTTATATACTGTTGGATTGTCTGTATATTCGGTAAAGGGCATATACTACCTTTGTCCTTAAAATCACTGAACATGTTTCTACACTGTAGGAAACGTGGGTGCCCTCCTTCCACACTAGCCAGCTGCTGCACTTCCCCGATGGGCACTGGCTGAGCTGTGGGCTGGCCTCACTGCCTCTGCACCGCAGTCCTCCTCAAACGCGACAAAGGGTAAGTGCCCTTTAGACAAATCCGAGGAGTGAGCGTGCGCACACGACCACGTGAGCTGACTCAAAGCACGGCTCTTCCCGAATCACACAGCTCCCCCCACCGCTGGACCAGTCGTTCTCAAACTTGAGCAGCATCAGAGTCACCCGGAAGGCTTGTTTAAACGCAGACTGCTGGTCGTGCACCCAGAGTTTCCGGTTCCACGGCCAGGCTGGGGCCCAGAACCTGCACTTCTATCAAGTTCTCAGGTGAGGCCGCTACTGCCTTTCCAGGCCCTGCGCCTGGAGAACCACGGTGAAGAATCATAATGTGGCCCCCAGGAGCCAGACTGGATACAGACCGGAGCCGACCCTGTCACCCCTTAAGCCCCTCTTTCCAGCAAGTAAGGGGGCCTGTGAGCCCGCTCCCACCAGCCACGGAAGGGCGTACCCGCGCCTGCAGGCTTCGGAGAGGACACTTACCTTCGGAGAAGATGATGTGGTCGTTGCACTCTTCAGAGCTGCAGGAGCACATGAAGAAGGTCTCTCCCGACCCCTTTCTTTCCTTCATGATGCACTTGGGAGAAGCAGCATCATCCAGGACAAATCCGTGGTAGGCAATCTTGGGGTCGTGGCAGACCGTCTCCAGCGTGATGTTCTCATCATTCTTCCTCCTGGGTGCAGAGAAGGCAGGCAGGTGAGCGTGACCCCAACGAGGCGGTCTGGGCCGCGTCGACCTCGGGACATCGTCTCTAAGTGGCGCTGCCTTCCGTCACTCACAGCTCCATCTCCCACAGCTCGCCCAGCACCTCCCGCGCCTTCCCACCCACTCCACTCTCCCCTTTGCTTATCTCAGAGCCCACTTAGGACCACAACATGACGGCTGTCCCGGGGACTCACTTGTTGGGAAAGTACACTTGAAGCCTTAAATCACTCATTCAGTCATTAGAGGGAGGGCGTGGGGGAAAAGGAGATGGCTAGTTCCTGGGGGTGACTCTAAACCTTCCCTCCTGACCGCCCCGTGAGGCTGCCAACACATCCCTAGTTCGCTGGACAGAATCTAGCTAAATTATTCTCAGGGAGTGCGTCTGGCAAAGAGGCTGGGGTTCTGCTCTTTTTGTTTGCTGGGCCCGGGGCTCCGTGAGTGAGGGCGCCGTCCCAGCCAGCAGCTGGCGGGGCTGGCAACAGAAGAAACTTCCAGATGAAGAACTGCGGTTTCCTGCACGACAGAAAGGGACATGAGGGAAAATACAGAGCGACGTGGGAAAGAACTGCAAGGCGTCCTTCTGTGCCGACACCATAAACTGACTGTCTCTGCACACCGCACGCTTGGAGCCCAGCTCAGCAGGCAGCCCAGAGACTCCCCCACCAAAGTCTGCCGTTTGCAGCAACATGGATGGATTTGGGGGAAATTATGCTAAATGAAATAAGACACAGAAAGACAAGTACTGTATGATATCGCTTATATGTGGAATCTAAGGAACACGACAGAGCAGCGAACGTAACAAAACACAAGCAGGTTCACAAAGAGAACAAATCAGTGAGGAGGTGGGGGAGTGGGAGGCACAAACTGCTGGGTGTAAGGTACATGCAAGGATGGGAGCATAGGAGTATTTTCTCATCATTGTAAATGGAGTGTGACCTTTAAAAACTGCATAAAAATTAAAAAATAATTTTGAAAAACACACTTAAAAAAATCCTTCCCTTAACCCCCAAGTTATTGGGAGGCCTTGAGGAAAACAGTGGCCGTGAAACAAGAGGCCCTCCTTACCCCATAGGGTGTGGGCTGTGGAGAGAGCTCAAGGGCTCTCGGGGGGAACGCAGGTGGGTGAGCACACAGGTATGTGCTCATCTGTGTTGGGGGGGTCTGCGTCTGACTTTGGTAACAAAATGAAGGCACGCTGAGTCTCCCAAGCTCCCAGGGAAGGGCATGGTATCGTTCCTCTGCGAAGCTTCCAGGGGCCCTGGGATGGGACAAGGAAGAAACTGGGAGCTTGAAGAAAAGCTGCTCCAGAGCCCTGGGCCGGTTCTCTCTGAGTCCTCGCCTTTCACCGCCACTAACCGCAGAACAGGGACCGCAGGGAGGGGGCTCAACCTCAGTACCCGAGGCAAACCAGAAGCGCAGTCACGGACGTGGAAAACACATATGTGTTACCGGGGGCGGGGGCGGCAACCGGGGACTGCATACACGCACTACTCTATGCGACTGACACTAACAAGGACCCGCCGCATAGCACAGGGCCTCTACTCAGTGCTCTGAAATGACCTATACGGAGAAAGACTCCAAAGAAGAGGGGCATACATATATGGATACACGCAAACATACATGGGCTTCCCTGTTAGCTCAGATGGTAAGGAAACCGCCTGCAGTGCGGGAGGCCCAGGTTCAATCCCTGGGTCGGGAAGATCCCCTGGAGAAGGAAATGGCAGCCCACTCCAGTTTTCTTGCCTGCAAAACCCCATGGACGGAGGAGGCTGGCAGCCTACAGTCCATGGGGTCGCAAAGGGTCGGACACGACTGAGAGACTTCACTTCCTTCACTACATATATACATGAGTCAAAAGGAAAAAAACAACAACAACAAAACCTTGAGGCTCCGTAAGGTCCTTAAGGGCTTCCTCCACTCAGCGCTGTAACAGCGCCCCCCGGACAGACAGGGCCCGCTGTGTAAAACATTTTGGATTCACTGAAGCACAGAAAGGGAAAATACAGGGAAATGAACACAGACTTCTTTGTCCTGCAACTGAAAAGACTGTCAATATCCAGCACGAAAGAACCACAGTAATCAAATTAATATTGGTTCCAAAATATTTCTATCCTTGAAAAGGACTTAAGCATTTCACTTGGTGAGAGCGCACAACTGGCTTCAGTTCAACAAAGGAACGAGTGAGAAGACTAGAGCAGATCACAGAGAGCAGTCTTCTATTCCCCCGCTCGGCTGTTTCTAACACAGACTTGTGTCTGAGTGTGAGGCCCCGGCACGCAGACTCTGAGGCTGTGAGAGCTCCGTGCAGGTGCTTTGGGGAAATGTCCCTTCAGGGCGCAAAGCTGCAGAGCGTGGACAAGGGGTTTGCGATGAGGCCTCAGCTGCCCTGTGGGCTGCTGGGGGTTGGGAGGGCCCATCAGAGCCGTCCCAAGTTGAGGTGATGTGGTCAAGCATTCAGGCCCCTGCACCAGCCAGTCCTAGGTGGCTGGTCCCTGGAGGCAGAGCGACTCCAGCTTGGTCAGTGCAGGGGAAGGGCCCTCCCTGGAGGGCGCGGGGTGAGTGCCTCGGTGCTGCAGGGGTGGGGCCACAGGAGAGCGCCCACATTGGCATCCCCTCTCTTCGCCTCTGGATGTGTCTTTCTGCAGACAGTTTACTCTACATCTGAAACATGGAGGGGGCAGAGCGGGGCCCCACCTTCTGAGATAGCAAACCATCAATGCCAGGAGCGCGCGCTTCACATTCTACCCCCTGCACTTGGACTAGAGGTAGGGAAACCTCCCCTGAATGAAACAGTCTGCTTTTGGTGCAGAAGTTAAGTTCTCATCCCCAGTGGCTATGTAAGCAAGGGTGAGCAGAGAACAGACACGGAGGAGGAGCCTGGGGTCACCCGGTCGGGATCTGAAGCTTCCTGCCCTGAACCTGACCAGTGGTCACTCTCCCCGTCTTGACCTTGGTCTGATGCTTCCAGAGAAGGGCACCTGCCCCACTGGCAGGAAACCATGACTGAGAGAACACCTCAACTGACCTTGAGCTCAAGTCTGTCTGTCCATCCCCTTCGAAAAGCTGTGTGTCTCTCCAGCCTTGTAGGTTTCGGCATAACCATTTACTACATGTCCCACTCAAGAGCCCTTCCGCTCTCTCCGCAGAGCCCACGTCCTCTTTACTGGACTAACTGGCTCCCTGCCCCCGCCAGCCCTTGGCTGGCAAGCTTCTGGACCTCCCATCACACGTGTCCCTCTCCTCGAACACCACCTCTGTCAAAACCCTTTTGCAAAAGCAGGGCTGAGAGCTGGACACAGTGCAGCTGGCAGGTAATGGCGAGCCACTGTGACAGGTCTTGGCTGTGAACATTCCTTTAGCTCTTAAGAACCTGATTCATGCCCCGGTGGGTAGGGAAATATGCCAGGCTCTCAGATCTACTGTCCAGGCTGAGGGCACATGGTCTGGAGAAAGTCTCCGGAGACTCCTGCCCAAAGGCGCAGGCAAAGATAACTGGGTGGATATTCTCATTTGCTAACAGCCAGGAGACACAGAGCTTACTTTAAAAAAAATAGCTGATACATTGAAACCATCTATATAATTCTTCAAAATGTTACATTTCATCAACAAATGTATACTTTTTTTTTTATAAAATGAGGACTCTCTTAATTATCACTGTTTTTTTAATCTCTGGCTCATACCCCCAATTCATAATACGTGTTAATAACTACGTGCTAATCAAATGCTTCCCACTGTGTGTGTGTGTGTGTGTGTGTGTATGTAGCAAAAATGAGAGGATGGGGGAGGGAAGAAGAAAGAGAAAGAAAGGGAGGGAGGACAGAATCTGCTCCCAGAGGAAGAGGCGGAGTCTGGCCAGCAGTGGTGTGCCGCGCTGGCCAGGCTTCTGACTAAGGATCGGGTCATTTCCTGATGCCCGGAGTCGCTGCCCCATCTCCGACAAGTGCGTGCCTCTTGCAGCAGCCCGGCATCCATCTCTGTGAGGCAGGGCTGAGTCTGCTTCAGAACAGAGCTCTGCAGGGTCCCCAGGGGGGTCACTCAAGTGTCTGGCAAGCAGCAAATCCCTCTCCTTGACTCAAGGAAGGGGTGTGTGTGTATCTGAAACTGTACAGAGTAGCTCAAGAAATCACACTGCGTAACTGAGAGAGAGGGTCTGAAGGGGGGGGAAACGGGACAGATGCCGAAGAGACGAGACACGTGACTCTACACCCCACGAACGCGCACTGCTTGTAGGGGAGGCGGGAGCAGCACTGAGAGGCACCCTCACCAGACAGCCACGCAGACCTCCTCCGGCTTCTCGCAGATGGCCGTGATGCTGCAGTTGCTCCAGCAGGACTTCTGGTTGTCACAGGTGGACGATCGCACGTCGCAGAACTTACACAGCTGCGACAGCTTGACAGCGCCGTTGTGGTCAGTGACCATCACGTCGCTGTTAACTGCAGAAAGAAGAGAGACGCACCACACGGTGAGCCAACGCAGCCAGCTACCAACGGAGTCCTGATACAACACGATGCCAGATGAACCCAGGGCCACTAACAAGGCACGTGGAGAAAGGGTGCTAACACCTCCGCACCAGAGGAGAAGGCTGTGATGGAAGCCAGCGAGGGGTGGGGATGGCTGGGCTGCGGGAGGCCTGGCAACTCTTTGCCTCTGTCAGTGACCATCGTAAGGCACTCCTTCCACCAAGACCTCCGCGCTCAATCCAGAGACGGACGTCAAGTCAGCCTACCACGTGGTACTGGGTGCTGCTGGACATACTCTTAAAGGAAGTTATAGTTTAGCTAGTTGGGTGGAGATGAAAACAGACCAAGGCAGGGCAGTTCAAAAGAGAGGCACGCACAGAGGACACGGGAGCCCAACAAGAGGGCGGTGGGCAGACCGGGGTCACGCAGAGCGCAGCCACCGTATCTGCAAAGGGAGTCAGCTGGCTTGGAGCAGACCCTGGGGAAGAGGGCAGACTTGGCTGCTGCTTTCCCGACCTACACTCACCAGAGCATCAGGGCCTTCTTGGCAAAAGCCTGGCTCTGACTTCGCCCTATTGCCCTGAGCCAACTCAGCTGATAAAAGTGTGTCTCCCAGACAAACACACACACATACACACACACAACACACACGTGTGCGCCAGCGAGCTCCACCTCCGGGCTCTGCTGCCTGCCCCTCCCTGCCCTCAGCCCTCCCAGCACCACCGGCTGCCCGCTCTCTTCACTCACTCCCCTCGAGGACACCAGGGCCTCTCCCGGGAGAAGCCAGGCTCCCGTCTGCCTCAGATCCTGCCCTTCCTCTGGCCTTCACCTGCCCTCTTGCGCCTTCCTGGCCTCTGTTAAATGTCACCACGTGATCCTAAGGCAGCCCGCAAGGGACCAACACAGCGCTTCGTCTAATCTTCTGCACATTCTCCACCACCCAGTGGCTTCCAATCCACACCGAACGCAAGCTCCACGCGGCCTCTTCTCTGCGTTTCCACGCGGCCTCTCCAGGGCCAAGAAGAGGGGCTGTCACACGGATGCCATCCAAAACGTGTACTGATCGATGGTGACCGGCTTCCACGAAGGCGCAAACACAGAGGTGCACATCTGGTTCTGCACCAGGCAGGGAGGGACAGAGCGCGCCCCGCTCACGCCGGGCAGAGTGTGCTAGCAAACGCGAGACTCCTTCACGCTCACCAGTGACACGCGGAAGGCAGACTGTCCCTGCAGCACATGCCACGCTGAGGGGCGCTGACGAGGCACGACACCCTCGCCCCTCTTCTTCCTCTGTGAGACCCTCTGCCATTGGCAGTGCTGGTAACTGAAGGTGTGAGCCGGGAGTTGGAGCCCGGGCTGTCCTCAGCAAACGTGAACTCAAAGGCCCTTCTTGCTAGACGAGCAAAGACAGGGCACCCGGGCGCAGGGGCACAGGACCAGACCCACCCTCAGGAGGCGGGACGGTGCTTCTCAGGCCTGAGCAAGGCCTCCTGGTCCGCCCCTGCGTTGAGGATGCTCGGGCCTGAGGCCAGATGCAGAGCTTCAGGGCCCTCCCCCGCCGCTCCCTGCTCATGAATTCTAGTCTGCCATCGACGTTCTGCCACGCAGCCTTCTGTCGCTTGGGTAAAACACCTGTTTCCTGGGTCTCTAAAAATAAAAACTTACATAAATTTAAGATTTGCTTTCTTGTGGTACAATAAATATAGAAGCATAAAAAAAAAAAAGCCCATTCATCCCTCTCAGGCCTCAAGTCCATTTCAGGAAATGTATTTTGAGGTAACAAACTATTTTGAAATTCTCAATGTCTCCCGGACCAAGAGCTCTAACTAAACTTAGCTAAAAATACAGGCTGCAATGTTCTCTGAATCTTGCATTCCATTTGGGACTAAGACAACAGGGGGGCGGAAATACGTACATATATATATATATATATATATATATATATATATATATTTATCCTACACCGGTTAGATTTGGATCCATTTGTGAAACAGCTAATTTAACCCTTTGGGCTTCCCTAAAAGACATGGGCAAGGAAAAAAAAAAGCCAGGCCATGTTCTGTTTGATTTTTTCTTTTTTAATAGAGTAGCTTCAGACAAACATCTATTTGCTGGTTAGAAAGCTTTGTTGCTTTTAAATATAACATCAAGCCTTCAGGACTTGGAATTCAGCCTTCCAGCATTTTAGGATTTTAGCCTCTATTAGTGGTTATCAACTTTGAGGCCAATGCTGAAATCCATCCATCATTTGGGGTGCTTAACAAATTCATGGAACACTCCACCCCGCAGACATGCTGATATAATTATTCTGGAGGGTGGCCTGGGCACCAGGACTTTTAGAAGCTGCCCAGACAATTCTCACATGCAACCAAGGCTGAGACACTCAGCTGGAATTAGTTGGAAATGACATAACTGGCACAAAGCAAAACGGCACAAAAATGCCCTCCCCGTCCACAACACACACACACACACACACACACACACACAATGCATGTGACAGGGGAGGCCAGCCTCTCGGCAGAGCCGGACAAAAGCACGCACCCACACCACATGATCAGCACGCCGCCACCTGCTGATCCAAAGGAGCCCTTCCCTGGGCTGGCAAATCTTTTTCTAGCAACCAGCTAAGAAATGTGTCAAAAGTGACAGTCAGAAGTGATGGGAGAGCAAGACAGTCAGATGTGACTGGCAGCGAAAGCTGCAGCAGCAGCCACAGATGTGTGCACAAGCAGAAGTGCTTTAGATCTGACGCCTGCAAAACAGTCCACAGGGAAGAGGTAGAAAACAGAAGGAAGAGGAGGAGGAGAAAGAAGGGCCAGCAGGCTGCAGGGTTAGGGGGCCGGGCCTCGGGGCGCTGCCTAGCCTGGCTGCCCAGTGGGGAGGCCAAACGTGAGAATTCACGCCAGTGAATTCTGGGGAGAGGCAAAAGGACAATTTGACCCCCTGCTTGGAGGCACAGGCCCATGGAGGGAGGCAGTTTGTGTGCGCCTCACCTGTTTGTCAAGGTGTTCAGTTCCCCAGTGGCTCAGATGGTAAAGCCTCTGCCCGCAATGTGGGAGACCTGGGTTCGATCCCTGGGTCGGGAAGATCCCCTGGAGAAGGAAATGGCACCCCACTCCAGTACTCTTGCTTGGAGAATCCCATGGATGGAGGAGCCTGGTGGGCTACAGTCCATGGGGTCACAAAGAGTCGGACACGACTGAGCGACTTCACTTTCCCTTTCAGTTATCACAGAGCCGCCTAGGTTACCGCAAGGAGGCCCCATTTTTCCCTTTGTTACAGTAAAAGCTACCACTGCTAAAGTGAATGGACTTTCTAGCTTGGCAATGTTTTTTCTTTTTCAGTTTGAAAGCCTTGACACAGGGCAAAGTCCTTGCCATGCCCCCAGCCCTACCAGCCACTTCCTACTAGCTGACCAGGAGGCTCCTGACCCGGAGCATTCCACCAGCAAGTAACTTCCAACCTGTGCTCAAAGCCAGCACTGTCCTCTGTGAACAGGAGCCCTGGTGGGGCAGAGAGGTAAGTGCAGGAACGCAGCGCTCTTCACATCTTTGTTGGGGGTCACCTAATCTTGATAAAAGATTTCTGCTCTCACTCTGGAGGGAGGGTGTAGAGAGAAATGCATACAAACTTTGGTTCATTGCTTCACTATTCCCTGAAGGGCCGTAGTCCCAGGTGAAGAAACCTAGGCCCACTCCAGAGTCGTCACAGGTCACTGAGAACCTGCTGGATAGTTCAAGGCTAATTAGAATGGGAGGCAAGAGCAGCGGGGGGGAAGGAGCGGGGGCAGGGGGACATGGTCATTCACTCCACATACGACTGCCTCCGTGCATTCCAGTCCATGGGAAAAGAATGGCAACCCACTCCAGTCCTCTTGCCTGGAGAGCCCCAAGCAGAGAAGCCTGGTGGGCTATAGTCCATGGGGTCGCAAAGAGCCGGACACACTGAACCAGCATGCAGCATTCTCCAGAATGAGAAGCTCTCTCACCTAGAAAGCCACCCAGCAAAGGAAGTGAGCGCAGGTGGCCTCCTTCAGCATATGACAGTCACATGGACCGTCACATGTCACTTCTTTTCACACCGACCCATGAGTCAGGGCAAGACCTTCAGTCTCGATCACATCGCCTTCCTCATTTTAGAGCACGTTTTCCCCAAACTTGCTGCCTGGAGACCTTGCTGCCAAGTCTTGAGAATATGAACAAAGTAAATGCTTAGCTATGTCTATTTCTAGAACAGTACTGTTGTCTTTGAAGGTCAAAGATGAGCAGCCTAATAAGGGTTAGATTATTCCATAAAAATATTAAGGATTTTGCATACAAACTGTGACTGCTTACCTTTTGGAATGGTGTCTACCATTAGCTGAACTATTAGGTAAAGTCTCAAAATTCCAGAAATAATCCCAAACATTTGGGTAGAAATGCATTTGGGTAGCTTTGAATTCCTGCTTCTATCTACTGTCATTTTACAGCATGTTTTGAGGGCACTTAGAAATTCATTTATTCTACAAACACCTGTGGATGTCTTGCTTTGTGCTATAAATTTCATAGCAAGGATTATTAAAACTGATATAACCAAGTGCAGCATCTCAAAGAATAATCCAAGGCAACTGGCAAACAGAACTACTATGACTCAGAGCAGTGCTCCTCCGACATTAATAAGCACACAAATCCCCTGGGAACACGCTAAACCCACCTGGGTGTGTGTACTACATGTACTGGTTCATGCAAGGATGGAGATGGCCAGTCTGGAATTTCTAGCAGGCCGGCAAGCTGGAGACTTGGGCAGGAACCAGTGTTGCAGTTTTCAGGCAGAATTCCTTCTCCAGGAAACCTCAGTTCTTGCTTGTATGTAAGGCCTCCCAACTGATTGGAGGATCCCCAGTCACGTTACTGAGGGTAATCTACTTTTCGGAAAGGTCACCTGATTGTAGCTGTCAATCCTCTACCTTCACAGCAAGCCCCAGGCTCCTCTTTGATTAGAGAACCAGCACTGGAGCACGCACCAAGCACCCAACCAGCACGCACAAAGCACTCACAGGTACCGCCCCACCTCTCAGGTAGGTGCTGACCCCGTTCTCAGCTGACGCTGAAGCTGCCCGGTCACTCTTCGGGCAGTCTTGCGGAGAACCCAGTTTGTGGCTGGCCATGAGTCCCCTGTCTCCACTCATTCTGGATCTAGCAAAATTGAATATCAATTCCTCACCATTTTTCCAGCCATGCTCTCCTATGACAGTTCTTCCCATCTGCTCTTCTCTTGAGCCTGGCCCCATAAACGGTCGTGGGCCCAGAGTCTCTGATCACCATATGGTCCCGGAATGGAAAGACTTGTTCTCGGCAAGAAGGTTTTCAATTGCAGTTGGCATTTCAGAGTCAGACACGGAGGCTACCATCTGGCAGCCAGCCGCCATGGTCTGCGATGCAGGCAACAGACACCCAGGGCCCCTGAGACCAGTGGGACCAGCCTACGGGCCTGTCTCACGCGTTCTCTAGCCCAGAATGAAGCACCGAACAACCGCACAGGACCCTTCATATTCATAATGAAAGAGAGACATTCCCCAGTGAGTCAAAGCCTTTGGCCAATTGCTATAAATAAGTAAATAAATACACCAAAAAGACACCTCATAATTAAGCCAAAGAGAGCTGAAAAAGATTTTCCTTCTCTGAACATCTGCTGCATACTCGGAACTTCTAACACAAGGCGATACCTTCTTTACTAGTTTTAAAATTGTATTTTAACCCTCATCCCTTAAGTAATGATAAGTATACTGAAAGCAGGAGAGGAGGGGCTTTTCTCCAACGGCAGTCCCCCAAGGTCTTGGCACCAGGAGCTGTTCTGGAAAAACCACCACAAAAGTAACTGGGAGGCCAGAGTCTGCACAGGAAAGACTCAGAGACACTGGCCTGAAGGCATCCGTGTTTCTCATACAAATACTTTTTTGCAATGATAATACTCCTTAAGGACCCTCCAAGCATGGCCTAATCCATACTCTAAAATCTATCTGAAGAGGCAAGGAGATGGATCATTCCTAACAGTCAAAAGCCTAGTAAGAAAAGACACCTATTTTTCCACATTGAAACTGCCGACTACATGGTCAACAACCAGGGTTCATCAGGTCTCTGAAATCCTCTCCACACAGAAAGACACTTAAAACAAACATTAGGTGGGTCCCTGCCCTCCTGTGGCTTACGTACTAGATAGAGAGGCAAGGCTATCAGATGCAACCAACTTGCTTTCCGTGCAAGCAAGAGGTCAGAAAAGGACAAAAAGCTGATACGGGGATAGCCAGATTCATGGAGGAGCTTATTCTTAAAGGATGGGTGGTTTTCAGAGGCATGAGAGGGCAGAAAGGCACTTTCCCTGGGAGCAGAGCGTAGACCACGAGAGGCTGAGCAGAGCGGGGAATCCAGACAACCCAGGGGCAGGATCTCTGGAGACAGAGAATTATTCAACAACAATTGTTGTTTTGACAGATGGAGAGAAGGAGAGCCACAGGGATGTCCGAGGTTTACCCAGCTCATAGCATGGCTTGACCAAAACTAGATTTACAAAAGGCAAGGAGAGTGAGGAGGCATAAAAAACGTCCCAGCAGACGCACAACAGGCAACAACAGAATCTGATTTTGTCTGCCTAATCTGTTATGAGACTATAGACCAGGACTGTTCTATTCTCACTAGGACTGTTGCTGAAGCTGAAGCTTTAACACTTTAGCCACCTGGCGTGAAGAGCCAACTCACTGAAAAACACTCTGATGCCGGGAAAGACTGAAAGCATAAGGAGAAGGGGGCGACAGAGGATGAGATGGCTAAACAGCATCACTGACTCAACGCACATGAGTCTGAGCAAACTCTGGGAGACAGTGAAGGACAGGGAAGCCTGGCGCACTGCAGTCCATGGGGTCGCAGGGAGTCGGACATGTCCGAGTGACTGAACGACAGCAACACTCTAACAGTGAACTGAAGAAACTCAAGCCTGGTTTAAAAACTTAAAAATCAAGAGCTGGTAAAGAAACCCCTGAATCGGGGCAGTTGCAGGCCCTCCGCCCTCTTAATAAAACTCCAGTCTAATGTCACTTTTATGGAGCTAACTCTGAAGCCCTGGAAGGTGTGTGTGTGTGTGTCTGTGTGTCTGTGTGTGTGTCTGTGTGTGTCTGTGTGTGTGTCTCTGTGTGTGTGTCTGTGTGTGTGTGTGTCTGTGTCTGTGTGTGTGTGTGTCTGTGTGTGTGTCTGTGTGTGTGTGTGTGTCTCTCTCTGTGTGTAGTTCCCCACCCTCTGACTTGTTCAGCTGAGGGAACTTAGCTTTGAGGATTTCTTTTTTTTTTTTAGCCTTTTTGGCTCATGAGTTTAACGCTTCACTATGGATCTATGGATGGCTTTAAGCCATATAAACATAAATTTGTATTCCCCAAACAAGCAAATTAAGGAATTATGGGATGTTTCAAAGGGATTAATTCCATAGAGTACTTTAAATTGAAAACTTGATTGTGCCTTTGAACTAGGATTTTTAAATTTTGATTTGCAAGGAACTAATAAAGGAGTTATATACATATAAAACTAATAATATATGTTTAAGACAAGCTAGAGCTGACTAGAGTGACAAACGTAAAACAGCTGAGTAAGAATTTCACCTGCTTCTTCCCTATTTTATACTCCCCAGCCCCACGAACGGGGAAGGCAATGGCACCCCACCCCAGTACTCTTGCCTGGAAAATCCCATGGACGGAGGAGCCTGGTGGGCTGCAGTCCATGGGGCCTTTAAGAGTCAGACATGACTGAGCGACTTCACTTTCACTTTTCACTTTCATGCATTGGAGAAGGAAATGGCAACCCACTCCAGTGTTCTTGCCTGGAGAATCCCAGGGACGGGGGAGCCTGGTGGGCTGCCGTCTATGGGGTCACACAGAGTCGGACACGATTGAAGCGACTTAGCAGCAGCAGCAGCAGCCCCACGAACTCCAAATAACTCCCAAGCAGGCAGGCTCTGTTTTCTGCTTATCCCTGAACTTCCTGGATCACTGAGGAATGGAGTACAGTTTGAGTTCTCAAACAAGCTGCTGAATTCGCCTTTTTTTTTTTTTTTTCCTGACATATGTCCCAGAATCAGGTCACATATCAGGTGACAAAACGCAAACATTTAAAATGACTCTTGCAGATGGAAATATCCGTCTTGTTGCCAGAGGCAGTATTTCAAAATACAGGCACTTCTGCCTGTTCAGAGAGCTGCAACACTTTTAGGTCTCCCAACTTTAACAGAGATCTCATGGATAAAACACTCTTCTGAGAAGGCTGGACAGAGGTGAGCAGTCTGCAACAAAAACCACCGTCCAAGCTTGCCAATTTTAGTTCATCACTGAGAAAGCTGATTTTTAACAGCACGTTTATCTGCAGCGCATAAATCCTAACTGTAGAATTTTTGAAATGAGCCAAAACCCAAGAGCATGCCAGCACTGGGGCTGAGGAAAAGAGGAAACAAACTGACAAAAAGAATCCACATCAACGCACACAGGGTCGTTCACCGAGTGAGGAGCAGACTGTGGTGCCATTTCACAGACCATCAAAATAGTAACCATCCTGCTAGGAAAGGCATTAAAGTCGGCCTGTTACAGAAAGTAATAGTAACGGAGAAAACAAGTCTCCTTCAGGTGATGTGACTTGACGATGGGCTGTAGCAACAAGGAAAATAACACAGAGATTATTGAAAATAATAGATGATTAACTCTCTTAGTGACAGTCAAAACAACATGGTAAATAGTCTGATGGAGGCAAGATAATGAGCACAGGATTTATGGATTTATGCATTCCAATTCAGCTAAAATCATTTATTACTTAGCAGAAAAATTAGCCAACAAAAACAAACATGCATTATTTATCTGCCCTGGAAGAGCCTTCTTATTAACCTTTTATGGAAAGGTTGGACAGAATAGAGCATGGTTCTTTCTGCAAGATGTTTATGATCTGACAGGAAATTAAAAACACACACAACATGATTTTTGCCAAAAGAACTTCGAAATGGTCTACCCAAAGATATGCTTTTCCATTAAGTTATTTATTTATGAATTAAACGATACTTTAACTCACAATGCTGAGGCAACTGAAAGCAAAATGCCAGAACTAATACAAAATCCCGGTAGGAAAGGAGTTTTTAAAAGGTAGCAACTATCTGATCATCAGAAAAATAAGCATTTAGGTTAAGCTGTTTGCCTCAACTAAGCAAGGAATCTGGTCTGAGTGTCAGTTTCCTGTGGGATCCGGCTTTTCATTTCTAAATTTCTGTGGCGGTTTTTCCCTCCCTCTCTTTCAAAATGTGCTTCAGTGTTCTGTTCTAGTGTGTGCCCAGTGCTGGAAAGGTTTCTCAACTACAGTTTTATGAAGTATGTGGAAATATCAGTCAAAGCAGATAATTCCCATATTTGTGATCTGGAAAAGGGCCGGCAATGCTGCCATGCTCAGGAGAGACACTCCTTTAGATGGTGAGTCTGGTTCGAGAGGCTGGGTTTCTGGCAACGAGGGAGCCTGGGGCTGGCCCAGGCTGGGAGATGCCACAGCCGAGATCACCACGTCGGGCGGGAGGTGGGGATGGCCCCCAGACACGGCTTAAGTTCTGTTTCAAATGTGAACCAAGTCTGAAAATGAGGAGATGTTACATGAAAAGCTGGATTTCTAACTGAATTTAAGAAAATAAAAAGATGGGGCAACAATCTGGAGGGGAGGGTCGGCACCCTCGAGGTGGTACAAAGCATCTGTACCTGCACCTCCTCCCAGCTGCTGCTCTGCGTCTCCAGCCTCCCTGCCCCACCCTGCAGCCATCTCAATGTTTTCCATTAGTGAGTGTTTATCATGTCCATTCAATTCTCTCTTCCATTACTAGAGGTTTCACAGGAATGTAAAAATTTGTGATGAACTCTCTACTATGGATATTTTCCAATATGCATTTGCTTCTCTACTCTGGATACTCACATTTCAGTTCAAGGAGAAGGAACATTTTCTGTTTCAGAAATCAGATCTATGCGAACTAATACTATTATTTCTATTATCACCATTTACTGGAGGCAAGCCAAATGCATAGTCCAGTGCTAAGCGCTGTGATGATTAGTTCATTTACTCATGGAATTTTCTCATCATCATTTCATAGATGGGGAAATTAAGGGTCGAAGAGGTGAATAACTTACGGAAGGTCAGTGAGAGACAGTCAAGGAGAGACAAAGCCACAGGTCATATGTAAGCCCTCATCTTTCTGGCTATGAACAATAAAACAGATTCCTGCTACAGAGGTCTAAGAGCAGCGGTGTACGCTCATTCCAGCCGAAGGCAAAGACCCTGAATGCAGCCAGATGGAGCTGAGGGGAGCAGGTAGAGGGTGGGGGAGCAGTAAGCTTCTTAGAAGACAGCTTTGGTTCCCTGCAATTACTTCACTTATAATAAGGGCAGGCTAGTAAAGTCCAAGACTTTTCAAGACAAAAACGTGAGTGTGAGTTCAGGTTTGGGGGTCAGCCACTGAACTTCTGAGAACCTCCATTTCTTGATCTATGAAATGGTACTTTTTAGGGTCAAGATGGAGATAAAACAGGCTTGACATACATGTAAGAGCCACACAAGCTCTCTGGTGAGAAAAGGGACAGGGAAGGCAATGCTCTCTCTCCGTTACGAACAGTACAGCAAAGGCTTGCCAGCGACAAAGATAACCAAGAGTCTGGCAAGTCTATTCCCAGTTACCAACTGGATGCAGCAGGCTGATGACTTCTAAGAAATCTTTCAGGACACCTGAGGGAATAGACAAAACAAAATATAACAACTTTTGTTACTGTGATGCTCCCAAAGCTTTCAGAGATAGAATGGAAACAATCATTGTTACCAAAAGGTTTCCAAGAGTGCTTAGGGTCTTTTAACAATCCTTCTAGAAACAAATAATGTGGTTTTAAAATACTGTCTATAACCAGCTTAGATCTGGCAAATAGGTAGTAAGCTGAAGGTCAAGTTTTCCAATCCTCTGCTGACCTTTGCAAAACATTCAACAAGCCAGAGCTGATCTGCTTTGGCTTTGAGACACCTAGTGTGTTATCTGGCAACGTGCTGATAAAATTAGTGAATTTCAACATTCAGAGATGGGGAGGCAAGGAGGCACTTTGAGATTCTGGAATTCTAACATGCTGAAATACGGTTAGGTTCACAGCGGACAGAAAACGGAGGACTGAGACAACAACTCGACTAGATTTTTAAGTGTCTAGCTAAGACGGGATCCATGCCATTCAGATATATGGAAAGCACTGTTCCTTAACCTCTTTTTCTTGAAGCCATTTCATCACGTGAAATGGGCTACTGCTCCCCGAATCACACTGGAGAGCCAGCCAGGCAGGGAGTTGAGAAGGCTCTAGAAGACCACGACAGGGCTCCAAGCTCCCACCCAGCTTCCACAGCTCATCCTCGGACCAGTCAAATACTGTGCTGAGCACAGTGATGTCTCAAGTCCTTTTCATTCTCGAAAACATTCACAGTTCCACCCCCAAAGTCATGAAAGCTGAATAATTCAAACATGTCCCAGCATTGACCTGGCAGCCCTACTTAAATGGCATGAGACGCCATGGTTCCATTCACGAGAGAAACGGCATCAGGGCTATCGCTTTGCTGTGTGTTCTCTGCAGATGGAGAAATCCACTGTGGGCCACTTCTCAGCACACTGCTGAAGGACCGCATCCCCCCTTCACGCGCACACACACCTGATCAGGCAGCTGACCCGGGCTTCTAAGAACAAAACCAGAGTGCCACCCGTGCATCACGAGATTGGAAAGAAGGAAAATGCTGTCAGGGGACAGAGGATCACTTTCCACTCAGTCTGTAGAGAGGCCTTTCCACTAACTACGGAGGATGAGGAGGAAATTCCAATTTAGAACAGAGACTTTTACTGTTAACAGTTTATTCCAGATCTATTTCCCCAGCTCAGCTTGAATGATAAGTAATAACAACAGGAATGGTTACACAAAAAGACCCTTTTGCTTGCTCAATTCCTTGATTATGTGTGACATATAGTTATGAAAGACTGATGTGACGGTTCTCACTCTACAGATGAGGGAAGTGTTTAAGTACCTAGCTGAGGCTGGTAGGCAGCGGCTGGCAACTTCATGAGGGCAGGAATGTCACCTGTCTTATTCCAGGACAGACAGCCTCAGCCCAGGTGGACCATATATCAGGGGCTCCATAAGTCTTGGTTGAGTTAAAGGCCAAAATTCAAAATCAAGCTCCTACTACTATGCCATCTGTTTAAGGTTGATTCTCTCCAAAATGCAAATTAAGGAAAAGAAACTACAGTCAATT
The DNA here is from genome assembly GCF_014754425.2 of Oryx dammah. Taxonomy (NCBI): domain Eukaryota; kingdom Metazoa; phylum Chordata; class Mammalia; order Artiodactyla; family Bovidae; genus Oryx; species Oryx dammah. The sequence goes on from NW_024070193.1 coordinate 55,116,382, forward strand.
TTAAGGAAATGAAAGTAAAGAGCACTCTGAGTCTCAGTGTTATGTGAACAGGGACCCAGTTCTAGAAGGACTTGGCCATGGGCGAGGGAAGGGGGAGTGGGGCACCTTCACTGCATTAAGAGCAGCCAAACAAACCTTGGCTTGCTGGCTTTGGAGGAGGAAAAAGCATGCTCAGGCTCACTTTGGCTTCTAAGATAATGCCACCCATTTTGAAACCCCCCTCTTCGCTTCCTTCAAGCAGAGGAAGTGAAACAGAAAAGAAACAAGTTTCAAGCATTGTTAAGTTCAAGTAGGGAATTTGAAACAAAATGAGAATCTGCCCTTAAATTGGGCAACTTGGCTTGTTTTCTCAAGGAGCAGCTGGATGAGAAAGTGAGGCGGGTCTCTGCCCTTCCCGGGCTGCCAGGACCTTACTGTTACTTGCAGTAAACAGTGTGAAAGGCTCTGGGCAGGTAAGTACCTGTGAGCCACACCATGCTCTCTCCCAGCAAGTGAGAAGTTAAAAGCCCCACCCCCACCCCTGCAAGTCCTGAGAGCCCCACAGTCGGTGAGAAGAGAAAGCAGCATTTACCTGACGATCTTTGCCAACAGGTTGCAGGAGGGTCAAGCTAGATCCCAATAGTCATTTTACTTTTTAAAATTATTTAAGTATAGTTTATTTACAACATTTGTGATAATTTCTGCTGCAAAGCAACGTGATTCAGTTATCCAGAGATATAAATCTGTTAATATTCTTTTCCATAGTTCCCTGTGCTACACAGCAGGGTCTTGTTGATTTTCCACGTTACATGTAATAGTTTGCCTCTGCCTCGTCTAGACTCCCGTCCCCACCTGCCCCTTGGCAACCGAAGTCTGATCTCACTGTCTGAGTCTCAGAGGTATGCTCATTTGCATCATGTTTCAGATTTCACATGTAAGTGATGGCGTGTGGCATTTGCCTTCCTGCCTTCACTTGGCGTGACCATCTCTAGTCGCATCCATGGGGCTACAATGCATTATTTCATTGTTTCATGGCTGAGTAGTATTTCATTGTGTGTGCATGCCACGTCTTCTTTATCCACCCAACAGTCATTTTAACCAGGAAAAATGAGAACCACAAGGCCCTGGAAGTGCATCTGATCACTAGGTACTGGGATCCCGTGGGCTGCTTCCAACGATGGGCGATGGTGAAGTAACATTCACCACAAGGGCTGAGGGTGAAGCATGCAACTTCAACTTCACAATGTTGTCAATTACCCTTGACTAGGAAGTCAAGCTACAGTTCTTGACTACAGTCAAGTTTACAGTTCTTCAGAAGAGTTTTTTTGCAAGTTCCTGTATGCAACTGAATTTGGTGTCTTTGATTTGCACTCAGTCTCATTCATTAAACCAACCCTGTGCTGGAGCAAAGGCCAAGGTGTGTAAAAAGCGGCATGGTTCCTAGGAGACTGAGAGAGCACATTCTACTCCATTTCACGGTCTCTCACCACCTTGGTGGTGGTGGTTTTAGTCGTTAAGTTGTGTCCGATTCATGCAACCCCATGGACTGGAGCCTGCCAGGCTCCTCTGTCTATGGGATTCTCCAGACAAGAATACTGGAGTGGGTTGCATTTCCTTCTCCAGGGGATCTTCCTGACCCAGGAATTGAACCCAGGTTTCCTGCTTTGCAGGAAGATTCTTTATTGACTAAGCCACAAGGGAAGCCCCCTCACCACCTTGGTCTGACCTTCTTACCTACACCAGTGCTGGTGCAGTCTGGCTCCGTTTCTATGGAGCACAATGTAAGATGTGTCTATAAATGTAAAAAGAGAAGTAAATACGAAAGCCAGCAGGCAGTTGGGCGGGGGGAAAGGTGACAAGCGGCCTCTGGTTTTAGAGCATCTGAACTGGCTGTTGCCTCCAACCAAAATGTTCTTGTTCCAGACACCTGCCTTCTGCTCACAAGGACATGCCAATCATCACTCTCTTCCTACATCCTGAACTCACCATCCCTGAGAGACCAGCAGAGTCCTATCTGCTCACTGCTACACGTGGGCTTTGTGCTCCAGACTGCCAACACTGCCTGACACGCAGTGGGCCCTTTCCAGTTTTCCATTTCCCTGAGTTCTCAAAGGCAAGTTTCATATGCCTTCCTTAGGTTCCAAGAGAAACCTTCTACCCTCCTGATAAATTCTCCTTACTTGTAAAAAATTAACACATATTTTCTGGAGCAGGAATAAAAATATACTCGCAGAGAAAACAGGACAATGGAGACAAAAAGATGCATTGGACCCAGACATGGAGGTATGAACAGTCAGGGCAAAGCTGAGAGAAAATGAAAAGCTCGAGATCTGGTTGGTCAACACTAGCCATAATATAAAGAAGTCAGTTCAGAAGTCAAAGAAGGATAAATAACAAGGGCTACTGTATGGCACAGGGAACTAACTATATTCAACATCCTGTGATAAACCAGAATGGGTAAGAATGTATATACAAGTATAACTGAGTCACTTTGCTGTACAGCAGAAATCAACACATTATAAATCAACCATATTTCAATAAAATTTAAAAAAAGAAGTCAAAGAGAGCTGACATTTCAATTTAAATTAACTAAAGTGAAATAGAATCAAATCTCCAGTTTCGAGCAGCAATAGCCATTTTCAAAAGGCTTAGTAGTCGCATTTGGCCAGGATAGATTTAGAGCATTTTCCATTACAGAAGAAGGGTCTACTGGACAACACTGATAGAAAGAAATCCCAAAAGACCTGGGTTTCTCATCTTCCAAGGAGCTCTGAAACCAAAGGCTCCGAGGGACATGGAAGGGGAAGCAGGACACAATAGAAAAGATGCTCCCCAGAAGAGACGTGCTGACTGGCTAAGATGTCCTTGGAAATTAAAGCTCTATCTTGACTTCATAAGAAATGTGATTTGTATTAAGTTTCTATTAAATGACTGCCCGTGTGCAGTATTACAGCTGAAGAAAGGACAGAAGACAGTCGGGGACAGGGGCTAGAGTTCCAGAGTAAACCCACAAGCTGTGAGTGGCAGCCGCAGAAAGTTCCAGAAGTGAGAAAACGTGGACCGAGCCAGATTTGCAACAGGCTGCTGCCTGGGAGGACTCACGCCAGCTGGCACCACTCTCAAGATACAAGTCCCTCTGTTTAAAACAACACTCTGCACACAAAGCGAGGCCCATCTGACTCCTAAGGCATCAAACAGTTCTTATTAAACCCCATCTCAATGGCTGAGACCAAATGCAGAGGGAGGCGCACAGATCACATTTCCACTCAAAGCCCACATAAGCCTACAGCAAGGAAATGAACATTTCAGGAAAAATACTAGCTTTTTTTTTTTTTTCAAAGTCTTTACGAGGGTGTAAGTCACAGCATGCCAAAGAAGGGTGAGCTCCCAGAAGAACGCAGCAGAGACGTGACCAAGGCGGGGAGTATTTATTCACAAGGGAAAATTCCAGTGCCCTCAGGGAAGTTTCTTCCCCTGGAGTCTTTTGAAGGAAGAGGAACCCAATGAAAAGCATTCCTTCAGGAAAAGTTTTCTCCCTGAGATTTCTACCTGCCTCTTTAACTTCTCTTTACCCGGTTTCCCAGGAGGAATGTTTTACAGTCTCTCCCTTTCCCTGGGCAGAGACATTATGCATATTCTTCTCCTACAAGACAATACTGTTTGTCCAGTCCTTTAAAGATTAAAACAAACAAACAAACAAAAAAAAAAAACCACACAGAGATAATAAGAGGGCTGGCTGTATCCTCTTACAGCAAAATACTATAATTCAAGTATTACTGCTGATGAGTATTTCCATAGACATTAAGATATCATGGATCCGGGAAAGAGACAGCCGCTAACTAATTCCAAAAGGCAGGAATGGAGAGGTGCAAATAATTCAGTCCGTCCTGCTAAGAAATGACCTGATTGCCCTCACTGGATGACTTGGGGAGAAGGGGAATTTGAAGGCAGTAACTGTCCTATCCATTATGGTAGGCATGTCGGTAGCTCTATGTACATGTGGATACATCCATTTAACTGAAATAAAATAATCTTTATAATTCAGTTCTTTAGCTGCAGCTGCTACACTTCAAGCCATCTGTTTGTGGCTAATGGTTATCACAGAAGACAGCAAGCACAGATACAAGGTAAGGTCACCACTGCAGAGAGCTCCACGGAGCAGGGCTGCTTACCAAGATGCCTACACGATCTGTCTCCATGACGTCATGAAGATTATGAAATAGACAGCTCCCTGCATACCACGTTTCTGGGCTATTGGCATCCTTCTCCACCTAGTGAATTCCTTGCAGAGGTTTATCTATGTTGTCCAATCAACCCAACCTCCCTGGGCGCAGGCATTCAAATGGCATTAGGTAGAACAAAAGGATTCCGCTGAGGCACTCCTCGATTAAAATGCTACATTCTTTAGACTTCTAAAAGTATGAAGCATACAGTTGAGGTACCTGTGGTGCAGACATGCCAGGAAAATATGAGTGAGGCCTGGTAAAAGAAAGTGCTCCCTTGGAATGAATGAATCTATGCCCTTGTGTTTTTCACACTGTATTTCAGAGGAGTCAGCAGGCTGTGAGTGATGTGAGGTCTACGTGGAAACTAAGGTAAGCGTTAGTCACTCAGTTGTGTCTAACTCTTTGTGACCCCATGGACTGTAGCCCGCCAGGCTCCTCTGTCCATGGGATTTCCCAGGCAAGAATACTGGATGGTTGCCATTCCCTTCTCCAGGGGACCTTCCCGACCCAGGGAATGAAACCAAGTCCCCCTCACTGCAGGCGGATTCTTTACAGCCTGAGCCGCCAAGGGTAAGTGGGGATACTAAAGGCTTTGGGCCTCTTAAGAGCTTCCCTATATATCTTTGGAGGTGCCATGAAGAAAATACTGTTTTAAAAAATTATGAAGTGTTTGGGGGAGAGAAGGATTGCGAGCCTGTGATGAGCAGAGGCAAACTAGTATATAGAGGATGGATAAACAACAAGGCCCTGTGGAATGTGCGAGCGTGCTGAGTCGCTTCAGTCGTGTCCCACTCTTCCTGACCCTATAGACTGTAGCCCGCCAGGCTCCTCTGTCCAGGCAAGAATACTGGAGGGGATTGCCATGCCCTCCTCCAGGGGATCTTCCCCACCCAGGGATCAAACCCGCATCTCTATGTTTCCTGCTTTGGCAGGCGGATTCTTTACCACTAGTGCCACCCAGCTCAGGGCCACTATCCTGTGATTAACCCATAATGAAAAAGAATATATATATATGTATGTATATATATATATATATGTATGTTTATATATGTGTGTGTATAACTGAATCATTCTGTTGTGCAGCAGAAATTAACACAAAATTGTAAAACAACTATACTTATTAAATTAAAAAATATGTATGTAAAGCCATAAGACACATATTTCACCATGGGATCAGAAACAAGGGTCCAGGAGCTAACTTGACGCGCAGGGAGGTTGCGATGGGCTCCCCTGCCTTCTGCTCACTGCACACGCGTGACAGGAAAGGAAGAAAGGAGTCCACTACCTGAACATCACACCCTCCTGGTCTTGCAATGGTTTGAGGATGACATGCCCCTACTTATAATCTGCCAGTCACCAATTAGGCCAAAGGGTTTCCCCAGTGGCTCAGCAGTAAAAGAATCCAACTGCCTATATGGGTTTGATCCCTAGGTAGGGAAGATCCCCTGGAAAAGGGCATGGTAACCCACTTGCCTGGCAAATCTCATGGACAGAGGAGCTTTGCAGGCTACAGCCCATGAGGTCTCAAAAGAGTCCAACCTGAGTGATTAAACAACAACAACAACAATTAAGCCTAAAGGACCTGGCCTGGCACCAAAGGCCCTCATAATCTGATTAACTTCCTGCTCAAAAACCCCTTATCAGAAACCCTTTGATATGTTCCTTTCTTGTGCTTCCCTCACCCCAGCCAGGCCTTTGTACCTTCCCCCAAGATCTCCTGGCTGTGCCAAGGGATCACCCCCTAGGAGGCCTGCCCCGGCCCCACAGAAAGTTCAGTGCCCCTGCCAGCAGCTCGGAGGGTGACTGGGGCCAGGAGAACAGCTTCTCCAAGGAGGCCTGGTGTCCACAGCAGGCTGAGGCCCACCTTGGCTACGGTCAGGGAGCTGGAAAATGACCTCGGTGTGCTCGGCGGGCACACATCAGAGGCAGGCGTCTTCCCAGCTTGCCGGTTCCTTGAAGGCAGTTCACAAGTCTGACCCTGGCGGTCAACCGTTTCCTCCTTTGGAAAAGTCATCGATCTCCAACCCAATCCACAGCATTCTGCCTCCTTTGGCCTTGACTTTTCACCACCTCTATGGTGACGTGGGCCTATATTTACCCCACTCTGGAGATAAGTTTCCAGAAGTAAAGGGATTCAGATTCTCCTTCAGCTCTATAACAAAACCTTGCTCTTATCGGTTACACTGGATTTAAAGTCAGAAGATGTGAGATTTTGAATCTAAAAAATGGTACTTCTTTGCTGGGAGACCAAGTAAATCCCTTGGTCAAATTCTCCATTTGTAGCCCAGCTGGGTTAGGCTAAACCCTGTGTTTCTCACTCTGGGTTCCCCATGAGAACCATCTGGGAATCTTTCAAAACAATCCTGATGCCAGGGCCTAAACCCAGGGCAAAGAAGTCAAACTTTTAGGGGTTTAGTTGAGGCATCTAAAACTCCTTAGATAATTCTAATGTGCAGCCAGAATTTAAATTCTGTTCAGGGAGGATTTATGCTATACAGAATGAAGAACTCAGCAGGGACAAACTTGTAAGGACAGGGGTATGGTGCCCCTGGACATAGGTGGCCAGGCCTACCAGCCATCGGCCTGCTGTTAGGAAAACCACAGACTGCATTTAAACTGAACCTTATTATAAATGTTTACACAGGCAGGGTCAAGTTCTACCTAAGCAATCTTCATATGTGACTCAAGAAATCGTTTTAGGATGAAGCAGGGATCACAAACATAATGGCCTCCAGGCACTTGTTTGCTATTGTATGAATTCCTTCCAGGAAGATCATTTTTAGATTAATTTTTAAGTGCAGATTCACAAGTTCCTATCATTTAAAGGGTAGAAATCCTCTGTCAATCACGGAGGGGACAATAGGCCTAAAGGAAGGTCTGTTTGAAAAGTCTGAGGAGCAGGCTTCCTGAGAAAGCTAAATTTCTCAAGTGTTTTGACCCTCATAAGGGAAAATGAATAGTGAGTTCAAGGAGACGAACATGAGAAAGCCTATCTCCCTTTAGAGAAACTAGCAAAGAAGTTAACAAGATACACAGTTCCTTAGATCAGAGGTAACAGTTGTAGATAAACTCTTCCTTCAGAAAAATCCACATAGTTAAGTAGACAAAAAAAAAAAAAAAAAAAGGTAAGTTTTAAGTCAGTATGCCCCAGCAATATAATTTCTATTTCTGGTCTTTGTGAAATTTTTCTTTTTTCTATTTAAGCAAACATATATTGAGCACCATTTATATGACAGATTCAAAAAAGGACCATTTCTAGAACGTTCAAAATGTATTTTCCGTATTACATTTGCCTTAACAGGAGTCAGTATGTAAAATGATACAGGATTACATAAAAGGCATTATTCCAGAGGATTTACTACAAGTCCCTTTACAAAAGAAAGTGTATAAAAGGTAACACTGAAATGTATTATAGTTGGGAGAGTCTCTCCAATTATGATACAAATTCTTGAACCCAGTCATTATGTAAAGAAGCTCATCTGTTCTAGGGAACATCACTGAGAAAGAGGGATCAGACTCATCTGGGATCCTGGTATGGGAAACCATCCTGATGGACCTGCTCAGAGAGAAAGTGCTCTGTGGGACAGATGGGGCTGCTTTTACGCATTTCCTTAATTGAAATATGGTAAAACAACAGCACAACCCAACTTCTCTTTTTATGAACTCTCTTAACTATCCTTGTGTGCTGGCAGCCTGAATGAGGCTTCTGCCAACGAGGCCATTTCTTACCAAATCCTTTCAAGATGTCATAATCACAGGTGCAATCTTCACAACTCCTCAAGGTATAATTTCTTTACTATCAAAGCAATGTGACTAAACACTGGATGTCTAATGTTACTCATATTCTGCCAGCCCAAACAACTCTGTTTTTCCCTCCATCTTTTCCAGGCATCTGTCTTTAAGAAGATCTTCGAAGGGATCCCAGAAGTCATTGATCTCTGGGCCTTCCCACAGAAAGACCCTCACGTTCCTGACCACGTCGTGTACCTGGAAGCTCAAGGTAAGGGCAAACCTATAGGACTAGGGCCACGGCCACAGGCTCTTCTAAATGGCAACATCTGTCTCGGGACGATGGTGACATAACCTTCAGAAAGTAGACCACATGGTGTTAAAAAGAGAAACTGTCCCCACAAGAAAAGGGGAAAGAGAAAAATGACTCACAACACAGTCTGAACTCCAGTAAGACTGGTGGACAAAACCCTCAGAAAAACGTCTGGCAGGAGGAATGCGCCAGTCCTAAAGCCGGCTTCTCCAGTTTAAGGCAAAAACACGAGGCCTCTGACACCAACCCTCCCCTTCGCTTTTCTACAATTCAGTTACAGAAACAGAAAAACATGATGGGACCAGGGCTCCGATCTTATATTTAATTAGAAAGGAAGCAGCGAGGGAATATAATGACTAAAAATGATGAAAGACAAACGGTACTTGACGATGCCTCTGGGGGTTTCATCTTTCTAGGCCTCCGTTTGCGTGTCTGTGAAATGGGATAAGCAGGCCCGTCTCAGAGGGTTGTCTCCAAGGTTCCATGTGATGGGCAGAGGAAAGTGTTTTACAGATAACGAAGTATTCTGTGAACATATGGGATAATTAAAACACCGTTATCATCAGACATGCTCAATACGTTTTCTTCAGTTAGCTGACTAGATCTTTGGCACTGGTTTTCTTCAAAGTTAGCTGACTAGATCTTTTCCACTGGTCTTCTCTCCCCAGTTCGTCTCAATGGTAGTGCGTGTACCCGCATGCTCAGTCCTAGCCGACCCTCTGTGACCCTACGGGCTGTAGTCCGCCAGGCTCCTCTGTCCACAGAATTATCCAGGCAAGAATACTGGAGTGGGTTGCCATTTCCCTTCAAGTTATTCAAATCACTTCTCTTTTCTGCTCCCTGGCACTAGTTTTCCATCTGCCTGGACAAGTAAGCAAAAGACTATTCTTGCAACATTTGCTGTGCTTTAAACTTTCATTTAACAGCTATTTTAACAATGAAAGACATTGTATATGTTCCCAAGAGATATGCACACAGAGGGCGGTGGGCAGAAGCGCTCACTGAAATCAGGCCCTTCCCCTGCAGCCGTGCTCGCTGCTGAGAAAAGGCAAACGAGCCCATAGTGTCCTGAGGTTCATGTGACTGCTGTCAGCCAGCACAATCCTCAGTTCCCCATGGCCTTCTGCTTCTCTTACAGCTTCAAGGCCCTGCAACTGTGACAGCACGAGGGCCACAGTTTCCGTGGGCTGCCTGTGTAACCTGGAAGACGATTTAAGAGAAGTGACTCGGGACCAATTCGACTTTGCCAAGAATTTTCAGGGGCTTCCTCCAAAAACTTTCAGGAATATAAATTATTTTAGAGTACAGGTCATCAGCAAAATAGTCCATTGTATCAGAGGTCAGGAATTGTTTGAGGCTTCCTTTTCCAGAACTTAAAGCAAGATGTATAAATAAAGACATACAGAGAAGAACAAAACTGCTTTGACTGGCAGAACGTGAGTGACACGGACAACTAACATTTAGTCCATTGTTTTTACATAAAAGAGGGGATCCCTTGAGAAGCAAAGCCAATAGGCTTAGAGCAGAGGGGTTTCAAGGTTCAAGTTCACTGGAGCTCTAACACTCATTCAAGAAGTAACCACTGAACTGTTGGGAAACCAGATTCCGTACTGGGCCCCGAAGACACAAGAGGCCTCTAATTCAAAAACTGGTAATGGGACACACTCTGATTTTGACAAACTGCTTTGCAAAGTGTTGCATAAACAGAAGTGAGTCTATAATTGCCACAAACATCTCCACATTTTGGAATATTCATTTTTTCAACAGTTTTGAAAGCTCACCAACGGCACATCAGATTGAAAGCATTCTCTGTCTAGTAAGTGCCACAGAAATATTAAGACACAAATTCCTTATTTCACCTCCTTTCCCCCCATCAATAGAGCAGGCGGGGCTAGCTTGCTAGTCCATGTCCACGTTATTTTATGAAGTCTACTCCAGAATGTCCACAGTGGAGGGCTGAGGGGTGAAGACTCAGCTGGAAAGGAGGGGAGATGTGTCTGGAAGCCGTGCTGGTGCAGGAGGCACCCCAGCAATGGAGTGTTGACACGAGGGCTGTGGTGATGGCGGGGCTGAGACCTTCCAGGCCTTCTCTGGAGACCCATCCCTATTAAGTGCCCACCTAAGGCAGCCTTTCTACCCGTGAGCTATTTCCACAGGACTTTTCCAAATGTGCCAACAGGAGTCCCTTGCAGACGGGATGTTTTCCAGCAGCTCTCCACCAGCCCACTACCCCCAGCATTCAACAGCCCCTTCTCCAACCATCCCAACACAGGAAATAAGCTATGAGTCAGAAAATGAAAGGCAGAACTGGCAAAAAAAAAAAAAAAAACTGTCCTAAGTCGTCAGATGGTATGATTTACTTTGACTTTTTCTGGCCTCTGCAGTCACAGCACACTGGGCCCTCAACAAAGATGTGCACAAGAAGATAAATGAATCAAAGGCGGCTGTGATGGGGTGGAAAAACAACAGCCCTCCCACCCACGGAGTGCAGCTCCCCCAAATTCACAGAGACTCCAGGCTGAACACACAGGAAACCTCCACTGTAAAGAGCCACTTACACAAATCAGGACGCGCGCGATTTCCCACAAGCCCGTGGCTCGCTCACATACCCCCACAGGCGGCTATAAATAACCAGCCCTGGAGGACGCACCTGGGGGAGCAAAACCCAAAATCTTGTCCAACACCCCCCTCCATGTTGGATTTATAAGCAGCATCCCTGGCCTTTAAAAGTAATGAATTTCAAACCCAACAATCTTTTCAGCAACAACGCATGCTGAGCACCAGGGAAAAATCGGACAGATGGCTCTCCCTCAAAGGGTTTTCCTTCTAGGATGAGATTTAAAACACACACACATCTAGCCACAGGGAGCTTCCCTCCAGGGCTGCCCAAGAGGAAGCCAGGTCTGACGGAGAGACTGTGAAGGGGGAAACAGGACACACTGACTGCAGATGCGACAGGAGAGGTGGGGTTTGGCCAGGCGTCGCTTCAAAGGAACAGAGGTATCGCTGGGTATGAGGAGAGGATGGGGAAACGGCGGAGCAGAACAGTCGCGGGTTAGAGAAGCTGAGTGAAACCAGGGCCTAAGGCTGCAAGAGGGCAGAATGGGGCTGAGGGAGAGGCTGGTCCCATCCAGGCCCGTGGTCATCCAGCTGATGCCGGGTCCTGTCTGTGCGCCCTCGACCAGGGATGTACCCAGACCTCAGGAAGGAAGTGACGGCCTTGCAGTCACCTCGGATCCATGGAGAAGATCCATGGAAGGCTTTCCAGCAGCTCACCTGTCAACATGACAGTTGCGGGGCAGAGTTAACTGACGTGATACATACTGTGTGCTGGAAAGACGAGGGGTGTCCATGGGCAGAGACCAACACGGAGAGCCTTACAGATGACTGAAAACAGGAGTTCGGTCTTGCACTGTGGTAGCACAATTTAAAAGCAAAAATGCATCTCTTATAACTAGGTGATTGTTGTAAATAGTGTCTGATTAATTAATTAAGAGAGTCGGAGGCTTCTCAGGTGGCACTAGTGGCAGAGAACCTGCCTACCAATGCAGGATCCCTGGGTCAGGAAGGTGCTCTGGAGTAAGAAGTGGCAACCCACCGCAGTGCTCTTGCCTGGGACGGGCCGATGAGCCTGGCGGGCTACAGTCCATGGGGCCACAAAGAGTTGGAAGCGACTGAGTGTGTGTACACACACACTATATGGGACTCTATTTGAAAGCTGAAAAGCCTCTTGATGAAAGTGAAAGAGGAGAGCGAAAAAGTTGGCTTAAAGCTCAACATTCAGAAAACGAAGATCATGGCATCTGGTCCCATCACTTCATGGGAAATAGATGGGGAAACAGTAGAAACAGTGTCTGACTTTAGTTTGGGGGGCTCCAAAATCACTGCCGATGGTGATTGCAGCCATGAATTTAAAAGACGCTTACTCCTTGGAAGAAAAGTTATGACCAACCTAGACAGCAGAGACATTACTTTGCCGACTAAGGTCCGTCTAGTCAAGGCTATGGTTTTTCCAGTGGTCATGTATGGATGTGAGAGTTGGACTGTGAAGAAGGCTGAGCGCCGAAGAATTGATGCTTTTGAACTGTGGTGTTGGAGAAGACTCTTGAGAGTCCCTTGGACTGCAAGGCGATCCAACCAGTCCATTCTGAAGGAGATCAGCCCTGGGATTTCTTTGGAAGGAATGATGCTAAAGCTGAAACTCCAGTACTTTGGCCACCTCATGCGAAGAGTTGTCTTGTTGGAAAAGACTCTGATGCTGGGAGGGATTGGGGGCAGGAGGAGAAGGGGACGACAGAGGATGAGATGGCTGGATGGCATCACTGACTCGATGGACGTGAGTCTGAGTGAACTCCGGGAGTTGGTGATGGACAGGGAGGCCTGGTGTGCTGTGATTCATGGGGTCGCAAAGAGTCAGATACGACTGAGCAACTGAACTGAACTGAACTGATAAATAAGTTGAGATCTGATGGGAAAGAAGTAACAGGAGACAAGGCTGAATGGAAAGTTTTTTCTACTTTTGTTTGTTTTTACCAACTAAGATGTCAAAAGAAAAAAAAAGTCAGAAAAGAAAATTATTTGGAAAAATCAAAAAGTTGTTATGAGAACGAGTTGTTTCAACTGACAGGGAGCCACAACTATTGGAAGATAAGAGCAGCTGAGATGCAAATATTGCCTTTTGTTGAGTAAAATACAGAAGCTCCTCAATGAAGAAGCCAGTCATAGGGCTCTCAGAACAGTCTAAAATTAATGTTGAGAGATTCAAGAAAAATGGAATCCTCCCTGAGCATTGACCAAAAACATTTCTCAAGACAATAGATTTTTTTTTCCATATTGAAAAGTAGAACCACTTTCTGAAAAACCTGACATTAATTCATCAATTTATTGGAAACATACTTTATATACAAGGGAGTGCAACATATTTTAAGACACGCCAGCATATAATAGCTCCTGACTTAATTACAGCCTACAAATGTCAAGGAGTTCTGTGATTAAATACCTAAAAAGTAAACGTGATGGATGCTGAGTTTAGCAAAGAAAAGGATCCCTAGGAGCTACACTTGGTAGTCTTGGGACAGTCAGTGGAGGAAACAGGCATGAAGGATGATCTGGGTAAAGTGAAAGTGAAAGTTGCTCAGTCGTGTCTGACTCTTTGTGACCCCATGGACTTCTCCATGGAATTCTCCAGGCCAGAATACTGGAGTGGGTAGCCGTTACCTTCTCCAGGGGATCTTCCCAACCCAGGGATCAAACCCAGGTCTCCTGCATCGCAGGCGGATTCCTTACCAGCTGAGCCACCAGGGAAGGCCTAAAGATATGGGTTAAAACCTCAATTAATTGACTCACTTTCAGCAATTTTCTTTTCTGCTAGCCTTAGAGCATTACTTACCTTCGGTTAAAACGGGCTCTGTAGCTGAGGATGAGTCAGAGTACCCTCATAAGATGGACAGCTACCCTTCCTTGAATTCTTCCTTCTTTTCCTCAGTGATAGAAAAAAGTCTGATCGGACATACTGAAATCTCTGCAGATCACTTGATACTCCTGTGGAAAGGTTTCCACAATATTGCAACAGTGCTTCTCTCACTTTAATGTACACAGACATGAAACACCCAGAGATCTCGTTAAAATGCAGAATCAGATTTGAGGCAGTAGGTCTGGGTAGGGGTCCAGCATTCTGCATTTCCCATAAACCCTCAGTGATGCAGATTCTGCTGGCAGCCGGACCGCCCTTTGGGTAGCAAAGTACTGGAGCATCTTTCGTTGCTGTTAGCAGGGGATGATAGAAAGGCATCATATTTGACCTCAAGAATTTGGCCTCACGGCACACTACAGGTCATGAAAGGTAGACGTGGAAAGAGAAATGAGGCTCCTGGAGGGTGAGAAAGGAGAGCTAGCAGGGCTGCAGGGGGTAGGGGGACGGACAACAGAAGAGGGCAGCAGATGAGAAGGCTGGCTGGCCCGCTGGGCATCAGAGTGAGTAAGTGGCGACGAGAGAAGCTAGAATAGAAGCGTGCCCAGGCTGGGTCCAGAGGGCCAGAGATTATTTTAAAACAATGAACTTCAAGGGATTGCAGAACAGTGAATACAAAATGTTACTATTGGGTGTTTTGTTTTGTTTTTGCCTTTTCACATATTTGAAGGCAAATTTTATCATATGGTCTTTCTTTTTTTGCCCAATTCTATGGGTTTGAGAGACTAAAACATAAATGTGAGCTGTGATAACAAGACAGTCATCCAAAGCAACAGTCAGAAGATTCCCCCGCTGCTGACTATACAGAAATGCTATTATGGGACTCAGAGCTATGCCCCTGCCGAAGAGAGTATCTGAAAACTGTCCGGATGAAGCAAATTCTGTCCTTTCTGAGAATGTCTGGAGAAATTTTTGAAAGGCAAGACAAGACTAGTTATATTCAGACAAGTTCCCACTCGTTTCCCCCAGAAGACAGATGCTCCTTCAGGGTTCTCTTTTCCTAGACGTAGAGAAGCATTTCCTAACTCTCTACCTTAGGAAAACTATTCACAGACCTTCTCACCAACTCAGAGGAAGGGGAGGATGCCAACACTGTAATTAACCAGAGGGAAATGGTGTTCCCACCCAAACCCAGGCCGCCTTTCTTCGGCCAGGAGGAGAAAGCGGGAGTTGCAGGAAACGTGGTCTCTGGTGAGGACGTCTGCACAGGCTGCACTAGGAGATTTCCAAAATAACCGTGGCTTGTTTCTTTTTTTAATAGCATCCATTCCCAACAAACTCCAACTGGATGTCTGTGGTATTCGTCTGTTCCAATCTGGGATGACTTTCAATAGTTTTCTATTTTGATTAGTTAATGATTATTTTTCTAAGTCAACATCGATGATTTCCTTCCCTAACACCCAGCTTTTTCAGGACAGAAAAAGCTGCAAATCTTATCCAGTTGAATTCATGTCACTATACATAGAAGAAAAATGAGACCCAGGGAGCCCAAAGAAGGCAACCAGGCCCCGAGACACCTTGACAGTGCCAGTATGATGGGGTTTAATCTTCATCAGTGGTCTCCTAGGCAGAGACTTAATCTCAAAACCATGGGTCAAAGCAGGCTTAGATCATTCAAGATCAAGGTTCTGTGATAATTACATATATACAACCTCTTTTTCTACTTGGCATGGGGCCTCTAAACTAGCAAAATGATGAAGACGTTAGGGAAAAAAAGTTTTGGTCTCGTAATGTAACAATGCAGACTTCAGAGTATTTGTATGGGATTGGGGGTGGGGAACATTTAAAATTTATTTTCTAAGTCAACAAGCAAACCCTACCATTAGGCACAGAATCAGGTCTTCTGGAAGCTGAAGTTTATCAATTTTAAGGGAACTCTTTTTTAAGAAAAAGAATATAAAATTAAGAACAGAAATTTAGGTATGAAAGTGAATATTTAGAATTTAGAGTGGCATCTTACAAATTCCAAATTTTAAGAAGCTGTATATACCACAAATATAAAATTTGAAAGAAAACAAATTAACTGCTTGATATACCTCTCAGATACATGCTACTACAGTTTTTGGTTGCATTGTCTTTACTCATCTCTTCCAATGGTATTTCGCAATATCTCTTTAGAGAAAATTTAAAATAACTTGATACTTCCTCTAGAATTGATAACCACAATTTGTAATTTATTCTCCTTTTCCCCTTCTTTCTGGATGCACTGTGTGGCATGCGGGATCTTCGTTCCCCAACCGGATTGAACCCGTGTCCCCTGCAGCAGAAGTATGGAGTCTTAACCACTGAACTACCGGGGAAGTCCCTAGAATGTTTTAATTTATTCTTGAATAACTTGGAAGCATTTTTTTGGCTTCATAATTAACTCACGTAATTAGTATCATATGAATGTTTTGAGATGCCTCTAAATTTGGGAAAGCCTCTCTATCAAGTTTCTTCTACAGATGAGCGGTAATTTTCAGGGCATTGCAAGATGTCTTAAATATTCTTTACCTTGATGACATTTGTTAACTGTATTGCCAGGGTCCCTCCTAGAGCAAGAAGGCTGGCCTGTACCAGGGAGAAGCCTTGAGGTTAAGTTCTATCCACATCATGGTAAAACCACCTTGGCATACCATATATATCCCCCACCTACTTATACATCCTTGAATTCATCCTTGAATTTCCCCAGTCCTTCCAAATAAAGTGTCTGTTTGCTCAGAATACCTAAACTCCTTGATGGCCATGATTCAGCCAGGGCTATTTCATCTGATGTGTATATTTCATTTTCCCATTAAGGTCACAAGATAGGCCTAATGTCTGACTACCTGGTGTATGGATTAAACATTCTTTCATTTAAAGAAATTAAATGGGATAACATACAAAGAAGGCCAAAGCATTAGAAAAATGTTGGCTATCACCATTATTTCTCTGAACTCCCAGCGTCTCCCAGCAACCAGGCTATAAAGGAGAAGTGGTCTGTATCAATTGAGGTGGCCTGTTCAGTACAGCATAACACTTAGGGTCTAGGTACCCAAACCAGACCATCTTGGGTTCAACCCCAGTCTAACCATTTGCTAACTGAGTGGCCTTAGTTAATTTCCCTGATCTCTAGAAGACTTACTACGAGCATTATAAAGTTCGCCTGCCTGGAGGTTAAGTAATACACATTGGACTCAGTGTGGTCCAATGAGTGTAACTAAAATCATAACATTATCAGGAAACCTGTCCATAAAATCTCTCACATGAAGCTTCCTCAAGACGAAACACCCTTGCGGAGGCTTGGGCCACTGTCGCCTACTTCAGCAAAGTTCTGCAGAGTTCAGGACAACCATCAGTCATCCACAAAGCAGCGGAGTGAACTTCCGCCACAGCTAATGAATCCTCCACAATTTACACCTTTAACAGAAAAAGTAGAAAACGTTGATAATACACACCTGACTCCCTAGTTTCCTTCAAAGACACTCATGTTGATTCTGCAAAGCTACATTTCCCAAAATGCACAGTTTTGACAAAAATACCTTGTACGGTATCCTAAGGGCTTTTTATTTCTTTATACTGTACTGATATTCCTGTTTCCTTAAAAAGGCTTGAGAAGGCCACAGATCACTCAAATAAAATATTTACAATAGGAGAAGAAAACATCCAGATAAGCTGCACCGTGCCTCATGTTCCCAAGACCAAGAGGAAACGCAAGCAAGACACTGGGAAATCTTAAAGAAGCTGTGTAAGTGAAATCCTGGCTAGAACAAGTCAAATGAATAAAGCGTAAGTTTCCTGCAGGAAAAGACAAGCCATGAAAAACTGAATTTCCTCAAGGAGATACAATACTATGATTACAGCCAAACTCTTAGCCTTTTCATTAATGAGCAATCTCTTTACTCCAGGGAAAATATGATACAATCCACAACAACTAATTTTGTACCTAACACCTCAGCAAAGGCATGTGGTTTATATAGATCCACCCCCGGCATCGGAACACCCAGGGCAGCGGTGTACAAAGGGTGGCCCACGGATCACAGGTCAGAATACTGAAAGTTACAGATCACACTAACCAACTGTTCAGCAAAACAGGTTTGATTCTTCTGCCTCAACTGACAAGTGCACCTTGATAACGCCTTAGAAAAGCCTAAGTTCAACTCTCAAACTCTTGACCTGCTCAGAATCCAGCCCAGGAAATGGGGAAACACCGTCCCAGACCCGGCCAACGGTCTACCTTCCTCTTTCCACTGGCTGCTCCATCCGGCACCAAGAGAGACCTTGTAAGCTCCCCAGTTTTCACGTTCACACCCCCTACAGCCCATATATACACAGCTGTGCCTTCACCACCACTCCAGCCCACAGACCAGTGGCTACAAAGGCCCACAGGAAGACGGGCCAAAGGTCCACACGAGCTGTACAAGCTGGTCCACAGCCGTCCGAGCAGCATATTCTGGGTTGCCAGGCACCTGAAACTGATCTACAAAGGGGAGACTTTGAGGACTTCCCTGGTAGTCCAGTGGTTAAGAATCCAACTTGCAATGCAGGGGATGCGGGTTCGATCCCTGATCAGGGAATTAAGATCCCACATGATATGGAGCAACAAAGCTCGCATGCCACAACTACTGAGCCCATGGGCCACAGTTAGGGAGGCTGTGCGCTGCGATGGGAAACCCCATGTGGTGCAACGAGGATCCTGTGTGCAGCAACTGAGACTCAAAGCAGCCAACTAAACAAATGAATATTTTTAAAAAATAAAAAGGGGAGACTTTGGACACACAGGCCCAGGGGTTTCCTCATCCCATGGACAGGGGCCTGACCAGAGAAGAATAAAAGCAGTGCCCTTTAAATCCCAGGGTAGAGGCTCCTGTTGCCTGTATACTAGGCCTATATTTTAACTAAGCAGAAAAACTTGGTGAGGGGCAAATATCTTATCGGAAAAGAGCAAAAATAAATTTTAAAAAGAGCTGCATAAGATAAAGGGCAGGCAACCGTCCCCAGATACAATCTCACCATCCCACACACTTGCCCCAAGATAAGTCCATTCTAATGATCTATAGCTTCAGCCCTGAGAACACACCTAGGAACGAAGAGGCTAAGCAGGATATCCTAAGTTGACCACAGGCAAGGAGACAGTTGAGTGCCAAGACTGAAAATGCTGATTACAGCAAGTAAAAGAGATCCTTTCGTGAGGCAAAGAATATTAACCACATATAAGTTTTCCAATGAGTGAGACACCAAAAATCAAGACATCCCCCTTTGTGATCCTGGATAAATCCTACTAAACCCACCCGCTCCAGCGGCTGTTAGAGGTCTGTACACAGATGCTGGTCCCACACGCCTGGAATCGAGGGTTGGCAGAGCACATCTTGAGAGACAGTCGGCCCAAGTCCAACTGCTGTCAGTGGTCAAGGGACGGGTCACCGCAGGGAGTCCCACCACTCAGACGCTATTATTAGGAATGGTGGAGTTTTCCTGGGGAAAGAGACTCTCCCTATCTTGATTTTCTGTAGTACGATGACAATCAGGTGACAATCAGGTGACAATCAGGAAGGAGGCAGATCACAGGAGCAAAGCAAATCATGGTCTCTGGGGCAATGAACGGATCAGTTCAGTTCAGTCGCTCAGTTGTGTGCGACTCTTTGCGACCCCAAGAACCACAGCACACCAGGACTCCCTGTCCATCACCAACACCCGGAGTCCACCCAAAGCCATGTCCAGCGAGTCAGTGATGCCATCCAACCATCTCATCCTCTGTCGTCCCCTTCTCCTCCTGCCCTCAATCTTTCCCAGCATCAGGGTCTTTTCAAATGAGTCAGTTCTTCACATCAGGTGGCCAAAGTACTGGAGTTTCAGCTTCAACAGCAGTCCTTCCAATGAATACCCAGGACTGATCTTTTTTAGAATGGACTGGTTGGATCTCCTTGCAGTCCAAGGGACTCTCAAGAGTCTTCTCCAACACTACAGTTCAAAAGCATCAATTCTTCGGCGCTCAGCTTTCTTCACAGTCCAACTCTCACATCCCGTAGCCTTGACTAGTCAGAACTTTGTTGGCAAAGTAATGTCTCTGCTTTTGAATATGCTGTCTAGGTTGGTCATAACTTTCCTTCCAAGGAGTAAGCGTCTTTTAATTTCATGGCTGCAGTCACCATCTGCAGTGATTTTGGAGCCCAAAAAATAAAGTCTGACACAGTTTCCACTGTTTCCCCATTTACTGAATGGATATTAGATGGTAAATTCCCCTTTCCTATGACATCTCTTGACTCACTTCATAACTTCCATCTCCACACACGTACACACAGATACACCGAGAAGGGCCGAGCAGAACACAAGGAAGACGAGGTTAGAACACACACACACACAGAGGCTAACTTCAAGTGGCCTTGTACAGACGCCACCTTCCCCATTTATAAAATAAAGATAATGAAACTTATCTTCTCCATTTTTTCTGAGAAGTAAATTAGATAGTAATGTCAGGCCACTGGCTCAGAGCAGCTTCTCAAATGTTACTTCTCCCTTCTCCTTACTTGTCCTTGAGATGAGCCAGTGTGCCTGCTTGGCTTCCCAAACCCCATAACATGCCAGGCACGAAGGACCATCATCATTATCCCACCTTGGTCAGAAGCCACAAGTGCATACAGAGCAAAATATTACAAGGGAAAGAAGGAGTGTGAGACACATGGTGAGCATTCCTGCTGCTCATGCCTATCTGTTAAATCACTTCTACTGAAAATCATGAGTTATTCTGGAACGCTGTTCCAAAGGCCCCAAAGGGCAGGAGCCAACAAGGTGACAAAGTTATGTTTTTCTGTGGAAATTGGCTAAATAATGCCATGCTGCAGCCAGGAAGGACATTTCCTCCACACCCTATTTTAAACTGTTTTGGTGGTTTGCATCAGACCTAAATAATAGCGACACTGCTCTTCTGCAGACAGCAGCTGCCCCAGGGCCACACTTCCCTTAGACAGACTCTGCTTCGCTGCTTAAAAACCCAAACAGAAGACCCTGATGAAAAAAGAAACTTCAAAGCTAAATTTAGATTTCTGCACTTCATTTTTAATGAAAGTCTCCTTTCGACAATTTTCTAGAAAAAAAAAAGGAGGGGGGATGGATTTGTATTTCCAGTATTCACTGGAAACTATCTTTGGGAGATAGTTTGAAAAAGTTTTGCAATGGCTTTGAATGCCCTACACAAATTCAATTGAATAGCTAAAGAGGCTGGATGAAAACTCGCAGCTTTCCTCCATGTTTGTCAGAAGTTAAAAGCAGCTTTTCCAATAGATCATCAGAATAAAAGGACCAATGACACAGTATAAAACAGCAAAATTGCCTATTGAGATCAGAGCCAAACTATTCTCACTAAAAGTCAAGATTTGACCATTCAGACCAAATACCCAATAAGCAGTGACGGCCTGGGTGTGAACATGCTGGCCTGGCCTGCCCTGCCTCCCGGAGGATGAAGTGGAGGCTCAGTGCGGTGTCTCCTGGGTGCTAAGTGGTGCGCCAGGTGCTGCTGGAGACCTGGAGACAGGAAAGCAAGGAAGACTAATCCACTGCCTTTGAGAAAGTCCCATAGAGGATCCTGCCTTACTACCGTTACCAGCAAGGCCTGCCCCCTGGAGGGAAGCTTTTGCTCCACCCAGGGCACTGAAAGCAGGTTTACTTAAGATGACCCTTGAGGTAAATCTTGAAAGATGACTGTAAATTATCCAAGGCAGCAGGAGTTCCAGACAGCAGCTTGAACTAAAGTGGGGTGACCCAACTAAGGGCCTGGAACAAGGCAGGCATAGAAAAAGCATGGATCAATGAAAAACCTATGTTCAGAGGGACAGTGGAGGGAATGGAAGGAAACACTCAACACTCAACAAAGTGGGCTTCTAACAAAGGGGTCTAGGGTCCATAGTGCTTTCCCAGGACCCAGGGTTAAAATATGTATCCTTCTCTGGGTCTCAACACACTCCTATATCTTAGACTCAACAGAGGCAAAGACCAGGCCTCTTATTCACTTAAGATGCTGTTTCCAGGTCTGAGCCACCTGCCTGGCACCAAATGACATTATAAATACTGTTAAGAAGGAAGAAAGAGTAATGGCCATTTTCTGCAACAGCACCAATTAAGTGTCATTCTTAATTGGAAAAATAGGGTTTGAGAAATTTTTTAAAGTTGTGTTGATAACGGAAATGGAGACCATGTAGCAGGCATGCTGGTGTTTCAAGGTGGGGTGCTACCCTGAAAAAAAGACCAGGAATCCAAAACGTGATGAGTATCTTACAAAAACCGCAACTGCTTAAAAATAAGATGGCATTAATGCAAGTGGCCTAGAGGTAAGAAATGTGCTTTCTGGGAACAAAAGCAAATAGATCAAATTCTAGGCCTAGTGGTTTCCAGAACCCTGACAAAATCAGCGGTGATTTGGGAAAAGAAATTTATCTGTACTGACATTTTCATCAACACTGAGTCCTCAACAAGGATATCCTGTTAGGTATTTGAAAAGTAAAAGTTATATTTTTCAGATCTGAAGAGTTTTCAGACATTTTAAGTTCTCCTCCAAAGAGTAATTACATAATTTGAGGCATTTCAGATAAGTGAGTCTACTAAGTCAAAAACAAAAACTCGGATACCTTTAAGTATATAGCTTAGTAAAGTTTGTCCATGCACTGAAATCCTTGGCTCACCTGTCAATATCCTAAACATAAGATGGAATTTTTTTTTTAAGTAACCCAAAAGAAGGCTATAAAAAAATCTTATTTCTTCCCTTACTATGCATTAAGATATATTGAAAAATGTCATGACAGGTTACTAATTATGTTAGGAAAATCCTGAAACCACTGACTTCCATGGAAAATTAAATACAAGTGGAATTAGGTTTCCTATCTTGATAACAGCTACCTTTGACCTTTAACTATCTTCAAAAATGTAACTTCAAATGAATACCAATTACAAGGGTTAAACCATTTTGTGGCTTTAATTCCATAAAAATATGAAATCTGTGGGTTTTGTAATGCTGTTTAAAAGCCCAAATAAAAAGCCAGTTGGCTTTTAAGCTAATTGTTTAAAAGTGTGTATATAGATGAACTGAGACTGACTCATGAACTACCGAGTCTGGAATTTGCAAATCATAAATCTGATCCTTGTAAACAAACCTGAGCAGAATCAGGGCCCACTAATTTCCTTCCTTCATAAACTGAAACAAAAGTTTTAATGATTTCTAATGTAAACTGAAAACTAAGGGTGCCATTTAAAATATTAGCAAAATAGAACTTGGTTTTTTAAGAGTCTGGGGTATAATCAGAGAGTCAAACATTCTGGTACTGCAATGTAAGAAAGCATCCAAGAAGAAAACAGTGGACTGTTAGTAAACTGTAGAACTCAAATTTGTGTTAGGATCTTTTTGTTTACAATATTGCTTCTTCCTCATTCTACTAAAAACTCCCATCTCCATGCCACCTTCAACATAAAACATAATTCTTAAAAGCTGTCAATCCACTTCAAGTACTATGGAATGTCCTGCGTAGAAACTCTTCCACATTTTTTCCAGACAAAACCAAAAGTGGTCTGCCTCTGGCCCTTGGTGAACAGAATGTGTCCTCAGGAGGGAAGGGGGCTGTCCGATCCTCTCCATTTCATCCCTAATCCACGCGGGGCGTCTCCAAGTCATCAAAAGCAAGGAGGGAGACATAAGATGATAAAGATGAAGGGAACTAAAATGATCCAGACCCTAACCACGTCCTTTCGCAGATGAGGAGACTGAGGCCCACGAAGGTCCAAAGACTCTGGGTCTGTTACCAGATCCCAGACGCATATACTCAGTTCTGTAGCTAAGAGTTGCAACATTTCTAACTGTCGAGGTCTCAGGGGTTGGATACTTTCCGTAACAAATCCTCAAGAGCGCTATTTCTGCATTTTCCTCCCCTCAAAACCCTCTAGACATCAAGATCAGGTGGGCAGGGTGAGTTAAGATTTTAACCCCTCTGTTTCCACCAAACCACTGCAGAGAGCCTTCAAGCCCGGAAGGCGGGGCTGTCCTGCTCCGGGCAACATCTCAGGCACCCAGCACCTAGCAGGCACTCAGTAAACACTCCGCCTTCCACCTGACAAGCCCCCGCCTCCGGCCTCATCCATGCCTACCCCAAGTGGAACCAGATAACTTTCCCTTTGGCAATCGCTCTCTTCCTCGAAACTTTGCTAAAGTTACTCCGGGCCAAGAGGCCGGTCCAGGGGCATGTGACCCTGGGAAGGAGCAGAGAATGGGGGCCCCTGCCCTTTCGGGGCGCTGGGCCACCCCAGGCCCGGACCAGGTGTGCCCGCCGCTCACTCCGAGGCCCGCCGCGTCCTGCCTCCGCCGATCACCAACTTCTCAAACTTCCCTTTCCGGGGGTGGGGGCGGCCCGGGACGCAGCGCCCTTCCTGCCCGCACAAAGGGGACCGGGCGCCCTGCGCGCCCCCCGCCGAAGCCACTTTCCTGGCCTTTGGAAAGAAAAGCCCACCCGTCCCAGCACAAGACACCGGGGCACGGGGACCCAGGCCACGTCCCGGCTTCGGCCCGCCTCCCAGGCCGCCTGTCAAGCGCAGCCCGGCGGGGACCCGGGGACCCCGGCGCCAAGTCCAGGCGGGGAGCCACTCACCCGACTTGGGAACGTGCGGCGGGATCGTGCTGGCGATGCGCGTCCACAGGACGACGTGCAGCGGCCACAGGCCCCCGAGCAGCCCCCGGCCCATGGCAGCCCCCGCCGCTCCTCATAGACCGGCCCGAGCGCGCACGCCGCGCCTCCGCGCCCTCCGGACCCGCGCCGGGCGCCCAGCAGCGGTGCGGCCAGATGTGGCGCCGCGGGCCGCGGGGAGGTGGCGGCGGGCGAGGCGCGGGGGGACCCGGCGGCCGAGGGGAGCGGAGGTGGAGGCCGGCCCGGCCGGCGGGTGCGCGCGCGGAGTGTCGTCGGGCCCGGCGTGCGAGTGACTCACGACTTCGCCCGGGCGCCGCGGGGGAAACAGGAAACTCCTCGCCAACAGCTGGGCAGGACCTCTCGCCGCCCGGAGCCTGCTCCCCGGCTCGGCTCCCGGCCCTCGCCCTCTCTCGCAGCTGCCAATCACGGCCCCGGGACCGGCCCCTCCGGGGCTTTGGCAAACTTTCAGCGGCCCCTCGCTGCCCTCCACGTTCCCCGCTCCGAGGACTGCTGAGCAATAAAGTGCACAAGTTCCAGAAAGTCACTGAACGCAGGGTGTATGCGCACTCTCCAGAGCACCCCCAACAAGCATCCTCCCACTTCCCTACAACCCTCTTCGGGCTGCTCCTAAGTGCCTCAGAGCGGGGTTTTCAAACTTCAAGTGGCTACCCAAGAGTAGATGCTGAAATCCGAGTTGTTAGCACAAGTTGTTTTTTTCCCCCAATAAAGTAGTATTTCCTCATTAGACTTGTTTCAATTAATTGTGTTTGCCTACATCGTCACATTGTAAAATGTTTATCTTACTGCAGGTGGAAAACTTCAGTGTACCCACGGACCCCCTGAAAATCGTGTTAAAAGGCGGCTTCTGCTTCAGCATGTCTTAAGAGGCAGCATTTCTGATGAGCTCTTGGGTGATGCCTCCCAGTTGGAATCGACTCTCTTTCTGGGAGTGACTCAGTGAGCAATTACTAATACAACCCATCACAGAGTGATAACTGTAACGGGAAATGTTATCTTCAGAATGTATCGGGTAGGGCAGAAAGTGTGAGAGTAAAAGTGGCCTGGGGTCAGCTAAGTGCCAGGGTTTGCCTTCCAGCACTGCCTGTGATAGGACAGGACCCTGAGCCCCTCCCTGCCAAAGGGGACATGGGTGAGAGCAGAACAGGCTGAACTTCCAACTTCCCCATCTTGGTAAGGTGGCCAGGTTTGCCCCCAAACAATCCTGGTGTATATTTGCTTCACAGTTGAATTATTAGCAGGCCCCCTTCTCTTTCCCATGTGTCCTGGTTAGATATGCTCACCCTACTTCTAGCCCTGAAAGATTTAGATTCAGTACAGCCCTCTGGTCAGGAGATCTTCCAGCAGTTTGCACAATAAAACTCTTTTATCTGAGAGAAAGCTTGTTTGCAGAGGCAGGTGGCCAGCCTTACTGGGAATAAAGGCAAATAGCTCTCCCTGGAAACCCAACCCTGCCATCTTCCCTGTCAATCTCAAGAGTTCTTTTGCGTGATCCTGGAATAAACTTAAGTCTTGTCACCACTGCTCCACCCAGCATGGAAGCTGCCTCTGCATGCATCTTTTAGGAAAAGACTACTTCCTAGCTCTAGAATTTAGGATGTAGGAAGTGGGATGAAATCAGCAGGGGTGGGCATCTTCCTTCCCACCAACGGCCTTGCCAAAGCCACTTGAGTGATGGAGGAAAGTTGAGTTCACAATCCATTTCTCCTATTTCCTCCACAGTCGCCACCCAGGCCACCAGCATCCCTTGAGTAGGAGTTTCCCATCCATGCATCCCCCGTCAGGGCCATTCTGGGCCTTTTCACTCCATTTCTCAAATTAGAGTGGAAGTCAAATTTTCCAAAACGCAAACCTTATTGTACCAACCCTTCTATTAAAGTCATTTGAAGACCTCCCGAAGCTCTTGAGCTAGAGAATAGGAACAAGCTCCTTTAAGGTATCCTGGAGCCGCTTCCCTTCTTGTGACCTTCCCGGGTTTCTCCTCTTCCACTGAGAGCATCTCTAAATTCCTAGAACTTGCCCAGGGTGTGTTCCTCCCCACTCCACCAGAGGGATGTGCACCCCCCTTCTTCCGCTTCCTCTGACCTCCCTTCCACCCAGCCTGCTCCTGGTCTTCCTGGGTGAATCCTGACTTCCTTGATCGGCAAGCTTTCCCCACCCTCCCTTTTATTATAGATTCACTTGGTATCATAGGCCTTTCCTTTTTAGCACTTACTACACCTGCAGTTTTATAATAATTTGTGTCCTTTTTTTCCTTTCCATTCTCCCAATTCACGTCCAAATTTCTCGAGGACAGGAATTATATATCTTTTCCTCCACTCACTATTGTATACTCAGGACCTAGCACAGAATAGGTGTTTAAGAGATATTTGTTATGTGAATAAATGAATGATGTAATCAAGAATCAGAAGAAAAGTGTACTTAATCATCCTATTTAATCACTTGGGACAAGGCATTCTATTACCTAACAAACTGAGATATAAACAAGCTAGATTTTAGCTTAGGATGATGTCATACTATTTCCTTTTCTTACAAATGGAGAAGTATGTGGTTTTGTTTTTTTCTTTTTTTCTAAACCTACCCAAGTTCCTCTGGCCAGTATACATACACTCACTTCCTTACTCCCAGAAACATAGTGAGGCAAATAAATGCCCAATCAATTCCAAAGGTCTTCTTTTCTATATTTATTGCATGCAATGAACAGATATTCTACATTCTTAGAGGCCAAGTTGAAGGTATTTGAATCCAGGATGGAATATTTAACTGGTGATCTCTGTCACTGTATATGCTTAATACTGATTTTAATTTTGTTTGCCTTTAACATTTCTGATATCATCCTCAATCCCCTGGGAAATTGAGAGTCTGAATTCAGCATAGCCAAGTGCAGACTCATCTTTCAGAAACCACTGAGGTGAAATCAGAGTCATGTAAACTCACGTACACTGTAATTTGACAGTCTTACAAATCTGTCCATATGACCTTCCTTTGGGGATTCTCACTGTAAGAGCAGTCTGATACCCTTAAGCCACGGTCCTCACACAGAGTTGCATATTTAACTTAATGTCATCTACTCTGCATTCACACAAGCAATTAAGATCCAGTTGCAAAAACTAGGCCTTTTACAGATGGAAACAAAAACTAAAGTATGACTCCTGGCTTGAAAAACAAGGAGGGGGAGTTTTCTCTGGTTGTCTAGTGGCTAAGACTCCGAGCTCTCAATACCGGGGGCCCAGGTTCAACCCCTGGCCAGGAAGCTAGATCGCACATGCAGCAACTAAGACCAGCACAGCCAAGTAAACAGACAAAGAAATAGAAAACTGGAGTAACTGTGTTAAAAAAAAAAGGAAAACAAGGGGGAAATTTTTATGTTCTGATCAAATTGAAAAACAGTAAAAACCCACTTGAACAAAAGTTACACAGCTTGCGTATCTTCATTTTTTCAGCTTTACAAACTCTGAACATACACACAGAAAACAACTGGGCTGGATGAAAATGTGGTTACTGCAAGTCTTGCATCTCCCAGCTGTGATGAGGCAAGAACTTTCCACTCCCCTGAATTTTCTGACATGCAGCTGTTGAGGTTACTGGAACTAAAGCAGTGGTCAGGGAAATTCCTCTCCATGTACCTTGGCCATTCTGCATCCTCGGCTCTTACCTCTGGACCAATTTTCCTTCCACTGTGAAGCTGACCCATAGCACTGAGATGGCAGTGAATGCATGAAGGACACTCAGCCTCTCAGTTCATTCATCCAGGATGCTACCTCCTCCAGGAAACACTGTGATTCCTCCAGCCTAATGTCTTCCCTCCTCCCCCAGGGAGAACTCTAGGAACATTTAGTTTATTTAACCTATCAGGCTTTCCTGGTGGCTCAGTGGTAAAAAATTTGTCTGTCTCCCAGTGCAGAAGACTTGGTTCGATCCCTGGGTTGGGAAGATCCCCTGGAGGAGGAAATGGCAAACCACTCCAGTATTCTACCCTGGGAAATCCCATGGACAGAGGAGCCTGGCAGGCTACAGTCCATGGGGTCTCAAAAGAGTCGGACACAACTGAGCGACTAAACAACAACCACCTATTTTTAAAATGTTTGTCCCATTTTGACAAGGAGCATATTTGTTTATTTAGAGGAATTTTAACCCACCAATTACAAAATCTCTGCAAACACAGATTTTTCTCAGCTGTGAACCCCTCTGTGCCCTACAGTATTCCGTGCACGTCTGTCCTCACTAAAGAGAAAAATGAGCCTCTTTCTCAACTCCATTTTCATTTCCTTGTTTGCAGTTCTCCAGATAGTCACAGAAACTGCAATTCTGCCACATGTTTACAGAAAGCATGAACAGCTTCTTTTGGAGACAACAAAACCTTTTAAAATCACAAAAGTAATATATGTTAACTTTAGGTAGAAAAATTCTGAAATACAGATAAGTCAAAGGCAGAAAATGAAAAGGATCCTTAACCCTGTCACCCAAAGATAATCCCTTAACTTCTGGAGCACATCCTCACAGTATTACTCTACTTTTCAACTTGCAGGTAAGCACACATGAGCAACTGAGGTGAGAAAGACTGTATTTGGCCAAGGTTGCAGAGTAGTATGGAGAAGGAGATGGCACCCCACTCCAGTACTCTTGCTTGGAAACTCCCATGGACGGAGGAGCCTGGTAGGCTGCAGTCCATGGGGTCACAAAGAGTCAGACATGACTGAGCGACTTCCCTTTCACTTTTCACTTTCATGCATTGGAGAAGGAAATGGCAACCCACTCCAGTGTTCTTGCCTGGAGAATCCCAGGGATGGCAGAGCCTGGTGGGCTGCCGTCTATGGGGTCGCACAGAGTTGGACACGACTGAAGCGACTTAGCAGCAGCAGCAGCAGAGTAGTAAGGACCAGAGCCCGGCTGCGAAAGAGGCCTGTCCAGCTCTGGAGTCTCCACTCTAGGACAAGCTGATCAGACAGTTGATCTACCTGCACCCTGTATTCTGAGAAGACTTTAGAATGATCAGCGCCACCCTTTGCTGTTGCTTCCTTGTCTCTTACTCATTATTCAGCCACTGCAGCCCCCACCCCCTATCCAGTGGAAACTCCGATTGGCTCACACCTTGGTCGCAACCAAATACGTTGGTTGCAACCAATACACCCAGTAGGCACAATTCAGTCGGAATCTTGTCTGACGCTGTAGATACTTGCACATCACCTCCTTCCTTTGACTGCCATGTTGCTTCTGTATCTCCTTGGTACCGACTGAATTGTATCCCCAGCATTCACAGGTCGAAGCCCTACCCTACAACATGACTGTCTTTGAGGGCAGGATCCCGACCCACTGTGACTGATGGCCTCAGAAGGAGAGGATGTTGCTGTGAATACACAGACAAAAAGCCATGTGCACTTACAGCGAGAAGGAGGCTGCCTGGGAGCCAAGACGACAGGCCTCAGCAGAAACCAAACCTGCCAACACCCTGACTTTGGACTTCCGGCCTCCCGAACTGTGAGAAATAGATTTCTGTTGGGTAAGCCATGGAGTCTGCGGTATTTTGCTATGGCAGCCCTAACAAACTAGTCCACCCCACTTTCTGCCTGCTTCTCCAGCTGCTCCTTCTCAGTATCTTCACAGGTTTGTTTCCATCCAGTCATCACTGGTCAGTGCTGGTTCTTACTGTTTGTTCTCTGCTCCTTCTCTCGTTCCTTCTGTGGAACACAGCTAATTCTATGACTACTAATCTATGATTTCCAAATCTAATTATCAGGCTCTGGTTTCTCACGTAACCTACAATCATTCCCACTGCCTACTCGACTCTTTTCATGGGTGTTCCACTGGTACCACATGCTCATTATTCTAAAATTGGACTCCAGAATATCTTCCCTGTGGTACATTTCCAATATGAAGAAAAGGCTCTATCTTTCATGGGTAACCCAAGCCGGAAACATAAAAATCAGCCAAGAGTTTGCCTCTATTTTACCCTCCAAAACCGACAGGGAATTAGGATATTTTTATTTTATAAATATTGGGTTTGTTCTGCTCTCACCCTCATATTAACACTGGTATTACTTTAGTTCTCTCTCTCATTACTTCATAGAGTCTTACGTCTGTTTCCTGATCTTTTCACCTCTTCAACCTCACCTGTTCTACTACATTCTTCACTGCTACAAAACTGTTCCCCCACCGAAATTACAACAATAACAACCACATTTAAAATTATCCAGTGGCTTCCTCTTGCCTTCAGGATAGAATTTCAGCCTACTGTCCATCCATTTACTTGACCAGCATTTGATTCTCTACTGGGACCCAAATACTCTTTAAGCACTGAAGATATGAGGACTCAGAAAATGTAATCCTAGCTTTAGTTGAAGGGCATTAGGCTGTCTTTATGATCTAATGTGAAACATATATAAGTAAACACACAATATTAATAAATCTGATAATATGATTAGCACAGTGGTGATGAGCTCCAAGCACCATGGGAGCAGACAGGCAACAGAGGCCTTTAATCTAGCTTAAGAGTAAGAGAAGGCCCGGGGGAAGAAATGCCTTTTGAGCTGAATCTTGAAGGATGGTCAAGTGAAGGCATAAGGAAAGATGTTACGGGTATATGGAATGACAGCATGAAGACAAGATGTGTGACCTTGGAGTGCATAAGGACAGGCAAAGATTTCAGAATGCCTAGATTATAAATATGAGGGGATTTTAGATGGAATGTTTTGGCCCCAATTCTGCACACCTCCCGCAATTTATGCTCTTTGCCTTGGATCTGTATGGCTCTTCTCACTAGAGGCAAAGAGTTCTTAAAGTCAAACACTGGTCTGAGGCTTGTTATGTGGATGGTAGATGGTAAATATCTAATGTGACTATTACAGTGTTATCTGAAGTTATATACAATTATGTAACTGTTCTACAATGTTGGTTATAGTATATAAGCTGTATATAAGCAGTTACAGAACGTGGCCAACACTGTTGCTTGTATAAAATCTATTCTCCCTTTTCCATACTGTTCTCAGAAATCCAATTTTGATTAGGGTGTGACTTTAACTACAACTTAGGGAACAGACTCATCCTTTTTAACGATAGATATGATCCAATTTCACACAAAGACATGTAACAAGAAATCTGATCGGAGCTTGCGAGAAAGATTTTTTCTTTATGTGACTACGAAGAAGCGCCCAAGGAAAGCCACATGCCTCTCAGCACTTCCGTTTCCCACCTCTGGACCTGATGAGGAGGGACTGACACAGAGGTGATGCCATGACCTTTCAACAATGAGAGGGATGCCAAAGGTATCACAGTAGAACCAGTGAGTCAATACGGCAGCTACCTCCATATGGATGTTACCTGACAGGTAGCCAAGCCCTCAGAATTGGCTGTGATCCCTCCCTCCCCTCACTGGACTCACACGTTCCTTCCTGCATCCAGAGGTAAGATGGGGTCTATGTTCTATTTTCCCTCTCCTTTGAAGGGCTGGCTTTGTATCTTACTTTCCCCAACAGAATATGATGGAAACGACACACCACCAGTCCAAGGACTAGTCTCAAAGAGGGACTTCCTCTCTCAGAAATGAGTTACCAGGTTAAGCAGTCTACATACCCAGAGACTGTCGTGCTCCGAGGAAGCCCACGCTAGCCACGTGAGACCACATGGAGAAAGAGGCCCTGAGCCAGGCACCAGCTATCCCAGCAGCCCGGCTGAAGCACCAGACATGTGAGTAATGAAGCTATCTTGAACGTTCCAGCCCCAGAAAATGCAGAGGGAATCGGCTCAGTGAGTTCAATCCAGATGGCAGAACCATGAGACATAATAAACTGATATTGTGTAAGTCATTAGTTCCAGACAAAACCATTCCTAACTAATACCAGAGAAGTTCACTGATCATAAGGAAAGAGGAAGATGCTCTAGTCACCATATGGCTATTAATCTGTGTACCAAATATGAATCGTATCAACTATGAATTAAGAACTGTAGGATTTCTCCAATTATCTTGCGAATTACACAATTATATTTATGTATTTGTTCTCATAAATACATATGAACATGTATTTGTATGTTTATTATACATTGCAGACATGGAAATGTACAAAATTTTGAGAGTTTTATTTTAGCAGTTCTGCATTTTCACACATTAATAAGGCATTTCACAACCCCAAAGGGAGGACTTCCCTGACGGTCCAGTGGCTAGGACTCCGTGCTCCCAATGCAGGGGACCCAGGTATTATCTCTGGTTGGAGAGCTGGATCCCACATGCCCCAAATAAAAGATTTCACATGCCACAACTGAGACCCGGAGCAGACAATAAAAATAAGTATTAGGTGTCGTGGTCCAGGCGCAGGTTGGTAAAAGAATTTCCAGACATGAGACTGAATGAGAGGGAAATAAACTTTATTAGAGTGGGAGACGCTGTTAGAACAGCGGGCCAGCTCAAGGGAGAACTGACATTGAATGGGGGTTCTTCATCCACTTTTATACCCAGGGTACAAGGAGTGGGATAGAGTTCTTGCAGGTCATTTGCTTATTGGATGAGGCAGGTATACTGAGTGGGCAGAAGAGTAAGGCAAATATCTCCTCGAGGAGGGGAGACAGGTTACATGGTTCCATTAACAGTTACAACACAGGGGAGGGAAGGACGAGAAGGGTCTGGTTTTTCCATTCCTACATTCCAAGATGCAGGAACAAGAGGTGTTCCTCTTGTTCCGAAAACCTCCCTGGTTTAATCTGCTTTTTCGTCCTTGGGTCACCACATTCCTCTCTCTCTTTATTTTTAGGACCAATTCTTTGGCCCCTTTTGATACCCTGCTCATCTCTAACTATCTACTTATTTCCCTTCTCAGGCATTTGGGAACCCAGTCTCAAAGGAAAAGGGGCGATGACCACTCTGGCTTCTTTAGGCTGTACTGGGGCATCGTGGGGCTCTGGGTTCCCTTTGCCTGTTCTCTGTCAGGATGCATTTACGGAGGCAGATGAGAGTCCATGGAATGATAAAGTGGCTTGTTTCAGCATTGTCTGGGTCTTGGCCAGGGAATATTGTCAAACTATCACTCGGAGATTTGTTGTATTCTAGAAGAAACAAACTTAACAAGAAAGTTAAAGATATTTGTCCCAAAGAGTAATAGAAACAGAAAAGCTGCTCAGGGGCTAGCCAGGAGAACCAGGGCCAGACCTTGGTTTGTGACATTAGTGTTTCTCTAGGTACGAGAAGACGCAAGGATCTGGGCTCATAAAATCTTTACCTGAAAACATCTGACTATGTGAAGGCTGGTTCTTCTGGGTTTTCCCCAGAGCTGCTGCTGCTGCTGCTGCTAGGTCGCTTCAGTTGTGTCCGACTCTCTGTGACCCCAGAGACGGCAGCCGACCAGGCTCCCCCGTCTCTGGGATTCTCCAGACAAGAACACTGAAGTGGGTTGCCATTTCCTTCTCCATTCCCAGAGCACAGGGTGCCTTATCTCTTATCTCCACCCTGAGCTCCTTTCAGGGGGTGTTGAAGGTCAGCAGCTTGCAGTGGTCATGATGTAATCTTTGCAGAGGCAGCTGGTGAGTGCCCACTTCCAGTCCCTTCCTAGCCCCATATTTGACCATGCTTTGGGGGTATTTCCTGGCCACTGTGTCCTGCGGGGCTGGTAAGGCTCATTCCCAGGTTTAACGGAGATTCCGTTGACAAGCCACTCCGTGTGCTGTTACTGGACCAGGCATTGCGAGTAGCAAAAGTCTCTGGGCCATACCTGTTTTACTAGCCTCTTGGTCCAGGAAAATATTCCCTCTTGTTGCTTCTTCTCATATCTAGAGTTATATTATTACAATCATTGATCTCATGTGGAACTGCATATCAGCATTTTATCACAGGCTCAGGCACACATTTGGTAACGTAAGAAACAATCTTCTGAAACAAGTGACTTAGAAAAGAGTATAGTGAGCAGTTATTAGAAAGGTCACAAGCAAGATTTTAAGTCAAGAACCTTCATTAGGTAGAGCCCAGTATACCCCAGGTCATCGGACTTCACTTGTTAAATGCCTATAGCCTGGTGTTAATCTCCTGGGTGTACATCATGGAGCATCTGATCTTTATCTGAAGATTGGTAACTATCTCAGAAATGAATCTTAGTAAACACTAGACCTTAATTAACAAAACTAGAAACTTAGTTTAACAATGAACAAAACTTAATACAGTGAAACATGATTTTTTTCATTATGAGGGCATTAACCCTGTAGCCAGGGAAGGCTTTAACCCATCAAATGAAAATGAGGTTTGTCAGGGAGCAGGGAAAAGCCAAGCGGCTGTCTTGGATTTCCCATAGCCCTGACGCTTTTCTTTACAGCTATTGTTCACCCATTTTTAATTCCTCCATTTAGGAGTAGACTGTTGCCATGTTTTAAGGACATCAGGATAGCAAAAGTTTAACCAAGAGGGCTTATTTTTTTGTAGAAGCAGAATGAGCTTTGTCTACATGTACCGTAATCTTAAATAATGCTTCTTTACTTTACCAAAGTAACAAAAGATTTAAAAAACAAATATAAATCACTTAAAGGCAAAGAAATTCATAATCTGTTATTGAAAGCTGCATTCTAAGAAAACTTTGTTCTCTTAACATAGAGAGTAGACTAAATTACAGTCTGTTACCAGTTTGTCAGATAACAAACAAGCAAAATTTGTTTATTGATTAATCTCAGAAAAGTCTTTTCCATAAATCTTGAAGTATCAGTATTCTTGCAAAGGCATCAGAGTGAAACCATATAGGGCTTCCCTCATAGCTCAGCTGGTAGGAAGGAAAATCTTCCTCAGCTGTGTCAGGAAGATCCCCTGGAGAAGGGATAAACTACCCACTCCAATATTCCTGGGCTTCCCTTGTGGCTCAGCTGGTAAAGAATCTGCCTGCAATGCGGGAGACCTGGGTTCAGTCCCTGGGTTGGGAAGATCCTCTGGAGAAGGGAAAAGCTACCCACTCCAGTATTCTGGCCTGGAGAATTCCATGGACTATATGGTCCATGGGGTCGCCAGAGAGAGTAGACTAAATTACAGTCTGTTACCAGTTTATCAGATAACAAACAAGCAAAATTTGTTTATCTGTTATTCTCAGAAAAGTCTTTTCCATAAATCTTGAAGTAGCAGTATTCTTGCAAAAGCATCAGAGTGAAACCATATAAGACAAGTTTAAAATCTGATTAAATTGCAATTGCCCAAGTAGCCTGGTCATTGCTGTGATATGTAATACTTTATTATGATAACTAGAATTATAATGACCACATTTTATCAGGGCATATAAGATCTATATGAATTCCACATAATTTCAGAATATCTGTATTTAGTAACATCAACCATACAGTCTAACCTGAGAAGATTTATCACCCCTTCAACAGTACTTCCCATTTAATTTAACATGTCCAATGAACCCAGGTAGGTTAATAGCTCTTTGGGATGTCTCAGGGGCCCTCTGAAGCATCCCAAAGTCAGCCAGAAATCAAGTTATCTAGGAAGTTTTGTCAATAAATAGCAAAAGGGTTTATAACACTCAGTCAGATAGAATCATATAGATCACTGTGAAACTATATATCCACTTAGCCAAAGTAACAAAGATTTCAAAGGTAAACGTAGAACAGATCACTTCAGAGGTAAAGAAACTTAAAATCCATTATCAAAGGCAGTTCAACATCTCAAGAAAACTTGTATTTATGTGCAAAACTCTTGCCTTGGGGTCCACTTTCCATACAATCTTACCACTTTCTGGACCCATTACTTTGTTCTCCCATCCTGAAACAGCCACCTGTAAGTCAGACCTACTTCCTTTTCCCTTCATAAAATGTAATTCCATTCCTCATACCTTCTTTACTGAAAACACACATCCTACTTTCCTTAAGCAACCAAGAACTGACCTTTATACTAGCATTCTATAGATTGGTGAACATAAATACCAGTGATAATTTCTTTAAAAAAATTCTAGAGAACATCTCAGGATGTCATCAAACATTATTCATTAATAGTCCAAAATCTCTAGTTTCTCTGTAAGAGGAAGTTAGTGCTACCGCCAAGTGAAGATTTTGAACAGGGGAGGGGATGATCAAAGACAATTTTATAAGATTTTCAAATTAGTGACTGGGACAACTGAAAGATGCATCTGAGGGTTTAAGACTCTTGTCAAGGAAAGCAGTGTGAAATAACAACTCTTACTAGAGTCACGATCAGGAGTGGAAGGAAATAATATTTAACTTATAATAAACCCAGGCACAATGAAAATATTATGCTTAATGTTAATAACTCTTAGACATAGCTATATTAGATTAGCAAAACAAACATTAATACTAGATATTTAATATTGAATATTTTCCAGTTCACATGAATCTGACATTCTCTAGGTTAATTTCTCTTGTATTTAGAATTGTCTGATTTGTAAGCATTTATTTTTCTTTAGGCCAATTAAATTAGAACTCATTTACAACTTCAGCAATATTATTAAAAAAAAAAAAAAGACACACATTAAGACATACATAAATCCAGACAGACAGACGGAGATCTCACAGTTTTCCACTTGATATTTAAACTATCTCTTTGATACTGCCCCCGCCTCCCCTCCACCTTTTTTTTTTTTTTTTAAGTTCTAATTTCCCCAAGGCTGAGGTCTCAGGCAAAGTGAGCTGTGCATTTCAGGGATGCTGAAAGGGTTAACTTCAAGCTTTCCCTAGGCAGGCTTTTTAACAAGCTAGCTGTTTTTAATTGCATATGCAAAAAGAACAGGTTTTGCAGTTTCCAAGAAAAGAATTTTCATTTTAACCAGTTTTCTCCAGAGTCTAAAGAATATAATGGCCATCCTGTGTCAAAAAGTCATCTTTCCTTTCTGTAGTCACCTAAATTATAGACCAAATAGTGCTCAAATTAGCTCTGATATCAGGGGCAGATCAGCTGATAAAAATCTTGGATTGTCCCTTTGGTGAGAAGTGAGGTCTTTGTCCCATCAGAAAAATCTGAAGGGTTAAGGGGATTTGCAGGAGTGAGGGAGGGAAGCTGGGTCCTTCCCCGCCCTGAGAAACAGGAGTAGTTAGAAGGGAATTCTTTAGGATGTTCAGGAGTGGGAAAAGCTTGGTTCCCTCCCCACCTGAAAGATAAGTGTAGTTAGAAGGGGATTCTTTAGGATGTTAGGAGAGTTTTTGATCCTTCAGGCTTTTGAATATAGGACAAAGACCTGGACCAAAGGGAACCTCCAAATCCTTTCCTAGAGAGCATGTGGATATGAAAAGTCCAGAAGGACTGGTCTAGGAAATCTGATGGAGAGAGACAGAGGGGGCAGGAGATAGGGAGGCAACTGAAAGACATGAGGCATGAGTCCCTCCAATCCGGATTCTGACTGAGGGCCATGAAGGACTGAATGTAAGGAAATTCTGAGTCCTTTCCCTGCTTTTGGCAAAAGCTAGCATGCCATTCAGAGACCATTTTTGGGGGTCCCCAGTTTGTACTGGGGCCAGGCCTTTTGCAGGGTCAAGATTTTCCAGTTTCTGAGAATGTAGCCAAAGGGTGAGTCTGAGAGAGGCTCTCAGGACGTACCAGAACCCAGTCTTAGCCTACCGCCATAGAATGGGGGCACCGAGAGTCATCGGCTGACAGAAAGGCGTCCCTTTCGTCCCAGTCATCTCTCCATGCGACTAATGGCACAAAAATGGCCGGCCCTCCCAACAGTTGCATCCGACAGCGAGAGGTGACCCCTGAGAACCGTGTGGCTAGGGCACCATGTGAGTCACCCTGGGAGCAACGGGGTGACTCAGCATTTGGAGATTTCCCTGAAATGTGGAGGGCACTCTTGGGATGGCTCAGAGGCAACACTTAGGCTCCTGTAAATCAATCCAGACTAAAAAGGGAAAGAAGTGAAAGTGACAGGGAAGAAGGCTGAGGAATCCGCCTTGCAATCCTATAGGGAGGCAGTGGCCGGGGGGTGAAGGTCTCTGTTTTGCTTCAACCACTATGTGCCTGACACGGTGCATGGGAGTTGTCTTGCTGGGGGCGGATGCCCTTGGGGCCTGATCCTTTCCGTGTCCCCTTTATCCTCACAGGTGAGTCTTCATGTGGCTGTTGCTGCTGCTGCTGCTAAGTCACTTCAGTCGTGTCCAACTCTGTGCAACCCCATAGACGGCAGCCCACTAGGCTCCTCTGTCCCTGGGATTCTCCAGGCAAGAGTACTGGAAGGGGTTGCCATTGCCTTCTCCAATGCATGAAAGTGAAAAGTGGAAGTGAGGTCGCTCAGTCATGTCTGACTCTTATCGACCCCATGGACTGCAGCCTAGCAGGCTCCCCCTTCCATGGGATTTTCCAGGCAAGAGTACTGGAATGGGTTGCCATTGCCTTCTCCCTTCATGTGGCAGGTGCCCTAATGGCTTTTAAGTGCCTGACCCATGCCCACACAATGAGGACTTGCTTAGCCTAGTCCTCAGTTGAAAAGAAGACGAAAGAGAGACCCTCGTTCCGGCACCCTCACTGGCAGTACTGGGTGCAGTGAGCAGTGGGCCTTTGGAGCATGCCAGAGGATGACCCTGGCCAGAGTTCCTCAATTGCTTCCACAGCACTTGCCTGTTCACAGAGGGTCCCTATGAGGAAGGAGAAGTGGGGAGGTGGAGAAGAGACCCCAAGGATCCCCCCCAAGAGGAAGAAGTGAGGAGATGGGGAAGAGACTCCAAGGTTCCACTCCGGGCCACCAAAAATGTCTGGGCATGGCTTGGAAAAGAATTTCTAGACATGAGACAGAATGAGAGGGAAATCAAGTTTATTAGAGTAGGAGATGCTGTTAAACAGTGGGCCAGCTCAAGGGAGAACCAATGTTGAATGGGGGTCCTTAGTCCACTTTTATACCCAGGGTATAAAGAGTGGGATGGGGGTCTTGCTGATTGGATGAGGCACATATACTGGGTAGGGGAAGAGTAGGGCAAATACCTTTTCCCTATGTGGTAGAAGGGGAGACGGGTTACACTGTTTCATCAGTAGTTACAATATGGGGGAAGAAGGATGATAAGGATCTGGGTTTTCCATTCCTGCATTCCAAGACCCTCCTTGGTTCAGTCTGCTCTTTCATCCTTGGGTCACCACATTAAGGGAAAAAAGGGGTCCCCCAAGAGGGACCCAGGACTACTTGATCTCCAGGAGACCCCGTTTTCCATGTCAGACTAAGAGTGTATTTTATACTCAAGACGATGATAGACACTGAAGGAGATTTTGAACAGGGGAGGGAGATGATCAAAGACAATTATATCAGATTTTCAAACTAGTGACTGGGACGACAGAAAGATGCCCCTGCTGAGGGCCTAAGACTCTTGTCAGGGAAAGCAGTGTGAAATAACAACTCTTACTAGAGTCACGATCAGGAGTGGAAGGAAATCCTAGAGAGGAAACGTAACCAAGAGCTCAGTTTGGAGGGAATTGGTGTCTGAATTGATTTGGATAAACCACAGGGATTTCTTGTGGAAGCAGCTCCCAAGCACCCTACACTTAATAATAACTACAACCAACACATGTTGTCCGCACATGTCCCTGTGTGATGTGTCCTCGTTTCACAGGTGGCGATGCTGAACCACAGGGAGACCAAGTAATGGCAGCCAGAATTCCAGCCCAGCCAGA
The DNA here is from genome assembly GCF_014754425.2 of Oryx dammah. Lineage (NCBI taxonomy): Eukaryota > Metazoa > Chordata > Mammalia > Artiodactyla > Bovidae > Oryx > Oryx dammah. The sequence continues at coordinate 55,156,298 of NW_024070193.1, forward strand.
GGGCTGCCGAGGCCAGGCTCTCGGCAGCTTTGTCACCTACTGCCACCACACCAGCCCCTCCTGGGCTCCCCGCCAGACTGAGACATTCTTAAGGCAGGGGCTGTCTTTTTCAGATCTTTAGCTTCTTTTGCCTGATCCATATTTGTTGCTCAATAAATACTGTGAAGGAGAGGCTGATTCAATGGATAAATTCCGTACCATGTAACACTCGAGAACGGAGACTCTACACATTGTGACATTTTGGAACTAGAACCTATGGTGCCCTTGATGCCTGAAGATAAAATGAGACAAGAAATGCTTGTCAAGAGATCTGAACACCAGCATAAGCTTCCTTTTAAAATGTGAGAAATGAAAAAAAAATAAAAAAAAAATAAAAAAAAAAATGTGAGAAATGCTTCCCAAAGTGAACATAGTACAAAAGAGGATAGATTTCACCCAGGGGAGAAGATTTATGTGTTTGACAATTATGTTAACCAATTCTGTCTAACAATCTTTTTGTCTAACAATACAGCAGTCTTTGGTATCCACAGGGAATTGGTTCCCAGAGCCTCTCAGATACAAAATCCTCAGATGCTCAAGACCCTTACATAATACTGCTAAATATTTGCTTATAACCTATGCACATCCTCCCTTAAGATATAATTTAAATCTTATTTCAATTACTTACAATATCTAATACAATGTAAGTACTATGTAAATGGTTGTAAATACAGTGTAAATGCTATGTAAATAGTTGCTGGTAGATTAGGAAAATTCAAGTTTCGCTTTTTAAACTTTCAGGAATTCTGTATATCAAGGCTTTTTCATCTGTGCTTAGTTGAAATGCGTAGATTTGGAACCTGTGGATACAGAGAGTTGATTATATTTACTTTCTAAGAAATGCTAGATAACTTCCCTCTCATTTTGACATCATTTTCCAAGCTTGAAAATCATTCAATGGAATACTGATTAGTTACATTACAGGACTTGAAAGTTAAAAACTTAAACATAAGTTATGACTTTACAACCAACTGTTCTAATTGTTCATTTCACAAAACTACAAAATCACTTAACAGTACATGTTGAATGACAAAAAAAATTAAGTATCTTAAGGAGGATTTATTTCGTTGGGGTCAGAGAAATACGTAACCATTTTAAGAGCTGCATCATGTAATTTGTACTCTAAATGCATGCTACTTCACAGCTTAGAACATAAAATATGCATGTATGCTAATTAGATGTAATGCATATTTGAGATTTTCTGGTAAAAACTCTGTATGGTAAAGTATTCAGAGGGTAATGGTAGCTTTTAGAAAAGAAAGTGCAAGTTGCTCAGTCTTGTCCAGCTCTTTGTGACCCCCTGGATTATACAGTCCATGGAATTCTCCAGGCCAGAATACTGGAGTGGGTAGCCTTTCCCTTCTCCAGGGGAGCTTCCCAACCCAGGGATCGAACCGAGGTCTCCCACACTGCAGGCAGATTCTTTACCAGCTGAGCCACAAGGGACGCCGTTATCAAATGACTGCACCCATAGGCAGCTTCCCAGGTGGCACTACTGGTAAAGAACCTGCCTGCCAATGCAGAAGACATGAGACGTGCATTTGATCCCTGGGTCAGGAGCATCCCCTGGAGAAGGAAATGGCAGCCCATGCCAGTATTCTTGCCTGGAAAGTCTCATGGACAGAGGAGTCTGGAGGGCTACAGTCCACAGCGTTGCAAAGAGTGAGATACGACGTAAGTGCCTTAGCACACATGCACTTCTCCTTTACTTGAGCCTTTTTTTTTTTGCTGCGCAGCTTATGGTATCTTTGTTCACCAACTAGGGATCAAACCCAAGCTCCAGCAGCAGAAGTGCAGAATCCTAACCTCTAGACCACCAGGGAATTCCCAAGCCATCTTTATCACCAGAAGTTTTGTCAGTTGACAAAAGGAGGTGATAAATGAATTTTCATTGGTGAAATAACTGGTGCTGGGACATGGAGACTGGTTTAAAGGAGTGGTCCCTTAAGCCTCACCCAGTATCTTGTGTTTGCCGCTTTTGGGAGAGTCTGACCCGTAATCTCAGATTAACTGAATTCCACTGCTACAAAACAGTCACATTTTCCTGAACTGGCTATTTCCTGCAAAATACTTTCAGGATATACAAAAGGACTGAGAGCAGAGTCTTTCCCTTCCTACAGAAGAAGCCAATGCTAGTTTGCTGACAAATATTTGTACACATAGCAGAATTCAGTCTGAGATCCACTTTCATTGTGAAGCATTACCTGGTAGCCAGGAGGTGGAGAGACCTGGAGTTCTGATCCATCTCCAACTTGTCTCATCAACCAAAGGAACCAAATATTTGTCAGTGATAAATTGGTGGGTTCACAGCAATTCTATAAACAAAGAAACTTTAGATTAATGGCTAAGAATGACTGCAGGGAGTATTTGGTAACAAAACACTTACCCTGAGCATATCAGGGGTGAAGAATTCACAGTGGGCTGCAGTGCTCTTGTGTAATCAGTTGCACAAGACTCAGATGTTATTAATTATTAACCTGCTGAATCACTGGGAAAGCATGAGTCACTTGCGCTGCAGGCATTTCAAAGGGCTGCCTCCTTCCTGAAGTTGACCATACACTCGTTGGTCCTTGTTTAGAGTTGCCAAGGCAAATGCTTATCGCCAAGTCATAATAACATCAAAACATCTGCTCCACGTCTTCATTCCTCACCTAGAGGCTATCAGAATGCTACCAGTTCTACAGATTTCACAGGAAGTCATTTAGAGAGGCTGCCTTTGAAATTTACCATTATCATTTTCCCTCCACACACACAACAAACTTCTGAAAGACAATTAAAACCTTGAGCTCTTTTCGCAGCACTTAATGTTTTGCTTGACTGATTTTATAGACACCTTTTATTATGCTCGACTCTTTCATCTGACCCATCTGCTCCAAGAAAGCATACTTGCTTCTCTAAAGCGGAACACCCATGTTCCCTATGACATTTTTCTTTAACTAGAGAAAGACAAGATTATGGTTTTACCACTGAACTTTTATAAGTTTTCAAATCAGGTCTTCTACATAAACGTGTAACAGAAAAGTAACAACTCTGTACATAAAATTCTACTTCTGGATGAAGTGTACAATACATTCTTCAGTTAGACCTTAATGTTGGTGTAGCATTTGCCAATAGGAGTTTGGAATTAACACACACACAACCATCCAGGTAATCAACAAGCACCTGCTGTATAATGCAGGGAACTCTACTCGATATTCTGAAACCTAAATAGGAAAAAAAGATATGGAAAAAGAATACGAATATATATATACGTATAGCTGACTCTCTTTGCTGTACACCTGAAACTAATTCAACACTGTAAATCAACTATACTCCAATATAACATAAAAATTAAAACAGACAGAAAATTAAATAAAAAATAAACTCCCATGAGGCACCCTTCCTTTGGTGAAGAGGCCGAGACGGCGCACACGTGCTGCGCTGGAGGGGGAATCTGTGAGCCGCGCTGGGTTAGGCGTCTTCCCCTCCGGAGGCTGCATGAGGCCCACTCCGGCCCTCAGGGGTTGTGCTGATGGTGTTGAAGGCTCTGGGTCTGTTCAAGGGATTCACCCCTGAGACATGCAGGAAGTCAGAACTCCCCAGCTTTTAGACCTCGACCCAGGAGGCTCTCCCAGTACCACCCATTGCGGCTTCGACCCCCATGGCCAACTGGCTAAGTAACTGGCCACTACGTGATCACACTGCTGGGAGGAGCCACAGAGCTCCTGCGAGACCCGAGCAGAGCGCTACATAGCACGGAAGCGACGCTCGACGCAGAGCGGCTCCAGGCTGGGGCCAGCAGCTGTTCTGGAAGACTCCGCCTGGTACCAGAAGCCGCGCCTGGGGGTTTACTAGTGGCAGTGAGCGGCCGCTTCCCCCTGAGCACGCACCGCCCCAGGTGGAGCGTGCTGACTTGCCTCAAGAGCCCCAAAGGTAGGAGTTTGGCAGTTTTTAAACCAGGTGCTCCAGGCCTCAGATTTCTCCTCCCTGTTCCTGCGTTACGGATGTCAGGTCTAGCTGGGTGGATATGATCAGATGGGAAGGACCATATCTGGGTCAAGTTCATCTGCAAGTTGAGTGGCGAAGATGTATTTGGAATCTCTTTTCCTCTAATTACAACTGAAGCAAAACTGGTAAAGTCTGCTGGCAGTGCTGTTTGGCTGAACAGAGAGATAAGACATCTCCATTTAAATGGTATTAATTTTTTGTCAAGCAGCAGAATAATTGGATAGTAGGTCCCTGAAGGAGAAAGCAATGGTAACCCACTCCAGTACTCTTGCCTGGGGAATCCCATGGACCGAGGAGCCTGGTAAGCTGCAGTCCATGGGGTCACAAAGAGTCAGACACGACTGAGCAACTTCCCTTTCACTTTCATGCATTGGAGAAGGAAATGGCAACCCACTCCAGTATTCTTGGCTGGAGAATCCCAGGGACGGGAGCCTGGTGGGCTGCTGTCTATGGGGTCGCACAGAGTTGGACATGACTGACGTGACTTAGCAGCAGCAGCAGGTCTTCATGTTTTTGCCCCTTGCAGAGGTTGACCACATAATGCAGCTGTATGTCAAAGGGCCAAAAAAGCAAGATCCTCAGAGACAACTTGCTGCAGAAGTCAGAAAACTTGTTCTTGGACAAGGACTCTGGACTCTGCTCAAAGGTGCACACAAGCCATTTAGCAGTATAGATGCACTGGAAACCATGTCTGACCTAGAGTTAAAAGAGTTCTGAAAGAACATTCATTTTCTGAATTCGTCATTGTGGACTGAGCGTCATAGATTTGCTGCAAAGCAAATGCCATTTCTGATGATTCATGAGGATATGAGATGGTCACAGGAGGTGGAGTCAGAGTATATCACAGTAACAGATGCTGAGAGTTGGTTTTGGTTGTTGGACCCTGTATCCTTGAGAGTGGCCTTTCCTTACTTAAAATGGAAAAAAAAAAAAAATTCCACACGATACAATGGCTTCAGCTATGATGAAAAATCCTTCTGGTGGTTCAGTTTTATTCATCATTCATTCTGAACTTATACCTTGGCTTATGGAAATCCAAAACAGTATGGAGTATACTCGAGGCCTGACAGTGTGAGTTACTTCATTATTTATATAGATTGGTTATGTTTGTGTAATAGTATGCTATTTTATTTCCTAATCCTTGAACATTGAGGACTACAGTAGAAAAGCATGATTTCCAGGGTTAATCTCTTTCAGTAATAGTTTTTTTTTTGTGAAAAACTAAATGCTGCCTTTCCCACTCTGTTCCCTCTTTGGGAGACAAGGAAGAACAGTGAAAAAGAGGTATAACATGGAATTATGGATACTTTTTTAAAAAAATCATTTTTTATTGAAGGATAATTGTTTTATAGAATGTTGCTGTTTTTTGTCAAACCTCAACATGAATCAGCCATAGGTATACATATATCCCCTCCCTTTTGAAGCTCCCTCCCCATCTCACCCCTCTAGGTTGATGCAGAGCCCCTATTTGAGTTTCCTGAGCCATACAGCAAATTCCTGTTGGCTATCTATTTTGCATATGGTAGTATAAGTTTCCATGTTACTCTTTCCATGCATCTCACCCTCTCCTCCCCTCTCCCCACGTCTATAAGTCAGATTTCTATGTCTGTTTCTCCACTGTTTCCCTGTAAATACATTCTTCAGTACCATTTTTCTAGATTCCATATACATGTGTTAGAATATGATATTTATCTTTTATTCCTGACTTACTTCATTCTGTATAATCAGTTCTAGATTCATCCACCTCATTAGAAATGACTCACATGTGCTCCTTTTATGACTGAGTAATATTCCATTGTGTATATGTACCAGAACTTCTTTATCCATTCATCTGTTGATGGACACTGAGGTTGCTTCCATGTTCTAGCTATTGTAAATAGTGCTGAAATGAACAATGGGATACATGTGTCTTTTTATATTTTGGTTTCCTCAGGGTATATGCCTAGGAGGGGGATTGCTGGGTCATATGGTGGTTTTATTCCTAGCTTTTTAAGGACTCTCCATACTGTCTTCCATAGTGGCTGTATCTATTTACATTCCCACCAACAGTGCAAGAGTGTTCCCTTTTCTCCACACCCTCTCTAGCATTTATTGTTTGTAGACTTTTTGATGATGTTCATTCTGACTAGTGTGAGGTGACATCTCATTGTAGTTTTGATTTGCATTTCTCTAATAATGAGTGATGTTGAGCATCTTTTCATGTGTTTGTTAGCCATCTGTATGTCTTCTTTGGAGAAATGTCTGTTTAGGTCTTTTCCCCACTTTTTGATTGGGTTGTTTGTTTTTCTAGTATTGAGTTGTATGAGCTGCTTGTATATTTTGGAAATTAACCCTTTGTCAGTTATTTCCTTTGCTAATACTTTCTCCCATTCTGAGGGTTTGTCTTCTCACCTTGCTTATAGTTTCCTCTGCTGTGCAAAAGCTTTTAAGTTTAACCATGTCCCACTTGTTTACTTTTGTTTTGATTTCTATTATTCTAGGAGGTGGGTCATAGAGGATGTTGCTTTAATTTATGTCATCGAGTGTTCTGCCTATGTTTTCCTCTAAGAGTTTTATAGTTTCTGGTCTTACATTTAGGCTTTTAATCCATTTTGAGTTTATCTTTGTGTATGGTGTTAGGAAGTGTTCTAATTTCATTCTTTTACATGTAGCTCTCCAGTTTTCCCAGCACCATTTATTGAAGAGGCTGTCTTTGCTCCATTGTATATTCTTGCCTCCTTTGTCAAAAATAAGGTACCCATAGGTGCATGGGTTTATTTCTGGACTTTCTCTCTTGTTCCATTGGTCTACATTTATGTTTTTGTACCAGTAGGATACTGTCTTGATGACTATAGCTTTGTAGTATAATCTGAAGTCAGGAAGGTTGATTCTGCCAGCTCCATTCTTCTTTCTCAAGACTGCTTTGGCTATTCGGGGTCTTTTGTGTTTCCATATGAACTGGTGAATTTTTTTGTTCTAGTTCTGTGAAAAATGCCATTGGTAATTTGATAGGGACCACATTGAATCTGTAGATTGCATTTGGTAGTATAGTCATTTTTACAATATTGATTCTTCCTACCCAGGAACATGGAATATCTCCCCATCTGTTTAGGTCATCTTTGATTTCTTTCATCAGTGTCTTATAATTTTCTGTGTATAGTTCTTTTGTCTCCTTAGGTATTTAATTTTTTTGTTGTAATGGTGAATGGGATTGATTCCTTAATTTCTCTTTCTGATTTTTCATTGTTAGTATATAGAAATGCAAGTGATTTCTTTGTATTGATTTTGTATCCTGCAACTTTGCTAAATTCACTGATTAACGCTAGTAATTTTCTGATACTAGTTTTAGGGTTTTCTGTGTACAATATCATGTCATCTTCTCTGATTGCTATAGCTAGGACTTCCAGAACTATGTTGAATAATAGTGATGAAAATGGACACCCTTGTCTTGTTCCTGATCTTAGGGGGAATGCTTTCAGTTTTTCACCATTGAGAATAGTGTTTGCTGTAGGCTTTTCATATATGGCCTTTACTATGTTGAGGTAGGTTGGAGTTGTGGATACTTTTTATCAGGTATATCTCATTGGATTTTTTTGTTGTTCGGAAAGCAAATGCAGTTTTCTGTAAAAAAGGAGAAAAGTCAGAAACCATAGTTGGCATTAGAAGTTACAGAAGAAATAGTTTCTTTTCAGGGAAAAGAAAAATCAGTACTTGACTTTTCAGAAAATTCCTAATCAATTTTCCAGTCCCTTGCTTGTGTTTCCATATAATTAAACTTACTCATAGCTTTGTTTATTTACTCAGTAAAAAAGGTAGCAGTGTCTTAAAGCTAACTTAAAAGTTGATAAATCTACCCGAAATCTGAATCTATTTCAACTTCTGTCCCCAGTCAGATTGCAACTTGAGATCAACCAGAGTTAAGTAGCCAACAAAATAAAAGAGGCAAATATTATTGCTAGATATCCAACCATATCTTTTGGTGTTCTCATACCAAAAGATATTGCAATCAGGGAAGTTTTCAAGTCAAATTTAAAGGCTTTGGAATCAAAACTTGGTTCAGGGTTCAGTTAAACCCTGCAATCATTAGGCAAGTTTCTACAGAACTTTTTCCAGCATCTGAAAAATCAAGTTAATAGCACCCCTATCCTATTTTCCTCTGAGGATCAAGTGAAACACAAACATATACCCCAAATGACTTAGAACCAGATTTGTTCTAGAAAATCTTATAGGAGGCAGCAAAGCATGGCTTCTAAGTTCAAATTCTAGTCTTTTTTTTTAACCTTAATTACTTGGATCAAGTCATTATCTCCATATACAAAAATGGAGATGTAAGAATATCTCAATTACAAAAATCTACAAGGAAAATAGTCATAAAACTTGCATATAGTATAAGCTGTTTTGCTGTGTTCCAAAGTAAATTCATATAAAAGCTGTAGTTTTAAAAATATCTTCTGGGAGTAAAGTTACAAACAATTCCTTTATTGACAGACTCTAATGTCACTTCATACTAGTAATTTTATTTACACCATAAAAACATACAGGCATCCATTATAAATGTCAGAGATCATCTCTACATTTCATAACTTCACTCAGTTTAAGGGCCAACAAAAGGTGGTTTTCATTTGTTGAAAGTCATCTGTGTTATTTCCAGCTTGGGGCCTATTATGAGCAAATCTACTATAAAAGTTCTTTATCATTTTTTGGTATGAACAAGTATCTTCATTTTGGGGGATAAAATGTCTAGGAGTTGAATTGCTCTCTGTATGTTTATATATGATCTCTATATGATCTCTGTATGTTTAATTATTTAAGAAACGGCCAAGATTTCCAAAGTGACCACACCATTTTCTGTCTTACCAGTAACATACGAGTGACCCAGTTTCTCCACAGCCTCACCCGGATTTAGTGTTGCCCTTATTTTTTATTTAACCGCACTCATAGGTATACAGTGATAGCTCCTTGTGGCTTTAATTTAATTCTCCAATAAATATTGATCTTGGACATCTTTTATGGGCTTATTTGCCACCTAAACATTTTCCTTCCTAAAACATCTTCTCATGTTGTTGGCCTATATCCTCTGATTGCTTTGTATTGTTGAATTTTGCAGATTCTTTTTGTATTCTAGACACTAGTTCTTTATCACATGTGTGGGATATAAAATTTTTACTTACCCATAGCTTGTCTTTTCATCTTCTTAAAGCATCTTTCACAGAACAAAGATGAAATTAGATTTTGATGAAATCTAATGTATCCGTTTTTGTCTTTTCTTTACTCTCTCAAAACTAAGAACTTTAATCTACAGCTAGTTCTCAAGGATTTTTCCTCCTCTGTTTACTTTTCTAAAATTCTTATGTTTTATGTTCTGCATTTAAGTCTGTGATTCATTTTGAGTTAATTTTCTTATAAGAGAGTTCCAGCTGAGCCACCAGGGGAAGCCCGAGAATACTAGAGTGGGTAGTCTATCCCTTCTCCATTGGATCTTCCTGACCTGGGAATCATACTGGGGTCTCCTGCATTGCAGGCAGATAGTTTTACCATCTGAGCTACCAGGGAAGCCCTATAAGAGAGTTAGGTCAAAGTTTTGTTTTGTTTTTGCTTTTTGCCTATGAAGTCCAAACACTCTGGCACCATTTGTTGAAAAGGCTACTGTTCCCTTTGCCCGGGAACCCCTGTGCTTTATCTCAGTTTATCTTGTGCATGCTTAGCAAGATGTGTCCTAAGGTAAATGCCTCTCTTTAAGGCAACACTTCAGCCTATAAACATTTCATAGGAATGCTCTGCTTTCAGAGAACAGGGGAAATCTGTGGACAACATTCCTGAAATGAGAAAAGTATAAAATTGGAGAACAGACTAGTGGTTGCCAGGTGTTCAGGTGGGTGGAAGGTAGCAGGGAAGGGATGTGGCCAGTAAGAGGCAACATTTGGGGACCGGGTGATGATAGAAATGTTCTGCAGCTTCTGCATGAAAGTCAATGTCATCATTGAAATACTGTATAGATTTGAACTGCGATAGATTTCACCTGTTACCACTAATGGAAAATTGGGTTTGGAATACATGGGATCTGTCTGCTTTATTTCTTATATCTGCATGTGGATCTATAATTACCTTAAAAGTTTAATTAAAAAAGCCATCTCTATCTATAGACCATGAGAATCAAATGTGATCATGTCTATGAAAGCTCTTTATAACATATATATGTATGTATGTATGTGTGTGGCGGTGTGGTGCCTCAGTCACTAAGTGGTGTCCGACTTTTGCGACCCTACGGCCTGTAGCCCTCCAGACTCTTCTCTCCATGGAATTTCCCAGGCAAGAATACTGGAGTGGGTCACCATTGTCTTCTCCAGGGGATCTTCCCCACCCAGGGGTCAAACCCGTGTCTCCTACATTGCAGGAGCCACCTGGGAAGCCCATATGTCTGTGTGTCTATATAACTTAATATCAAAATAACACACGTGGTAAACATTTCTTTGCAGGCATATGAATGTGACATTTTTTCAGTCTGTTACATTCAGTGCGTTTTCAAGCATTTAACTTTCAGTTTCTTAAGTGTATATGAAATGAAAAATAGCCAATGAGCATGCAGGTCTGATTCTAATGATAAAGAGAGATAAATAACCTCACTCCTGTGTTTACACACACAATGTGCTTTTTAGTGTTCGAGGATGCTGATGCCAACAGTGTAACTAACAGTGATGCACCAGTGGTCCTGGGCAACTGATTTAAATTCTCTGAATGTTATTTCCAAATCTTGAAAATATATTTTCCCTGGCTTAGATCAGTTCAGTTCAGTCGGTCAGTAGTGTCTGACTCTTTGCAATCGCATGAACTGCAGCACGCCAGGCCTCCCTGTCCATCACCAACTCCCAGAGCCTACCCAAACTCATGTCCATCGAGTTGGTGACACCATCCAACCATCTCATCCTCTGTCGTCCCCTTCTCCTCCTTCCCTCAATCTTTCCCAGCTTCAGGGTCTTTAAAAATGAATCAGTTCTTCGCATTATGTGGCCAAAGGATTGGAGTTTCAGCTTCATCGTCAGTCCTTCCAATAAATATTCAGAACTGATCTCCTTTAGGTTGGACTAGTTGGATCTCCTTGCAGTCCAAGGGACTCTCAAGAGTCTTCTCCAACACCATAGTTAAAAAGCATCAATTCTTCAGCGCTCAGCTTTCTTCAGAGTACAACTCACATCCATACATGACCACTGGAAAAACCATAGCCTTGACTAGACGGACCTTTGTTGACAAAGTAATGTCTCTGATTTTGTAGAGACATTACTAGGTTGGTCATAATTTTCCTTCCAAGCAGTAAGCGTCTTTTAATTTCATGGCTGCAGTCACCATCTGTAGTGATTTTGGAGCCCCCAAAATAAAGTCTGACACTTTTTCCACTGTTTCCTCATCTATTTCCCATGAAGTGATGGGACCAGATGCCATGATTTTCGTTTTCTGAATGTTGAGCTTTAAGCCAACTTTTTCATTTTCCTCTTTCACTTTCATCAAGAGGCTTTTTAGTTCTTCTTCACTTTCTGCCATAATGGTGATGTCATCTGCATATCTGCGGTTATTGATATTTCTCCCAGCAATCTTGATTCCAGTTTGTGCTTCTTCCAGTCCAGCGTTTCTCATGATGTACTCTGCATAGAAGTTACATAAGCAGGGTGACAATATACAGCCTTGATATACTCCTTTTCCTATTTGGAACCAGTGTGTTGTTCCATGTCCAGTTCTAACTGTTGCTTCCTGACCTGCATATAGGCTTCTCAAGAGGCAGGTCAGGTGGTCTGGTATTCCCATCTCTTTCAGAATTTTCCACAGTTTATTGTGATCCACATAGTCAAAGGCTTTGGCATAGTCAATAAAGCAGAAATAGATGTTATTCTGGACTCTCTTGCTTTTTCCATGATCCAGCAGATGTTGGCAATTTGATCTCTTGTTGCTCTGCCTTTTTTAAAACCAGCTTGAACATCTGAAAGTTCACAGTTCACGTACTGTTGAAGCCTGGCTTGGAGAATTTTGAGCATTACTTTACTAGCATGTGAGATGAGTGCAATTGTGTGGTAGTTTGAATATTCTTTTGCATTGCCTTTCTTTGGGATTGGAATGAAAACTGACCTTTTCCAGTCCTGGGGCCACTGCTGAGTTTTCCAAATTTGGTGGCATATTGAGTGCAGCACTTTCACAGCATCATCTTTCAGGATTTGAAAGAGCTCAACTTGAATTCCATCACCTCCATTAGCTTTGTTCGTAGTGATGCTTCCTAAGACCCACTTGACTTCACATTCCAAGATGTCTGGCTCTAGATGAGTGATCACACCATCATTATCATCTGGGTCGTGAAGCTCTTTTTTGTACAGTTCTTCTGTGTATTCTTGCCACCTCTTCTTAATATCATCTGTTTCTGTCAGGTCCATACCATTTCTGTCCTTTATTGAGCCCATCTTTGCATGAAATGTTCCCTTGGTATCTCTAATTTTCTTGAAGAGATCTCTAGTCTTTCTCATTCTATTGTTTTCCTCTATTTCTTTGCACTGATCACCAAGGAAGGCTTTCTTATCTCTCCTTGCTATTCTTTGGAACTCTCCAGTGAAATGCGTATATCTTTCCTTTTCTCCATTGCCTTTTGCTTCTCTTCTTTTCACAGGTATTTGGAAGGCCTCCTCAGACAGACAGCCATTTTGCTTTTTTACATTTCTTCTTCTTGAGGATTGTCTTATTCCTGGGGTCCTGTACAATGTCATGAACCTCTGCCCATAGTTCATCAGGCACTCTGTCTATCAGATCTAGGCCCTTAAGTCTATTTCTTGCTTTCACTGTATAATCATAAGGGATTTGATTTAGGTCATACCTGAATGGTCTAGTGGTTTTCCCTACTTTCTTCAATTTAAGTCTGAATTTGGTAATAAGGAGTTCATGATCTGAGCCACAGTCAGCTCCTGGTCTTGTTTTTGCTGACTGTATAGAGCTTCTCCATCTTTGGCTGCAAAGAATATAATCAATCTGATTTTGGTGTTGACCATCTGGTGATGTCCATGTGTAGAGTCTTCTCTTGTGTTGTTGAAAGAGGGTGTTTGCTATGACCAGTGCGTTCTCTTGACAAAACTCTATTAGCGTTTGCCCTGCTTCATTCCGTACTCCAAGGCCACATTTGCCTGTTACTCCAGGTGTTTCTTGACTTCCTACTTTTGCATTCCAGTCCCCTATAATGAAAAGGACATGTTTTTTGGGTGTTAGTTCTAAAAGGTCTTGTAGGTCTTCATAGAACCATTCAACTTCAGCTTCCTCAGCTTTACTGGTCAGGGCATAGACTTGGATTACCGTGATATTGAATGGTTTGCCCTGGAGATGAACAGAGGTCATTCTGTCATTTTTGAGGTTTCACCCAAGTACTGCATTTCAGACTCTTTTGTTGACCATGATGGCTACTCCATTTCTTCTAAAGGATTCCTGCCCACAATAGTAGATATAGTGGTCATCTCAGTTAAATTCACCCATTCCAGTCCATTTTAGTTGACTCATTCCTAGAATGTCAACATTCACTCTTGACATCTTCTGTTTGACCACTTCTAATTTGCCTTGATTCATGGACCTAACATTCCAGATTCCTATGCAATATTGCTCTTTACAGCATCAAACCTTGCTTCTATCACCAGTCACATTCACAGCTGGCTTAGATAGGGATGATATAACATGAGAAATCAATGGATATAAAAGCACCTTATGAGGATATGCTCACATATTTTAAGATTTATTTATTAAAGTGTTATTACAACAGGGAAATGATTTGGGGGCATTCTGATCTACAGTATTTCTGAAGATTAAATGATATTCCAGGTGTGAACCTGATGCTGTTAAATATAGCATGTTTTAAGAACCTGTGTGAGTATTCTGTCCTCTTGAGTCTAAGAGAACTTGGAATGCACTGATACACAGAACACCATGAAATAACACTGAGTGATTTCTGAGGCTAGGTTCTAAAAGACGGTCCAGCTTCCACCATGTCTGTGGCAACACTAGCTGTTGGAATTCCACACTGCCAAGTAGGAAATCCGACCACCCTAAGGTGGCTATGACCATGAGGCATTCTGGAGAAGACACTTGAGGAGGCCTTGATGTTACTCCCAGGAGCTCCAGTGAGCCCCAGCCACCTGCATCATCTTGGCTCAGGCACCAGACGTGCAAGGAACAAATCCTAGGTAGGCCCAGGCCTCATCCGCTCAAGCCCCAGCCATTTGAGTCTTCCCCAGACAGTTTCCAGGCAGAAAAGTGCATACAAGCCACATTGACTACCTCTTGTCCAAATTCCTGAGCCATGACGTTCAAATATGGTCATTGTTGCTGCTGCTGCTGCTAAGTTGCTTCAGTCATGTCTGACTCTGTGCGAGCCCATAGACGGCAGCCCACTAGGTTCCTCTGTCCCTGGGATTCTCCAGGCAAGAATATTGGAGTGGGTTGCCATTTCCTTCTCCAATGCATGAAAGTGAAAAGTGAAAGTGAAGTCACTCAGTCGTGCCCGACTCTTAGCAACCCCATGGACTGCAGCCTACCAGGCTCCTCCATCCATGGGATTTTCCAGGCAAGAGTACTGGAGTGGGTTGCCATTGCCTTCTCCCAAACATGGTCATTGGTTGTCACTAACTTCTGGAGTGGGTACATTATACAGTAATAAATAATCAGAACAGTTTTTTAGCCAGTTTTCATGAAACCCAGCATAATCCTCATTTTTATAGATGGAAGCTGAGAGTCAGAGAACTTATGTGACTTTTACATCTGCCTTTGATAACGGCAGATCAGGGACTGGAATGCAAAAGTAGGAAGTCAGGAAACACCTGGAGTAACAGGCAAATGTGGCCTTGGAATGTGGAATGAAGCAGGGCAAAGACTAATAGAGTTTTGCCAGGAAAATGCACTAGTCATAGCAAACACCCTCTTCCAACAACACAAGAGAAGACTCTACACATGGACATCACCAGATGGTCAACACCAAAATCAGATTGATTATATTCTTTGCAGCCAAAGATGGAGAAGCTCTATACAGTCAGCAAAAACAAGACCAGGAGCTGACTGTGGCTCAGATCATGAACTCCTTATTACCAAATTCAGACTTAAATTGAAGAAAGTAGGGAAAACCACTAGACCATTCAGGTATGACCTAAATCAAATCCCTTATGATTATACAGTGGAAGTGAGAAATAGATTTAAGGGCCTAGATCTGATAGATAGAGTGCCTGATGAACTATGGAATGAGGTTTGTGACATTGTACAGGAGACAGGGATCAAGACCATCCCCATGGAAAAGAAATGCAAAAAAGCAAAATGGTTGTCTGGGGAGGCCTTCCAAATACCTGTGACAAGAAGAGAAGTGAAAAGCAAAGGAGAAAAGGACAGATATAGGCATCTGAATGCAGAGTTCCAAAGAATAGCAAGAAGAGATAAGAAAGCCATCTTCAGCAATCAATGCAAAGAAATAGAGGAAAACAACAGAATGGGAAAGACTAGAGACCTCTTCAAGAAGATTAGAGATACCAAGGGAACATTTCATGCAAAGATGGGCTTGATAAAGGACAGAAATGGTCTGGACCTAACAGAAGCAGAAGATATTAAGAAGAGGTGGCAAGAAGACACGGAAGAACTGTACCAAAAAGATCTTCACGACCCAGATAATCATGATGATGTGATCACTAATCTAGAGCCAGACATCTTGGAATGTGAAGTCAAGTGGGACTTAGAAAGCATCACTATGAACAACGCTAGTGGAAGTGATGGAATTCCAGTTGAGCTCTTTCAAATCCTGAAAGATGATGCTGTGAAAGTGCTGCACTCAATATGCCACCAAATTTGGAAAACTCAGCAGTGGCCCCAGGACTGGAAAAGGTCAGTTTTCATTCCAATCCCAAAGAAAGGCAATGCAAAAGAATATTCAAACTACCACACAATTGCACTCATCTCACATGCTAGTAAAGTAATGCTCAAAATTCTCCAAGCCAGGCTTCAACAGTACGTGAACCGTGAACTCCCTGATGTTCAAGCTGGTTTTAGAAAAGGCAGAGGAACCAGAGAACAAATTGCCAACATCTGCTGGATCATGGAAAAAACAAGAGAGTTCCAGAAAAACATCTATTTCTGCTTTATTGACTATGCCAAAGCCTTTGACTATGTGGATCACAATAAACTGTGGAAAATTCTGAAAGAGATGGAAATACCAGACCACCTGACCTGCCTCTTGAGAAACCTATATGCAGGTCAGGAAGCAACAGTTAGAACTGGACATGGAACAACACACTGGTTCCAAATAGGAAAAGGAGTACGTCAAGGCTGTATATTGTCACCCTGCTTATGTAACTTCTATGCAGAGTACATCATGAGAAACGCTGGACTGGAAGAAACACAAGCTGGAATCAAGATTGCCAGGAGAAATATCAATAACCTCAGATATGCAGATGACACCACCCTTATGGCAGAAAGTAAAGAGGAGCTAAAAAGCCTCTTGATGAAAGTGAAAGAGGAGAGTGAAAAAGTTGGCTTAAAGCTCAACATGCAGAAAACGAAGCTCATGGCATCCGGTCCTATCACTTCATGGGAAATAGATGGGGAAACAGTAGAAACAGTGTCAGACTTTATTTTTTTGTGCTCCAAAATCACTGCGGATGGTGACTGCAGCCATGAAATTAAAAGACACTTACTCCTTGGAAGAAAAGTTATGACCAACCTAGATAGTATATTCAAAAGCAGAGACATTACTTTACTGACTAAGGTCCATCTAGTCAAGGCTATGGTTTGTCCAGTGGTCATGTATGGATGTGAGAGTTGGACTGTGAAGAAGGCTGAGCACCGAAGAATTGATGCTTTTGAACTGTGGTGTTGGAGAAGACTCTTGAGAGTCCCTTGGACTGCAAGGAGATCCAACCAGTCCATTCTGAAGGAGATCAACCCTGGGATTTCTTTGGAAGGAATGATGCTAAAGCTGAAACTCCAGTACTTTGTCCACCTCATGCGAAGAGTTGAGTCATTGGAAAAGACTGTGATGCTGGGAGGGATTGGGGGCAGGAGGAGAAGGGGATGACGCAGGATGAGATGGCTGGATGGCATCACCGACTCGATGGACGTGAGTCTGAGTGAACTCCGGGAGTTGGTGATGGATAGGGAGGCCTGGTGTGCCGCGATTCATGGGGTCACAAAGAGTCGGACACGACTGAGCGACTGAACTGAACTGAACTGAGGATGGAACCCAGGTCTGCCTGAAGGCAGATTCTTTGTCCTACCCACAGTCAGGCTCACCTCCATGGGCAAATGTGTGCCTACTTTGCTAAGTGCAAACGATGAAGGGGCAGAAGGAGAACTGGGCATTCTTACTCTGGTGCTTGTTTTTTTCTGCCTGTCTGCAGGGTGATCATTTGAGGGGCTGATTCCTTCCCATTTGTTATTATCTGCCTCAGACATCTTAATTAAATGCTTTGGAGGCCAGTAAGTACTATGCAATCAAAACTCAAAGCAGTTTTCTCTCTCTGGAAAAAAAAAAATGTAAAGTTTCTGTTGACGGTTCAGATTCCAGCTATTGATTTCTGCTCTTGTTTTTTTAACCTATTTTCTCTCCAAGAGTGCAAGTCCGCCAATGAGATAAGAATAAATAAAAGCAAGTTGGTGTCATTTGAGTGAAAAGTGGGCATGTCAGGTGGGGTGGATCAGACACCTGATAAGGCTTGGGCTGATAGTTCAATAGCAGAAGGTTTAAGAGACCTTCAGTTAAAACTTGTTTGAACTTGAAAAATCCTTTCTTGAAATCCCTATGCAAGATCTTTTTACTTTTATAGTCATGTTTGTTCTACATATACTCTCGCAATGAGAATAAGAAAAAGTTGAGAGGCAAACCAAGAGAGCAAAGGGATGATGTATCAAACAGTGAGCATTTTGTCAAGTAATGATTTACATGGAAAAGAGCCCAAGGTCTGGAGGGCCCACAAGGTAGTTCCAAGGTGGCAAAGAAACACCAAAGTAGTGTCTGGAGGAGAATTCTCCATTTTCTACACTTGCTTCCTAAGAGCTGTCCATATTCATTCTTATATATTGTTCATATTTATTTCTATTATGCTTGTTTTGCATAAAATTGGGCACTTTGGTTCTGTGAGCTTGTATTCACAATAAGAATGATCACCAGATTCTTAGAGAGAGTGACAAGTGGAGAAAGAAGGAATGTGTGCTCTGTGCTCAGTCGTGTCTGACTCTTGGCAACCCCATGGACTATAATCCACCGGGCTCTTCTGTCTGTGGAATTTTCCAGGTAAGAATTCTGGAATGGGTTGCAATTCACTATACCAGGGGATCTTCCCAACCCCGGGATCAAACAGGCATCTCTGCATTGGCAGGCAGTGGTGCCACTGGGAAACCCTGAAAGAAGGAATAGGGTTTGTTTATAAAAAGTGAAATATCAACTCCATTATAGCCGTCGACTGAGCATTAGTAATGTGTGGGAGGCTCCGACTGCAGATCTGCATATGTTTTTCATTTAACCTCACAGTGCTGTGAGGTTAGTTTCCATACTCCGTTTTGTGTGAGAAATTGCGTTTTAGAGACATTAAGTTACCTTGGAAATGGCAAAGCTCCCATTTGAACACCCATTCACCTTATCTAAAAGCCTATGTTCATTCTGCTGTGTAGGTGTTTCCCATGTATATACAAGGTGATCTTAGTTCTAAGATGGACAGCATTCGTTTCAATATTTATGTATTTATTTAACAGTATATTAGGAAAATTATGTAAGAGGCACATTAAGCTCAAATATGCACAGATATTATTTCTCACAATAGAATTTAGATACGTATTTAGGCTTTTTAGAAAGTAGCTCTTGAGTTTTAATTTGTTCAGATTTACTGATACTTAACACAATGGCAACCCACTCCAGTACTCTTGCTTGGCAAATCCCATGGACGGAGGAGCCTGGTAGGCTGCAGTCCATGGGGTCGCTTTTCACTTTTCACTTTCATGCATTGAAGAAGGAAATGGCAACCCACTCCAGTGTTCTTGCCTGGAGAATCCCAGGGATGGGGGAGCCTGGTGGTCTGCTGTCTATGGGGTTGCACAGAGGTGGACATGACTGAAGTGACTTAGCAGCAGCAGCCTCAGCAACACAGATATGCAGATGACACCACCCTTATGGCAGAAAGTGAAGAGGAACTAAAAAGCCTCTTGATGAAAGTGAAAGAGGAGAATGAAAAAGTTGGCTCAAACCTCAACATTCAGAAAATGAAGATCATGGCCTCTGGTCCCATCACTTCATGGGAAATAGATGGGGAAACAGTGTCAGACTTTATTTTGGGGGGCTCCAAAATCACTGCAGATGATGATTACAGCCATGAAATTAAAAGACGCTTTACTGCTTAGAAGGAAAGTTATGACCAACCTAGATAGCATATACAAAAGCAGAGACATTACTTTGCCAACAAAGGTCCGTCTAGTCAAGGCTATGGTATTTCCAGTGGTCATGTATGGATGTGAGAGTTGGACTGTGAAGAAAGCTGAGTGCTGAAGAATTGATGCTTTTGAACTGTGGTGTTGGAGAAGACTCTTGAGAGTCCCTTGGACTTCAAGGAGATCCAACCAGTCCATCCTAAAGGAGATCAGTCCTGGGTGTTCACTGGAAGGACTGATGCTGAAGCTGAAACTCCAATACTTTGACCACCTCACGCAAAGAGTTGACTCATTGGAAAAGACTCTGATGCTGGGAGGGATTGGGGGCAGGAGGAAAATTGGACGACAGAGGATGAGATGGCTGGATGGCATCACTGACTCTATGCACATGAGTTTGCGTAAACTCTAGGAGTTGGTGATGGACAGGGAGGCCTGGCGTGCTGCAGTTCATGGGGTTGCAAAGAGTTGGACATGACTGAGCGACTGAACTGAATTGAATTGAACTGAACTGAACACAAGTGAGATGTGGTTTTAAAAGTGATAGCAGTGATATTAGGATTGGAGTATGCTGTTAAAGGAAAAGCATCACTCCTTTCAAAAGTTTCTGTTTAATTTATTAGGAATATAAATCACATGTATTTCCACAGTATTGTTCTCCAATAAGATACTACTCATCCATCTGTCCATCCATCCACCTGTCATCCATCTGCGCCTCCACCCACCCATGCACCTATCAGTCCATCCATCCATCTACCCACCCATCCCATCTGCCTATCCATCTATCTATTCATCCATCCATCTACTCATTCAGTGGCATTTACTAATACCTGGAATGTTATGGAAATAGTACAGTTAATGCATGTTCCCTGTGTTATAAGAGTGCATGTCTACTGGGGGAGATGGCCATACAAACACATTCTTGTGACATACATATTCGTTAGCAAAGTACTGTGAGTTCAGCTGAGGAGTAAACTACTGTCCAAGTCTCCAGATTTCTGAGAACATTTCACAATGTGGAGAATTCTATTGTAGACATAAGCTGACACTAAATCTAGTCTACCGGCAGGACGGGTTGAAAACCTGCTACCTATATCTGAGAAGTCTACCAGATGCAGGTGCTGCCTACGTCTGGGAACCTAGTTTGGGGGAAATGTGAGACATGGCAGTGTAAAATGTGAGAGCTCTAGCATAATTACCACCCAGAGCTTATGCTACTTCAACACACTTCTTTATTAGATAAAATTATTTTCAGTAGTAATTTTCATAGTAATAATGATCAGAAAAGAAACACAGAGTAATGGTTTAATGCTTTTTAATTACATTAATGTATTCTTTGAACAAAGGGGAAGATGTAAGCCATCATATTGTTCACTCATAGTAATGAATGATAACATTACATTTGGCTTTTGAGGCTTAGCTTCTGCCAATTTATTAATAACCTCATCAAAATTAATCTTAACATATTCCTAGAAAAAAAGAGGATAACTAGATTTTTAAAATTGATTTCACTCACAGTTTATCAGAGAACACATTTTATTCATTTTAATTTCAGGAAGTTTCTTTCACATGAAGCAACGTATATAAAAATAGTTACAAAAAATTTTAAACATCAGAGTAAATTTGGCAGAGATTATTAAAACTCTATTTTAAAACAAATCTCCCCAAATACAACAACCCATATATTTGTTCCTTCAAGACAGTGTGATTGATTGTAGGGGGTTAAATTAAGGTTTCTGCAGTTGAAGAACTATAAACACAAATTAAAACACCAAACAATGACAGAACTCGTCACTCAGGTTCTGTTTCTTGTCTCTGGAATCACTGTGCCATTTTTATTTATTTCCAAGCTACTGTCCAGACCCAGGAAGGTGTAGTACAGCAGAGGTTAGAAATAGGAACTTAGCCCAAACTCCGCTCAGAGGATTTCAGACTGTCTCAAAATTTACCGTCAAAGTGGATTCACATAGCTGGATCTGGGTGTTCTGGGTCAAGCTGTCTAACTACGGATTTTTCAGAGTTTCTTGTAGAAATAATATATTAATTTTCTGCTTCTACATTAAAAAATATTATAACCACAGCAATTGCTTGGAACTTAAGCAGCAACATACTTTTATAGAGAAGAATATCTCAGAATCACTGGCAGTCTTCAGGTTTGCTAACGTGTGCTATTAATAAGAGTAGGCTGACTTTTAGTCAGTTTGATTACTGTTTTAGTGTTGTCACATGCACTACACCCCTGTCCGATTGACTGCGGTGGGAATCAGCCCCTCCTGGGCTCTCCTTGGTCTTGGGCAATCTTTGTTAGATGTTGGAACTGAATCATGTCTCATGAGGCCCCAGGAATTGGGCCTGGCCTTTCCAGCAAGGTTAATGATGTTGTTAGTAACGATAAACTGCTAATCCCTTGTATGAGGCTCTTAAGTTTATGGGGAGAAAGCAGTCTGTCCAGGTAAGGATTCTGCCCATACCCCTGCCCTCTGGGATCCCTGCTCACTGGCGTCTGGAAGGAAACCACATCATCTTCCCAGCACAGAGGGCTTGGGCTCTCTGTGTTCTGCTTGTCTTTGCCCCGCTGAGGGATAAGCTGGCTTCACCTGTAGATTTGCGACCTCAGTCAAGCTGGAAAAGTGCATATGCTGAACTCAAACAGAAATGACATGTTCAGATAGCAGTGGAGGCCAGCAGGCCGTGGGCAGGAGGAGGTGAGGCTGGGGATGCAGCCTGCACACAGGAAGGAGGGCCTCATTCTGTCCCAAGGGAGTAGAATCTACTTCATCCTTGCCAGTCATTGCCACATGAAGGCTTGCTGCTGACAGATACTTTAGTGTTTTAAAACACATACCAGTCGTTTTGCTTTTCAATGTTAAATCTCGTGTTTTTAAATGTAGGCAATGCATTTAAAATATTAAAAACCTGTCTGAGCCAAACAACATTTCTCTGCAGGCCAGTTGATGGCCTCCAGATTGGGTGGGCTTTCTGATTCTTGGGTTTCCTTCATGACCCCACCTTGCTGGAAAGAAGAGGCTGAGCTGTATTTCCTGGGTAGGGCATCCAAGGGGCCTTCCCAGATGGCGCTAGTGATAAAGAACTTTCCTGCCGATGCAGGAGACATAAAAGACAGAGGTGCCATCTCTGGTCTAGAAGACCCTCTGGGAGGAGGAAATGGCAACCCACTCCAGTATTCCTTACCTGGTGAATCCCATGGACAGAGGAACCTGGTGGGCTGTGGTCCATGTGGTCGAAAAGAGTCAGACACGACTGAAGCAACTTAGCACACACATGGGGCACCCAAAGAATGGTTTCGTGAGTGATGCCAAGCTCACAGCTTGGACTTTCATAAATCAATGAGTGCATTGTTGGTTTGATCCAAATCTGCTTAATCCATCCAGATCTCACCCACCAGGCTGGGAGAAAAGGGGTTCACCTTCTTATCAGTGATCTCCATTCTACATTGTGGTTCTGAGCTCCATTTAACATCAGGTTGACTTTTGCCAATTAAGACTTAAATACAAATGGAAATGAAACAAAAAGAAATTCCCAAAGACAGACAAAATGAAGGGCCAGAATCATTTTGTGATAATAAGCTTCTTTATTTTCATGATGAAAGGTAGGTCATACCCTTCCTAAAGGATACATTCAGTTCAGTTCAGTTGCTCAGTTGTGTCTGACTCTTTGCGACCCCATGAATCTCAGCACGCCAGCCCTCCCTGTCCATCACCAACTCCCGGAGTTCACTCAGACTCATGTCCATCGAGTCGGTGATGCCATCCAGCCATCTCATCCTCTGTTGTCCCTTTCTCCTCCTGTCCCTAATCCCTCCCAGCATCAGAGTCTTCTCCAATGAGTCATTAAGTAAGAATTATCCTTACTGTTTGCTTTTGACACACTTGTGTGTGGGTACCTGTGTGTGTGTGCACTTCTATGAGCTTGTTTCTGTGTGCATATGTATATGCAACATTTCCAACTTGAGCAATTATTAAGGACACTTTTAAAAAAAGATTTTTTGATATGGACCATTTGGTTTTAAGTCTTTATTTAATTTGTTACAATATTGCTTCTGTTTTATGTTTTGGTTTTTTGGTACAAAGCCGTGTGGGTTCTTAGTTCTGTGACCAGAGATCCAGCCCACACCCCTGGCAAAGGCTTAACCACTGGACCACCAGGGAAGTCCCTAGGGACACTTTTTTAAACTTGCAGTTTCCTGCAGCTTACTCTCCCTGCCCGTTTCAGTTCTTCTTTTATTGCCTCAGTATTTTCCTAAATTATACAAAATATTGTTTTGAAGAAGGGATTTCTAAAGATTCACAAGAGATAAGAAGTCATGGAAATTAAAAAGGGAAAAAGGGGAGCAGGAGGAGGCGAAGTCAGAGGAAATGAAGCCTGGACAGAATTGTTACTCATTTTAGTCATTAAAGACATTGCTCTTTATCACCATCTGGGTCCTGGCGGGCTTGCCTTTTCAAGGAAACCCTGTACTCTCTGGTTCTTTGAGTCCCTGTTTCATTGTGATGGGAGGGAGCACTTATTCAAATATAATGCCCTTTCCGGAGAAATTAGAAAAACATATTGAAAGTCAATGTGTGAGAATTCTCTCATTCCCAGTCTTCCTGCCTTAAAGGACATTTTCATTTGCATTGTTTGTTGTGAACAATTAAACTAGAGAAGAGAGCATGGCCGATTGTAAATTAAACCTTTTCAGAAGAGGATTAAAAATGATCCTATAAATGGGCTCTTAAGTGTGAAAGAATAAGCTTTAACTCTGAGTTGAAAACCAATTCTGTACAGGAACTGAAGCAAGAGCATTTAATTAATTACTGTTGATCCTCTTGTATTGGGATAAACAAAAAGGAACTAATTTTCTTAGGACCTTTCTGTTTGGTTTTTAGGAACAATTGCATTCACTGAGAAGGGTAATTATTAGTGCAAAAAAATGCCTGTGGATGCTTTACAATCACAGGGACAATATTGAAAGTCCATGCTTGAAATTTAATCTGTCTCTAGCTGCTGTGATGTAATAAAATACCTGAATTTTAGCCATTCACAAAGTACTGCTTGCATTTGTCTGTACTCTGCCTGTTTTTGTTTTTGTTTTTAAACTCCTATATAAGAAAAAATCTGCATCAGTCATTTAGAATAGTTATTCTAAAATATTGCCTCATTGATGAAAGGAGCAAAGCATTCCTGGTATGGGCCAAGAAGTGACTTACGTATAACATTTCCAATGAATATTTTACTTTTTAATTTGCGTACATAGACACAAGCCAAAAGAAACCAGGAATGTAATTTCAGAATCTGTATATGAGAATTTCAAGGCTGAATGTCAAACACAAGAATTTAGAGAAGAAGAAGAAAAAAGAAACCAATGTCAAAGACAAAGGGATAATCATCCTTGTAACTGAATCTTTGCTCACATCCCAAATTATTGAAATAAATATCTTTTTAGGGCAGTATTGGTTATAAGGAATCTCAGTGGGTTTCCAGTTTTAGACTTTGCTTGAAATAAAGAAACTTGGTCCCTGCCCCAAATTAATGAATCCGAATATCTAATTTATGAGCCTGGAATGGAATCTCGGAAACTGAATTTTAAATAAACAGGCCTAGGGGATTCTGGTGCAGAGCACATTTTGAGAAACCCTACCCTACAGCTGCAACAAATTACACGTTTATCAGACGTTTTGTGAGCAGCTAAACGCTTTTTAAACTCAGTATAGAAAGAGAACAAACAACAGAGCGGCTGAGACCAAGGCAGGTGGTCGGTCATTCTAAGAAGCGGCAGCCTTGACCTGCCCTTCAACCTTCAGAGGTGACCCAGGAAATGTCCCCAGGGCCTGCCAACCAGTATACATTGCTTCTCAAGCTTAATTCCACAAAAGCCCTTCTAGCCCTTTACTGGGAAGAACTACAAAGTTGACAGGAACATTCTTGTGAGAATTTTGCTACCGTTTTGGGGGACTTGTGTCTAATTGAGACTAACATGTACAGGGCAACCGCATCTCCGCTAACCCACCTTAAACACCCCAGGGCAAAGTCCAGGAGAACATCCGACTCCAGCCCCTCGCACATTCATGGTGGAGCTAACGCACTGAGCGAGAGCCGGCTGCTCCAGACTTGTCGATAAATAGAAGTCAACGGCCTCAAACTTTGGGTCTCCTTATAGTTTAGTGTTTTTGTTTCATTTACCTGAGAGTGTTCAATTAATAACTGATGTTTACAGCAAACCTCATCCTTCTTCTCTGGCCCGTCCTATCTTAGTATAATACTTTCCTAGAAATTTTTTTTTTAAGTGGTATTTCAGAGTTTCTAACGGGACAACCTATGGTACAATTTGTACACGCACACAGGCACACACACACTTGAGATTCAACATCAAACTATCAGAGCATCCTAAGTAAAATTCTATAACTTGCACAAGTGCTCAAAACTATCTTCTCACACATCGTTTTATTAGTGAACTGATATCAATTTGTGTTTTAAAAAACTTAAAAACATTCAAAAATTACAGACACATGAAATAAAAAGAATTAGGATGAAATCTAAATGCAAGCAAGGGTCAGGGCACCCAACAGAGCCTGGAGGGAGGAAGAAAGAAAATGCACAACCTGAGATCCTCTATTGTTGGGATGTATATTTGTTTTTAAACCAAGTAGTCCTTATTCAAAGCCAACCAATTGTTCGGAACAATTGTAACTATTCCTGATCCTAATGTCAGGAAGGATATATTTTTCAAGGACCTTTGTAAATGGATCATTGTGTAACCGAGTCGGACTGTGCACAGAGCCTCCGTTTGACAGTGGCCGCTGCACCAGCCTGCCCAGCGCTTCCTGGAGCTGGTCCGCTTGCTCGAAGCAAAGCAGAGGGGAACAGATGGTCTGTCTACACTGACCACCTAGAAAGAATTTAAGGCACACACTCCCAAAGCCCTTGCCTACAGCAAATAAATGGAATCTAATTTTTAATAAAGACATGTTATGCTCTGCTGCTGCTACACTTCAGTCGTGTCCGACTCTGTGCAACCCCATAGACGGCAGCCCACCAGGCTCCTCTGTCCCTGGGATTCTCCAGGCAAGAACACTGGAGTGGGTTGCCATTTCCTTCTCCCATAAATATTAACGGCACAGATTCTTGAGGCCAAGCTTCCAGGCTTTAAAAGCCCTCACCGTACTGCTATTAGTGGAATGACCACAGACAAGTTATATAGTCCTTACTAGCCTCAGTTTCTTTGTAGGGATGGTAACACTTAGCTCACGAGGTTTTGTGAGAATGGTACGTGTTACAGTGCCAGGCACATAGTAAGTATTACGTACATGTAGTTATCCTATACAGGTCTTTGAACTGAACCATCTAAAATGTTCTACTCCTAATTCTAGCATATCGATAGATGGATGGGGGAGAGTGTTTTCCATCCTAAGTGGCTTTCTTGCACCAGCTGAGCATCCTAAAATTTGCCTCAGTTCTACCCAGTCTACTGGAGATAATGTCAGATCCCAGGGGGGAAGGGCTCAGTTCTCCAGGGCTGCCCTCAGCATCTGATTGCCAACCACAAATCCAGGTGGTCTCTTGTTCTTCTGACTGATCACTGGCTATAAACCAGAGGTTCCCATCACCCCATTCTTTGGGTTCAATTAATTTGCTAGAGCAGCTCACAGAACTCCAAGATATTTTATTTACTAGATTACCCCTTATTTAAAAACACACACACACAAAACAGCCAGGTGAAAGAGATGTGTAAGGCAAGGTATGGAGAAGAGCTTGGAGCTTCCCTGCCTTCTCCAAGTGTGACTCTCCCAGAATTTCCACGTGTTCACCAATCTGCAAGTCCTCCAAACCCTATCCTTTTGGGTTTCAATGGAGGCCTCATTACATGGATGTGGGTGATTAAATCACCTGCTACTGATAATTTATTCAATCTCCAGCCCCCTCTCCTCTCCCCAGAGATCAGGGGATTCCAACCTTCTTCTCACTGTTGGTTGCCCTGGAAACCAGCCCTCAGCCTCAGGTCCTTTCCTAAAGTCACTCCACTAGCTAAACCCAGTCTTCATGAAACAGGGGTTGTAATGAATAACAAGGTACCCATTTCCCTGTAGGACTCTGAGAAGATTTCAGAAACCAAGGACAAGACGTGTGCATGCTCAGCTGCTCAATCATGTCCAACTCTTTGCAACCCCGTGGACGGTAGCCAGCCATCTCTGCCCATGGGATTCTCCAGGCAAGAACACTAGAGTGGGTTGCCATTTCCTCTGGGGATCTTCCTCAGCAGGGATCAGACCCGTGTCTCCTGAATTGGCAGGTGGAGAAGAGCTTGGAGCTTCCCTGCCTTTTTACCACTGAGCCACCTAGGAAAGCTAAAGACCAGAC
Organism: Oryx dammah; assembly: GCF_014754425.2. NCBI lineage: Eukaryota > Metazoa > Chordata > Mammalia > Artiodactyla > Bovidae > Oryx > Oryx dammah. Next base: position 55,184,063 of record NW_024070193.1, read on the forward strand.
ACCAAATATTATAATGAGATATATTCCCACACCTCTCATTGGTAAGGAAATTGCAAGCATTTGAGGGTCTCTGATCCAGGGAACATTGATAAAGACCAAATAAATGAGAAGTAATTTGGTCATATTTCTTATCAATTATAATATCACACATGGTATATGTATTTTTTAGGGTTCAGATTATCTATTCCTCATAAAAAATTGACCCCAAACATAGTGACTTTACAAGGCAAGTATTTTATTACATCTCTCAGTTATATAGGACAGGAGTTTGGTAGGGCTCACATGGGTAATTTTTCTGCTGCAATGACGGGGTCGTTCGGTGGGTCTCAGCTGGTGGCTGGGCTGAGCTGACCTGGGATGCAAAATGGCTTTATTCACATGTGTGGCACTTGGGTCCACCTTTCAGCAAGCTTACATGTGGTTTATCCAGATTAACAGCACCTGTGTAATGAGTCCTTACATGGTGGCTTATGTTTTTCCCAAAGTGCTTATTCCAAGAGACCCAGGTAGAAGCTGCAAGTCGTCTTAAGATTTGGCCCTAGAAGTTCCAGAATATAACTTCTGCTGCATTCTGTTGTTGAAGCAAACATAGAAACAGATAGAGATTCAAGGGGGAAAGGGCTAGTCCACATCCCAATGAGAAAAAGTGAAGAATTTTATCTCATCAAGGACATACCCTTCTGGTCCAGCCCAGGACATGTGCACTCCATCACTGCCTGGGAATGTATTCCCTCTTCAGCCTCACTAGTGCTGCTGCTGAAACACAGTTTAAACACTATTAGGGAAAAATTGTATTTGGGGACTTTTGGCCACACAAAGCATTGAGCTGTTAATCCTTTAATATTTCTATCAATAAAGCTTTTTTGTACTATAAGGCATGCACAGAATTTCTTGATTTTAAGATGGGCAGTCTTGACTTTCTCTTATGTGAATTGAACCACAAGAGAATTCAAGCCCTTAGAAATTGGTGACTGTGTTCTTAGCTATCTGTCACCTCCTTGAAGCTATTGGATGTTGTAAGAGATCATCGCCCAGCATCCAAAATGCAAGACCCATACATCAGCCAGTCTTCAGACTATGTAGGTGGATTAGAAGATAAATGCACTGCATTTGAGATGAATAATAAAATATCAAGGTTTAACTCACTGCAAAATGCCTACAAATGGAAGAAACCATGAGGAAGGCAGAGAATTGGCTTTCAGCTCATCAATAAAGGAAAAGTGGAGAGTCTCAGGTTTGTATTTTACTCAGGAGAAGTCTCGCAGTAGAGGATCCCAGATTGAATTTGTCTCTCACTGTCCAGGGGACATACCATTTTGCTTGTGTTTGTTTTCCTTGCTTCTGATGTTTTTATTGTGAATTTGAATGTGCTTAGGTAGGGTATTCAAGCCACCTTTAGGCATGGTCCCACTACTCCTTGCTGAAGTGCACCGATCCGGTTCCCTTAGGGACATTACTTGCGTAGGGCCTGAAACTTGAGAAGGCCTTATTAGCTTAACGGCCTTCTCTAAGGTCTTTCAAGTCTTTAGTTCAGAAACTCACCTCTATCATGAAGGGAAATGAGTACATAAAATATATATCACCACTGTTACCTACTGAGGGTAGCTTCTAGTTCTGGGGCCCGGGTGAGCTGGGGGAGGATGGAGTGCTCCCCACAGCACTCTGTGTCTGGGGAGCTGACACACAGTGGTGGTATCCACCTCTGGTTACTCTTGCTGGTTGTCTGTAGTTTGACCACTAAGATTTCAACTCTGTATTGAGTAGATTGGCCCTTATCTTCTCATCACTTTCTCGTGTTTGACATCATCCATTGAAACCACTATCACACCAAGACTACCTCAAAAATGGTGGGAAAGGCTGCATTTCAAAAGGCTGTGCTCAGGAGGGTCAACTGCTTTCGCTGTAGCTCTTTCATTACTTGGGTGTGATCATTCTGCCCAGAATCTGAGTGGCCTGTTGCTAATTATATTAGCTGTGGTTGTAGCAGACCCTTCAATAGCTGTTAGTTACCATGACTCTTGTCTAAGTCATTAGAATGTGCCCAGGTGGCCTTTCTTAGTTAATCGACCACATCACATCAAGCTTGCCCTTGTTTTGGTGGAACAAATGCAGAGTGCACTCAATAAATAGGCCTATTTTATTAGACACGTTTATACTTTCTGGAAGATTGTTTTTCTACTTTGATAAATGTGTGAATTCTCCACATGTTTCTTCATAGTCATTTCTCCTCATTATTGGCACTTTAAGAACTTTCGTGTTAGTCAACGAGATGGAATGTTCCCCAGGTCCTGTGATAATCAAATTGCTGGATTTCATTCAGGAAGTTCTGGAATTGAGCTGCAGATAATGGTTGGTCCTCTAGTTAAGAGGTCACCCCTACTCCCAGTGCCCTGTCCAAACATGATGCAATTTGAGAGCCTGTGGGGTTTTCATTTCCCTATACTGTTGCCTTTCGGTCTCGTGTCAAGAAGTTATTCTCATTATAACAATAACAACAAAAAGCCTTTGTTCTTTCATGGGTCTCTTGGGGGGTTTTAGTGGTATTGACCTCAGACATATATTTGCTATTTCTTGAAACCATGAATTCCACATCTCAATGGGGTTATTACAGCCCTATGGCATGAGATAAATCAAATTGTATGGGATTTGTTTGAGAGATTTCTAAAGAACAAAAGGAGTGTATGTGTCGGAAGGAAGGATGGGGGTGGATGCAATCTATTCATACCTCCAGGATCATGGAAAATGCCACCTGCTTAAAATAGCTGCCCTTTGTGGCAGGTATTGCCTGCTGCCTACCCTAAATCCATTTCCCTTCTTCCTTCCTAGCAGGATCCCTGATTTTGTTCAGGGCGGTTAATGTGTGTAGTTAAAAAGACCCATCTCCTGGAGTTCCTTTGTGTTTGAGAACTGTTCCATATCTCGATTGTGACCATAGTTACACAGTCTATGCTGGTGATAAAATGTCACAGAAGTACATACACGCACATAGAAAAAATGAAAGCTGAGGTCATGAAAAAAATATTGCTGAAACCTTAATGGGGTCACTATTCTAGTCTCATTAACTGCAATCTGTCAATGTAAAGTTTTTAATTTTGATGACATACTGTAGTCATGGAAGGTATTACCATTGGGGGAAACAGTGAAATGGGAACTCTGTATGATTTTTGCAACTTCTTGAGACTATAATTACTTTCAGATAAAAAGTTAAAAACAAATAAAGATACTGGTGTGCTACACTCCATGGGGTCACAGAGTCAGACACGTCTGAGTGACTGAACAACAACAAGCTTCCCTGTCCTTCACCATACCCTGGAATTTGCTTAAATTCATGTCCATGGAATCAGTGATGTTATCTCACCATCTCATCCTCTGCCTCCCCCTTCTCCTCCTGCCGTCAGTCTTTCCCAGCATCAGGGTCTTTTCCAATGAGTTAGCTCTTTGCACCAGGTGGCCAGAATATTGGAGCTTCAGCTTGAGCATCAGTCCTTCCAATGAATGATCAGGGTTGATTTCCTTTAGGATTGACTGGTTTGATCTCCTTGCAGTCCAAGGGACTCTCAAGAGTCCTCTCCAGCACCACAATTTGAAAGCATTGATTCCACACTTAGCCTTCTTTATCATCTAACTCTCACATCATACAATGGCTAGTGAAAAAAGAGTAGCTTTGACTATATGGACCCTTGTCAGCAAAGTAATGTCCTTTTGATACACTGTCTAGGTTTGTCATAACTTTCCTTCCAAGCAGCAAGTATCTTTTAATTTCATGGCTGCAGTCACCATCTGCAGTGATTTTGGAGCCCAAGAAAATAAAATCTGTCACTGATTCTACTTTTTCCCCTTCTATTTACCGTTAAGTGGTGAGACTGGGTGCTATGACCTTAGTTTTTTGAATGTTGAGTTTTAAGCCAGCTTTTTCACTCTTTCACTCTTTCATGAGGTTCTTTAGTTCCTCTTCACTTTCTGCCGTTAGGGTAGTATCATCTGCATATCTGAGGTTGTTGATATTTCTCCCAACAATCTTGATTCCAGCTTGTGAGTCATCCAGCCCAGCATTTCACATGATGTACCCTGCATATAAGTTAAATATACAGGGTGACAATATGCAGCCTTGTACTCCTTTCCCAATTTTGAACCAGTCAATTGTTCCATGTAAGGTTCTAACTGTTGCTTCTTGACCTACATACAGCTTTCTCAGGAGACAGGTAAGGTGGTCTGGTATTCCTATCTCTTTAAGAGTTTTCTACAGTTTGTTGTGATCCACACAGTCAAAGACTTTCATGTAGTTAATGAAGCAGAAGTAGCTATTTTTATAGAATTCCCTTGCTTTCTCTATGATCCAAAAAATGTTGGCAGTTTGATCTCTAGTTCCTCTCTGCCTTTTCTGAACCCAACTTGTTTATCTGGAAGTTCTCAGTTCACGTACTGCTTAACCCTCGGTTCAGTTCAGTTCAGTCGCTCAGTCGTGTCCGACTCTTTGTGACCCCATGAATCACAGCACGCCAGGCCTCCCTGTCCATCACCAACTCCCGGAGTTCACCCAAACTCATGTTCATTGAGTCGGTGATACCATCCAACCATCTCATCCTCTGTTGTCTCCTTCTCCTCCTGCCCCCAGTCTTTCATAGCATCAAGGTCTTTCCCAATGAGTTAGCTCTTAGCATCAGGTGGCCAAAGTATTGGAGTTGCAGCTTCAAAATCAGTCCTACCAACAAACACCCAGGACTGATCTCCTTTAGGATGGACTGGTTGGATCTCCTTGCAATCCAAGGGACTCTCAAGAGTCTTCTCCAACACCACAGTTCAAAAGCATCAATTCTTCGGTGCTCAGCTTTCTTCATAGCCCAACTCTCACATCCATACATGACCACTGGAAAAACCATAGCCTTGACTAGATGGACCTTTGTTGACAAAGTAATGTCTCTGCTTTTTAATATGCTATCTAGGTTGGTCATAACTTTCCTTCCAAGGAGTAAGCGTCTTTTAATTTCATGGCTGCAATCACCATCTGCAGTGATTTTGGAGCCCAAAAAAATAAAGTCACCCGCTGTTTCCACTGTTTCCCCATCTATTTCCCATGAAGTGATGGGACCAGATGCCATGATCTTTGTTTTCTGAATGTTGAGCTTTAAGCCACCTTTTCACTCTCCTCTTTCACTTTCATCAAGAGGCTTTTTAGTTTCTCTTCACTTTCTGCCACAAGGGTGGTGTCATCTGCGTATCTGAGGTTATTGATATTTCTCCTGGCAATCTTGATTCCAGCTTGTGCTTCCTCCAGCCCGGTGTTTCTCATGATGTACTCTGCATATAAGTTAAATAAGCAGGGTGACAATATACAGCCTTGATGTACTCCTATTCCTATTTGGAACCAGTCTGTTGTTCCATGTCCAATTCTAACTGTTGCTTCCTGACCTGCATATAGGTTTCTCAAGAGGCAGGTCAGGTGGTCTGGTATTCCCATCTCTCTCAGAGTTTTCCACAGTTTATTATGATCCACACAGTCAAAGGCTTTGGCGAAGTCAATAAAGCAGAAATTTATGTTTTTCTGGAACTCTCTTGCTTTTATGATCTAGCAGATGTTGGCTATTTGATCTGTGGTTCCTCTGCCTTTTCTAAAACCAGCTTGAACATCTGGAGGTTCACGGTTCATATATTCCTGAAGCCTGGCAAAGCAAATGAGGTCAGAAAAATGGGTTCAACAGGAAATGCTTTAACTGTCTCTCCATGGTGGCTCAGATGCTAAAAAATCCAGCTGCAATGCAGGAGACCCAGGTTTTGTCTCTATGTCAGGAAGATCCCTTGGAGAAGGGAATGAGAACCCACTCCAGTATTCTTGCCTGGGAAATCCCAAGGACAAAGGAGCCTGGCAGGCTATAGACCATGGGGTCACAAGAGTCGGAGGCTACTTAGGGACTAAACCACGACCATGGATCTATCTATCTATTCTTTCTTTCTATTTCCCTTTGGATTGGCCTTTAATTTAAAATGTATTTACCAAAGGCAGACTTTTGGTTTTTTAGCTGAATTGCTATTATTTTATTACTGGAAAATTTTAAGCATAATGTAAAACCAGAGAGAAATACATAAAACCCTCATGAATCTGATACCAACCAGTATTCTTGGCCTCCTTAATAAATAGAAATTGACTAGAAGCCAGACAAATTCAGGCTAAGGCTTTACTGGGGCCCCTGCTGCTGCAGGGGGCAGTGAGAACAAAGGTCAGTTTCCCTTGCTCGCTCACTCTCTTGGTGAGGGAATGAGCTCATTCCTTATCTGGAGTGAGGGTTGCGGTGTGTCCAGGGATCGTGCCGGTGGGGGCTTAGGTGGTCTACCCACCCCTTAGGTGGTATTGTGTGCAGGGGGCAAGCACAGTACTCTGCTTTTGTTCCAGACTTTTCAAAAGTGGCAGTTGAGTTTTTTGGTCTTTTTGTATTTTTTATCCAGAGCTTGTGCCATCTGCCTGTGCACACAGTTATACTTAGTCTCATCCAGTTTCTTTGTATTTTGCTGCTGGAGGAGAGATGTGTCCAGGTGTAAGCACTGCAGCCGAAGTTCCCAGGTCCCAGCCGACTTCAGATCCAGCACCTAAGTAGAATAGCCATCAACTCATGACCATTCTGGGTTCATCTGTGCCCTCTCTTCCTCTGCCCCACTGGATTATTATAAAGAGAATCCAGTTATCATAGCATTTGGTGGAATAACCTTGAGAAATCGTCTGCAGTTAATCTTTTTCTAATAAAGAGTAACATGTTCGGACTGTTGGAGCATTCTCATTATGAGTTACGTAGCATCAGAAAATTAGAGTATAATGATTAACTGGTGGGTGGCATATCAGCTTGTTAAAATACAAAGTGTAGGCTGAGATTGTGGTCTGTAGCCAAGAGTTCTGCCAACATGTTTCCCACATGGCTTCAGGGCACTTCTTTGTGGAGCACAGTGGTATGAGAGATTTGTAATGGTGGTGCTTTATAAACTTTAAGAAAAATCAATGCAAAATATCAATTCACTTTGCTGCAATATATATTTAAAGACCACCAAGAATGCAATGGACTTCCCTGGTGGCTCAGTGGTAAAGAATCTGCCTGCAGTGCAGGAGCCGCCGGAGATGTGGGTTCCAACCCTTGGTTGGGAAAATCCCCTAGAGGAGGGCATGGCAACCCACACCAGTATTCTTGCCTGGAAAATCCCACAGACAGAGGAGCCTGGCAGGCTATAGTCCATAGGGTCACAAAGAGTCAGACATGACTAAGCGACTTAGCATGCAAGAATGCAATATGCTTTAGTATTTAGGAAAATAGGTGAATTCAGGAAGAGCCCTACCTTTCCAGTTTAGTGAGGATTAGGCACATTAATTGTAGGGCCTCCCCAGCTGCTCAATGGTAAAGATTCTGCCTGTAATGCATGAGATGAGGGTTCAGTCCCTGGGTCAGGAAGATCCCCTGGTGGAAGAAATGGCAACCCACTCCAATAATCTTTCCTAAAAAAATCCCATGTGCAGAGGAGTCTGGTGGCTGCAGTACAAAGGGTCACAAAGAGTCAGACATGACTGGGCCATTGAGTGTACACACACAGATAGTTAATCATAACCCAAGGCCACCTGAAGACTTTTAGTATAGAATTCTAAACCAAAGGCTCTATCATCACAGAGGGAATGTGAGTAACGTATCTGGGGAGATGAGACCAGGAGAGACAGTGTCATAGAGGAAGCAGTTTTTAAATTTAGCTTTTTAGAAAAAAAAATTAGCATTTTAACAGGTGGACTAGGAGGCAGGTGGGTGAAAGACAGCACCCCCCCCACCCGCAAAAGTAAGAAAAGAAGTTTTTAAAACAAGTTTTAAAAGATGTAAAAATATATACATACCTTAGCCAGAAATGAGTGGCATCTGGGATCTCAATTCGGGAACTTTCTTTCCAGCGTTGCATAAGTCCACTCAGTATTCTAGAAACTTGTCTTTAAATAGATGTCATTTGCTCACAAAACATTTTCTGCATACTGATGAAATTTAATGGGTAAATAATGTAGCATTTATATTAGTTTAAAATATTCCTATAAAACTGCAGTCAGCAAACTAGAGCCTTCAGGTCAGTTCTGGCCCAGAGCCTGTTTTTATTAATAAATTTTTACTGGCACACAGCCATGCCTATTCATGTTGCCGTGTCTGTGTTGTGATGGGGACAGTGGCAGAGTTGGGTAAATGCAGGAGCCCATCTGGCCTCCAAAGCATAACAGATTGCCTTGGGATCAGGACTAGGGTGAGGTGAAGAAGGGGCCTGAGGTATAAAGTTTAACAAGGTACTCATTCCAGGGGCATGTACATTACCCTGAATAGGAGACAGCTTCCTTAAATGTGTGCCTTAGAAGCCTCGCTGGGCTCACCCTAGTCCTGGTGGTGTATTTACTCTCTAAAGCAAAATTTTTCCCATCCTTATTATAAAATAAAAGGCTTTGCAGCACACTATGTTCTTAAATTATTTAGCAGTTTTCCTGGGATGAAATGAAGTCTGCATTCTCCAGGGACAAGAAGAGTGGGAGGTGATGGATTTCACATTCATTAATTTATGTTAATACGTCCCTGGAGGGAACCAGAATAGGGTACCCTGAAATATGTCACTTTGGAATCAGGAATATTTTGAGCTAAAGGCAATTGAGAGCCAGCAGACACAGGGAAAGCTCTTCACCTCCCCCTACTTGCCTAGAAATAAAGTATAAATGTCCCCTTTTTATAGATTAAATACATTTATTTATTACAAATGGAAATTTCCATTGTAGACATGTCTCTGTATCAGAAAGTGAGAGGACTCTTATCACCAGAGCACTCTAATCAGCATAAGAAGATGACCCTTATTCATACTTTTCTTCCCCTGGTCTTCCCAAAACTTGCCTCCCCTGGCCAGCAGCCCAAAGCCCCTTTTCATTTGTTTAGCCTAACATGGTATGTAAGCTTCAGTTACCTGGCTGCCTTCTGGAGCCACATTTTCTTTGTGAAGTCTTGTACATACACTTAAAATTAAAATTGTATTTTCTCTTGTTAGTCTTTTTTGCCAGTTTAATTTACAGGCCCCAGTTACTGAACATAGAAATGTGGAAGGAAAAAGATTTTTCTTCTCCTACATTACTGGATGGAATCTTCTTCACCATTTATGCAAAATATCCTGGGGCCAGGACTGTTTACTAGAGCAGGGATGATTCAGTCAAACAAGATTTATTTGTTGGTCTTTTTCTTTTCTTGTTTCTTTTCTATCTAGTATGATATAATTTCTTTTCTAGATATTTTTCCAAGTTGTTTGTATGATTATAAATTTCAGGTTGTATGGGCAGATTCCTTTGTATTTTATGTTTTGAATTAACATATATTGAGCTTAATAAAATTATTTCTCATAAAATGAAAATAATAAAAAATTTAAAAACAAATGTATAGAACCAGACAATAGGAGATGGGTCAGAATAACGAAACCTCAAATGGAATGTGCATGGCTCTTGCCCCTTCATTTTTGCTGCTTTTTCATCTATCTCTGCGGACTACCCAGTAATGTGCTCTGAATATGCCCCAGTGCTTGGGGCTTCGAATGCAGCATTTTCCCATTTGAGTTCTATTATCACTTTGGTGAGGGTGTTCCTTTCACAGAAAACTGCATTAGAATAAGGTTACCTGTGAATTTTCGATCCATCTTCTTGCAGCTATTACCATATTAAAGAAAAGGTTTTCAAGTTCTGTAGTTTGAGGGTATCACATCATTAGTGCTGCAAACAGTGGACAGAGCCAGGGACTCTGATATAATGAGAATGTGTTTGAGACTTTTACATTTCTTCTTAAAAAAAAAAATAGTTCCTCAGTTAAGAAATTTAAATTGTTGACATACTTTGAAACTTCCTGAATAGATATAAAATATTATGTAATAAAAAAATTCCTTGAGAAAACATTCAATTCTAACAAAATAAGGCAAGTAATAGAAAATGCAAGGGGGCATTGGGGATTTTTGAAGCATTCCAGAGTGAAAATAGTATTTTTTAACAGTTGTGTAAATAAGTAAACATCAAGTAGAAATAAATAGAAACATTGTCTTGATGCTCCAGGTAGTTTGAGATCATACATTTTTAATGGAATTGCACCCTGCTTATTTAACTTCTATGCAGAGTACATCATGAGAAACGCTGGGCTGGAAGAAGCACAAGCTGGAATCAAGATTGCCGGGAGAAATATCAGTAACCTCAGATATGCAGATGACACCACCCTAATGGTAGAAAGTGAAGAAGAACTAAAAAGCCTCTTGATGAAAGTGAAAGAGGAGAGTGAAAAAGTTGGCTTAAAGCTCAACATTCAGAAAACAAAGCTCATGGCATCCGGTCCCATCACTTCATGGGAAATAGATGGAAACAGTGGAAACAGTGTCAGCCTTTATTTTTCTGGGCTCCAAAATCACTGTGGATGGTGACTGCAGCCATGAAATTAAAAGATGCTTACTCCTTGGAAGGAAAGTTATGACCAACCTAGATAGCATATTAAAAAGCAGAGACATAACTTTGCCAACAAAGGTCCATCTAGTCAAGGCTATGGTTTTTCCAGTGGTCATGTATGGATGTGAGAGTTGGGCTATGAAGAAAGCTGAGCACCAAAGAATTGATGCTTTTGAACTGTGGTGTTGGAGAAGACTCTTGAGAGTCCCTTGGACTGCAGGGAGGTCCAACCAGTCCATTCTAAAGGAGATCAGTCTTGGGTGTTCATTGGAAGGAATGATGCTAAAGCTGAAACTCCAATACTTTGGCCACCTCATGCAAAGAGCTGACTCATTGGAAAAGACTCTGATGCTGGGAGTGTTGGGGGCAGGAGGAGAAGGGGACAACAGAGGATGAGATGGCTGGATGGCACCACCGACTCAATGGACATGAATTTGAGTGAACTCTGGGAGTTGGTGATGGAGAGGGAAGCCTGGCGTGCTGCGATTCATGGAGTCACAAAGAGTCAGACGCGACTGAGCGACTGAACTGAACTGAACTAGAAGTTATTAGTATTCTCTATGCAAGAGTGGAAAACTAAATATATAACCTTTACCCAAGGTCGAAATAGAAAGCTCAAAAAATGTGGTAGTGTGATCCTCTTGGAGATGAAAGAAGGCAAGGCACAGAGAAAACAAGAGGTGTTTGAAAATAATAAAATATAGGGACTTCTCTTGTGGTCCAAGGTCCCTGGTAGCTCAGACAGTAAAGCGTCTGCCTACAATGTGGGAGACCCAGGTTCAATCCCTGAGTCAGGGAGATCCTCTGGAGAAGGAAATGGCACCCCACTCCAGTACTCTTGCCTGGAAAATCCCATGGATGGAGGAGCCTGGTAGACTACAGTCCATGGGGTCACAAAAAGTTGGACACGACTGAGCGACTTCACTTTCTTGTGATCCAGTGCTTAACACTTATGCTTCTAGTGCAAGGGACATGGGTTCAGTCCATGGTCAGGGAACTAGATGCCACAGGGCATGGCCAAATAGTAAAAAACAAACAAAAACCCCCAATAATAATAAAATATATAGTATGTGCCTGTTGTCATCATTCACAGAGTATTTTTTTGCAGCTCAGAAATCCTGCTCACTATGTTGTCCAGAAATCCAAGCTAGGGGGCAGGGCTCGATACTGTTTATACATCCCATGTGCTTTAGGAAGAAAACCATCCTTCTCATACTCCCCAAAACACCCCTCTGCCAGTGTAAACAGTAGGTGCTTGTGTGATATTTAGTCTTTCCTCAAAACGAGCTGTCATAAGTTTCAGTAGCAGACAGAATATAAAGTCACTGTTCCATTCCCTAGGGCGGTTCCAGTGTTCCTGTCGCCTGACAGAGACCCAAGTGTCCCAAACCTGGGTTGATTATTCCAGAGAGGTCACATTTTAAAGTTCACCTCTGCTGCTTCTTTGGAGCAGTCCTTCTGCCACACGCCCATCTGGGGAGAAGTGTCTCAATAAGAATGCCATGGGGAGACAGCGTTTTCTTTTATTCTGCGTCTTCTATTCACCATCTGTTATTAATTACTTCATCCATTTGCTAAACTTTTTAGAAGTAGGAAAGTGAGCAGGCAGCCTCAGGTCTGGCTTGGGGAAGATCTTGAATTTAAAAGTGGAGTGGGAAAGTCTTGGGATCAGCACCAAGAGACCAGGTTCCTCTTTTCATCCTGTGAATGGAAAATGTTGTCTGCCAGCAAACAAAGGGTGCTGCGCCGAGCAGGCCGTCGGCCGCTGTAGCCACCCTGACGGTGGACTGCCCACTGCCTAGCCCCCAGCCACTGCAGCCACTGTGGCGGGCGCACCCTGCGGAGACTTGGGATGTAAAGGAACAGGGTACCTGCCCCAGAGAGCTGAGGTGCATATCAGTGATTTCAGGGAAGCCAGACTCTTGCATCTTCCCATATTAAAGTGAAGTCGTTCAGTCGTGTCTGACTCTTTGCGACCCCATGGACTATAGCCTACCAGGCTCCTCTGTCCATGGGATTTTCCAGACAAGAGTACTGGAGTGGGGTGCCATTTCCTTCTCCAGGGGATCTTCCCAACCCAGAGATCCTGGGTCTCCCACATTGTAGACAGACGCTTTACCGTCCCATACTAAGGGAAGCCCTAAATTCATTAACTTGAAATGTCTGGTTTTCTTTAATTAACAGCAATCTTTTGATGTTCCAACTATCTGGTCTCATTTTCAAAAATTCATATATATCCTGGCTCCTCCCTTACCCATATGAAGCAGTCTTTCAGAGCCATCTGAGAGCCTCTCCCCTGGGCCTAAGGCCTCAGAAAGTCCATCAGAACCTGAGCTCCAGGTTCTAAAATGGAGTTTTTCCGAGTTGCCTCAGAGTGGAGTGCCGGCCTACGTCAAGTGCCCATAGGACTATAATTTTCTATTTTAAAAATGGAAAGAGTTGCACATAGCTGCAGTCTTACGCATACTTTACTTTTTTGATGTCTTTTTTCTACTTCACCCTCCGTATGTAAGTTGTCCCTTTTTATATTTTGACATCATTTTTTAAAAAAGAGATTTACTTGCACTTCTAGCTCTCTTTTATTATATCAGTTCAGTTCAGTTCCGTCGCTCAGTCATATCTGACTCTTTGCGACCCCATGAACTGCAGCACACCAGGCCTCCCTGTCCATCACCAACTCCCAGAGTTTACCCAAACTCATGTCCATTGAGTCGGTGATGCCATCCAACCATCTCATCCTCTGTTGTCCCCTTCTCCTCCTGCCCTCCATCTTTCCCAACATCAGGATATTTTCAAACGACTCAGTTCTTTGCATCAGGTGGCCAAAATATTGGAGTTTCAGCTTCAACATCAATCCTTCCAATGAACACCCAGGATTGATTTCCTTTAGGATGGACTGGTTGGATCTCCTTGCAGTCCAAGGGACTTTCAAGAGTCTTCTCCAACACCACAGTTCACCTCAGACTAATTAAGGCAGCAACTTGGATCAGAATTTATTTCTTTGTTAAGTGTATCAAAATGCACCCTTTATTTTGTTTATTTGCCACACTGCCTGGTATATGGCACTTACCCAACCAGGGATCTAACCTGTCTCTCCTGCAGTGGAAGCCTGGAATTTCAATGAGGCCTTCATTTTGATTCTGTTAGTGTCCCATGGATAGTAAAAGGGATTTAAAATGTCCCTCTCAGGCATACATATCAAACATGACTTTAATTTTCTATTAACCCTGAGGATTTTATTTAAAACTTTTAAGTATGGAAGCTGAGAAGAATCAAGAATAGAGACAGCTGGTAGTATAACTGGGCAGCCAAACAGTGGCGGCAAGGTGTCTGAGATCATAGCTCTCCTGGGGGTTAAGCCAGGTCTAGGGGAGCCGGAGAAAGTGGCTCACTATTTGATAAAAGCACACACCTCCCATGTCCCCAGGCTGGGATCTGGCTGGAGAAGTCACTTTCTCATGTCCAACTGAGTTGTAGGGTCTACTTGGAGGGGAGGCAGTGATACAGCTAAGAGGGATTTTGAGGGATGTGGGCCAGTTCTTTCTAATTCCTTGTTGAAATACTGCAGTTTCTCTAAAACCTAGATGTGATCACTGGATGTAAATCAATGCCATATGGGGATCAGCACATTCTCCCTTTAAAACTCTTTCGAAGACACAATCATCTTTTCCTCCTGATGCTAAAAACTTGTGCACTGGTGCTGAATTCCAGTCTTGGAGACCGAGTTTGGGTGAAGTAGAAGAGAACAGCTTTATTGCTTTGCCAGGCACAGAGCAACACAGTAGACTCATGCCTCAAAACTGTGTGTCCCAGCTCAGGAGGACTCAGTTTAGTTCAGTTGCTCAGTCGTGTCCAACTCTTTGCGACCCCATGAATCGCAGCACGCCAGGCCTCCCTGTTCATCACCATCTCCCGGAGTTCACTCAGACTCACGTCCATCGAGTCCGTGATGCCATCCAGCCATCTCATTCTCTGTCGTCCCCTTCTCCTCCTGCCCCCAATCCCTCCCAGCATCAAAATCTTTTCCAATGAGTCAGCTCTTCTCTGAGGTGGCCAAAGTACTGGAGTTTCAGCTTTAGCATCATTCCTTCCAAAGAAATCCCAGGGTTGATCTCCTTCAGAATGGACTGGTTGGATCTCCTTGCAGTCCAAGGGACTCTCAAGAGTCTTCTCCAACACCACAGTTCAAAAGCATCAATTCTTCGACGCTCAGCCTTCTTCACAGTCCATACATGACCACAGGAAAAACCATAGCCTTGACTAGACAGACCTTAGTCGGCAAAGTAATGTCTCTGCTTTTGAATATGCTATCTAGGTTGGTCATAACTTTTCTTCCAAGCAGTAAGCATCTTTTAATTTCATGGCTGCAGTCACCATCTGCAGTGATTCTGGAGCCCCCAAAAATAAAGTCTGACACTGTTTCCACTGTTTCCCCATCTATTTCCCATGAAGTGATGGGACCGGATGTCATGAGCTTTGTTTTCTGAATGTTGAGCTTTAAGCCAACTTTTTCACTCTCCTCTTTCACTTTCATCAAGAGGCTTTTTAGTTCCTCTTCACTTTCTGCCATAAGGGTGGTGTCATCTGCATATCTGAGGTGATTGATATTTCTCCCGGCAATCTTGATTCCAGCTTGTGTTTCTTCCAGTCCAGCGTTTCTCATGATGTACTTTGCATAGAAGTTAAAGAAGCAGGGTGACAATATACAGCCTTGACGTACTCCTTTTCCTATTTAGAACCAGTCTGTTGTTCCATGTCCAGTTCTAACTTGCTTCCTGACCTGCATACAGATTTCTCAAGAGGCAGGTCAGGTGGTCTGGTATTCCCGTCTCTTTCAGATTTTTCCGCAGTTTATTGGGATCCACTGGATGAGTTTTTAGCAGTGGTTCAAGGGTGGAGTTGCTGATAAGATTAGGGCCTGCATTCCTTTAATCTGGCCTCATTGATGAGCTTTGAGGTTATCACACTGTGACTTCTCTCTGGAACACCTTCTAGTCATTGGGGTTTTTATTCTACAGAATAGCTTAAAGGTGTTGTTTTGTGCACCCCTTGAGGGGAAGCCAGGTCCCTGCCCCAAGGATGCACTGTTGCTTCTGGGCTGCCCCCCGATTGTCTCTGCATCCCCTCCCTCCCCTGATGAGCACTGTTTGAAAGCCCCCAGGCCCAGGAACCCCAGAGGGTTCTGGTGGGTTTCACTCTCACAACTGCCCAGTGGCAGCAGGTAGTGTATCTCCTGAGTTCTCAGTCACTGGACACCCCTCATGTGTTTGATCTCTGTTGGAGAGGAGGAAACTGAAACTCAGAAAACAAAATAATTTCATGAGTGAGTCAGAATGCTCATTGACAAGATTCTGTTTTGGTGGCCAATTTGTGAGATGTACTTGCTTTGATCATTGATAGTGCTGACATGATTTTTTTTCTCGAACTACCCCCAGTAGACAGACACAGGCTTTTACTTAAGAAAAATGAAAAAGAAAAAAAAAAAAAAAGTCCAGGGTTATAGAAATGTTTCCATTTTACAGATTTCTGGAAAGTTCTTTTATTAGAGAGTCAGTCTTGTTCTGCTACATTTTATCTGCTTTTATAAGATAACACTTTCACTGTGTCTAATAACTTGGACGTCAAAGGATTATACATGTACACAAAATTGGAATCATGCTAGATAGTCAGATATTTACCAAGATGATGTTGTAAGGATTTCCCACAATTTCTAAGTCAATTTTTTAATCTTAACCTGAATGATTTTTTTTTTCTAAAAAATTTATGGTATTTATCTCTGAACAAAACTGACTAAAAAAAGACTTTAGGGGAATAGAAGCATACTCACAGACTTAGAGAACAAACATGGTGAGGGGTAGGGATAGATTGGGGGATTTGGGATTGACATGGATACACTGCTATGTATAAAATAGGTAACTAACAAGAACCTACTTGTATAGCACAAGGAAGTCTACTCAATATTCTGTAAAAACCTATATGGGAAAATAATCTGAAAAACAATGGATATTTGTATATGTACAACTGAATCACTTTGCTGTACATCTGAAACTAACACAACATTGTTAATCAACTACGTCCCAAATTAAAAAATATTTTTAAGTCTTTAGGGGAAGGCACTGTCTCTTACTAACTTCCCTGGTGGCTCAGATGGTAAAGTGTCTGCCTACAATGTGGGAGACAGGGTTCAATCCCTGGGTCCGGAAGATCTCCTAGAGAAGGGAATGGCAACCGACTCCAGTACTCTTGCCTGGAAAATCCCATGGACGGAGGAGCCTGGTAGGCTGCAGTCCATAGGGTTGTGAAGAGTCGGACACGACTGAGTGATTTCACTTTCACTGTCTCTTACTGGGTTTCCCAGGTGGCTCAATGGGTAAAGATCTGCCTGCAGTGCAGGTGACGCAGGAGGTGCAGGTTCGACCCCTGGGTCAGGAAGATCCCCTGGAGGAGGGCATGGGAACCCACTCCAGTGTTCTTGCCTGGAGAATCTCATGGACAGAGGAGCCTGGCGGGCTACGGTCTATGGGGCCGCAAAGAGTCAGACGTGCCTGGAGCGACTGAACACATATGTACTGTCTCTTAATACTTTCTGCTTTGATATTTATTACTCAGCAACCTTCTGCTGAGTTAATGAATTAGAAAAGAGGCTGGAAGACAAGAATTTCAGAAATGGGACACAGGATACATGTGTTTTGAAGGATGAGAGATGGTGAGAGGTACAGAATGCAGTGGGTCACATCTGGCAGGTGTTCTGCAGCATCAGGAAACATCCTCAAGCCATTATCCATCAGTGTCACTTACAGAAATCATCTGAGCCTTCCTCTGGGCTTCAAAGATAGTCTGAAACCTGTTTGGTGTAGACCCTGTATTTCCAGCATGGTAACTATCAACCACATGTCATTATTTAAACATAAATTTAAAGGGAACAAAGCAGAAACTTCAGTTCTTTGGTACATTTCGCCACCTTCCCAAGGGCTCAGGAGCCAGGGGCAGTGACAAGTGACCACGTGGGCGGTGCAGATACAAAATGTCTCCCTCATCACAGCACCGGCCTCGGTGGTGGGAAAGGACAAACTGATGAAGAGGTGAGTCTGTGCCAGAATAGGAGCAAGACAGTCATTGAAAACAACCTTCTGCTGCTTCAGGTCTGACCTTGGCCGAAGCCCGAGATTTCATAAGATGTGACCTTCTCTGCCCCTCCAGGAGGCGAAGGGCTGAGCGTAATAAGCCCTGACTTTCCCACATGAGTCATTTCCTTTCCTATCACTACCCGAGCTCAATTCGAAGTCTCCATGCCCTGTGGTCCTGCTGTTACTACTTTTCATCTACTGAGTCCCTTTTTGGTATTTCTTTATAAGGTGTCAACTCAGTCCACCTCTTCTCAAATTACGTTCTATAGATGATTCCAATTAAATTTAATTAAGCTTATTAACTAGGTATATTTCCCATATTCTATAGAAGGAATGTCTTTCCACTAAACTCTAAGCTTCATTTGGGTTAACATTTAGTGTATTACTATATCACAGCATTTTCATTTTAAGGCTGAAATCTTTTAACCATGTATTTAAAGTAAATGGAAAATAGGTCATAGGATCCACAAGTCTTATTGTGTTTTGTTATTCTAGCACATTATTAATTTTCATATGTGACAACCATGAATATTACACTTAAATTGAATTGCACTTTTACTTCCCTTTTTATAGTCAATATTAGTGATTAAAAGACCCTCCAATTCACTTGTCCTGGCATCCAAAAGTAGGGCATTTTAGTTCTCATAATAATTGCATGCATACGAGATGAAATCATCTGTTAGTTTTAAATGCCTGTAAGTTGAAAATAATTTCCATATGGTTGAATCAGGCACGATCTCCACACACATAAAGATCCATATGACTGAAATGATACATCCATGCCTTAAGAGAAAAAGGAGAAATAAGAAAGTTTTTACCACCACCAACATGTAAATTAGCAAGGATGGATCATTTTTCCAGAGCATCTAACATCAAATTGCCAATACCAAAGGCATTAGTGATGCAGATTTGGCCTTCAGAGATAAAAATAAAAACATCTATAAATTACCAGTAGTTACTCTGCGCTAGATTACTGTATTAAAAGTGCTTTGCCTATATTATCAGATTCGGGCTTGGCCAACTTTCTCTGTGTAGAGCTGGGTAGTAAGCATTGTAGACAGTGAAGTGCATACAGCCCGTGTAGTATCTACTCTGCTCTGTCGCCGTAGCACCCAGGTAGCCAGAGACAATTCTAAAGGAACCACAGGGTCTTTGTGAAACTTCATTTACCAAAACAGGCCATGGGTCCAGTCTGGCCCCTTGGGCTCCAGTTTACCAATGTTCAGTCCAAGTGGATACTCCTAAATAGCTGGCCTATCTGTCAAAGACTTATCTCCAAGCCCCTGAAGGTAGCTGCTCATGGGATATGGAGAAATGAGAAGATCCCTCCCTGCACCCTCTGGACAGGTAGGACACACCCCTAGAAGCTGCTCCACATCTTTGGGAGTCTCAGTGTTACCCCTTCTCCCAGCTCCCCTTGGAGCGCACAGCACAGGCAGAAGACTGTGGTCCAGCACCTCGTGGTGGGGTCCTTAGGCCTCTGCTACTGCTTGGGTTTAGGACACGGGTTTACCTACATACAAAACCATCATTAGAGAAGTCACTTGCAAAAACCTTTTTCCTAAAGCATTAGCAGTTGCCAGGACTCAGGGAAGAGACAGTCTCCTGGGGAGACCTCCAAGCCTCTCTCCTCAGCCACCCTTCATCACGTGGCCTCTGTGGCCACGATTCTGCAGCGGCTTTCTCCCTGTCCTCCTGTCCCCTCCTCTTCTGCAGGCCATCTGGTGTTACCCGTGGAACCTCCTGCTATTCTGAATAAGCTCTTCTGCACCCACCCTCTCCATAGCATCTCTTTTCTACCTCTTCTGCCTTTAATGGCCTTCCTGTTTCCATAAGGGTCCTTCCCAGCCTGTGAGAGGGTCTAGAGTCATGCTGGCTTGCAGAGTGGCCACACAGGGTCTGTCGCAGCCAGCGCCTTCACCAGCCACATCCCTCACCCTTCTGGGCCATAAGAGGAAGAAGGTGGAGCCAACGCCGTCTCACCCACTCTCTGTCTTCAACCGCCTTCTGTAGCGATGATACATCAGTAGGACCAGCTGGAATGAATCTTCTGAGCTCCTCAAATGTAAATACACCTGTTCAGGTGTATTTCCCATTTGGTTGTCCTGCAAATATCTCAAGCTTAAGGCGCTCAAGGATGAATACATGATCTTCCTTACAAACTAATTCTTCCCTGGATCAGCTGACAAACTACTGTCCATCCTTTAATAAAACACAGAAATCTGGGGGCACTCCTGACTCTAGAGTCAACTTTACGCAAAGCTGGCCCTATGACATCTAGCTTTCTGACATTGCCCATAGCCATTTACCAATAGTTGCTAACTGCACCCTAAAATCACCTTTCTCTTTTCATTCTCTAATCAGATATTTTAAATTTCAGGGTCACTTGGGATTAAGACCACATTTCCCAGACTCATTTGCAGCTCAAGGAGACCACACAGCAGTCACTTAACCTGAGTGAGTGAGCTCAGGTAAAGGAAGTAACCAGAAGTCTTATACATAACTTGCAGGGAATTGTCTTAAAGGAGGAATGCATAACCTTCCTTTCCCTGTCTTTTCCTGATGTCTGGACTGAAGATGAAATGCCTTGTCTTGAGTGCTCATCCTGGGTCTTGAAGTGCAGTCCCTTTTTGAGCATGGAGGAGTCCTGGTCAGCGATGAGTTTGAGAATTTGTCTCAGCAGCTTTCAGTGTGGGACTGGGAACAAAGAGATTTCATTCACATGAAAAAAAGGGAAGAAACAGAGAAAGAGGGGCAGAGAGACTGGAAGGAAAGGAAAGGAAAGAGGGGAGGGAAGACAGGGGAGAGTGGACGGGAAGGCAGAGAAAGAACTACATACTTACCTAGCACATCCAGAACACACACACACACTTCGTCTTGTTTAGGCAACTGTTATTTTGTGTGGTTTTCTCTCACTTTAACAAATCTCTGTCTACAAAAAAAAAGTCCTTCTAAAAGCCAAATCTAGTCCTTTTATTCTTCTCGTTACAGACTTCCAGGTGCTCTTATTTGTCTCTGGATAAAGTCCCAACTCCTTCGTGAAGCATACAAAGCTGGTTGGTTCTGAGCAAGTCAGCCATGCCGCTCCTGGCGTCCTTCACTAGGAATGCGGCTGCTGACGATTATGGTGGCAGTGGCTCCTCTTGCTGGGAATTTCCTGTCAAATCTCCTAAGGAAGGATGCAGGTTAACCTCTGTCTCAGGGCATCATCCAGTGCGTTCTCAGTGGTGTCCGGTGACCGCATGCACTGTAGCCCATCAGGCTCCTCTGTCCGTGGCATTCTCCAGGCAAGAATACTGGAGTGCGTTGCCATTTCCTTCTCCAGGGGATCTTCCCGACCCAGGGATTGAGCCCACATGAAACTGGTGATATTGTCCAGGTCCAAGAGCTCTCTATGCATCAACTGCTTTGATCTTCAAAGCAAATCTGTGAGATAGTAATATTATTTTTATAAAAAGAGAAACTGAGGCACAGAGGGATTCAGTTGAATATCCCAATGTCACTACTAATATGTAATAGTGCCAGGGTCTAACTCTGGGTGATCTGATGCCAGAGCCAGCTTAACTGCTATGTGACATGCCACCTACCAGTGTGGTGGAAGGGTCATTCTGACAGCTCCAGAGATTTTCCAGGGCTCCACCCTTTCTTCCCATATCTGCGCTGTTTCCCAAGATGACTTCAGTAGAAATAGGGGAAAGGAGCTGCTTCATGATCCACTCATTAAGTCCTCAGTCATTAGAATTATTAGTTCATTTCTGGCTTACTTCGTATATACTTCGTATAACCAGCCCTAATTATAAAATATTCTTACAATTAATGCCTACTACAAAATGCAAATTCATCTATAGCATGTTAACCCCAAGCTTCTAAATATGTTCAATTTAACTTTCACTTTCCCAAGGTGAACTCAGTCATGGCAACACACCATGTATTAGAGATTTCCTCAGTGCGTAGCAACGTGTAACACATGCATTTCAGCCGGGTGAAAAGTGGGAATTTGCTCCGTGTAACAGCTCAGAGAACCAGAAATGCTTTATTCAAATCTTGGGGTTCTATAACCATTGTGTTATTTTTATGTCTACACATATATAAGCAAACAAGATCAGGGGCAAAGGAAAGAGAATTAAAACTGTAGGACATTTTCTAAATTCCCTCCTCAGTAATTCTTTGGAAATGCACAAGGTCTATTATTTTCTATATCCACTGTTGTGCCAAGTCACAGAATGTTGTTAGACCAGTTCTTGGTGTCAAAAGTTGAAATTCTATCCAATTAATTGGCTATGGTTTGGTTTTAATGGAATAACTTTGCTTAGTTCTGTGCAGAAACACTTAGAATACACTGGCAGGCGGTACTTTGCTGTCAAGAGATTCCATTGATGTATTGGGTTTGTCCAAAGTCTGTACACTTGTTAATAATTGGAAAACAGATGATTATTTATACCCATCCTTTTTATTTTCTTCAGAAAGGATATAAAAGAGCTTATTAAGATACATATGAAATAACAAATAAAGACAAATGAGTCAGGAAATTACAGTAGAGGTAGAGATGAGTCAGGACACAAAAATCACACAATGAAGTCATGCATATTTGCTAGAGGAATGTCACAAACTTGATTTTAAGTTTCTTCTAGCCAACAAAAGGAAGGAAACTTTATAGGTGGGTGATTCATACCATTTATAATGTCAGAACCATCTAATAATTGCTCAAGAGATGAACAATTCTGACTCTGAGGTCAGGACTTTCTCCCATGAGTCTTTATAGAGTTGTGAAATGTCAGAAATATTGTCTCATCAGTAAACACAGACATACTTGTTCAGAGGAGTTTCGTACAACAGAGCACAATATGGGCTTCTGGTAAAACACAGCAGGACCCTGGGGACCCTCCTTGGTGCAAATCCTTTCCCTGTCTCCCATTTATGGTTTAGAGGAAATAGACTTCATTCAGCCTCCTTGACCTTCCCTGAGATCAAAAGACAGATTCAAACAGTTGCTAATCAGGGAACAGTTGCAGAGACCAGGGAGGTGGCCAGAAACCGTAGTGCAGTTGCCCTGGGGCAGGATCCTGATTTCCTCTCAAGGAAGATATAGAACATTGTGTCTCTGAGATCTTCTGCAGGAACTGTGCTCCCACCCAGGTGGAGGATGGTTAACCGCAGTTGTTGTCACTGTTTAGCCACTAAGTCATATCTGACTCTTTTGGGACCCCATGGACTGTAGCCCCGCCAGGCTCCTCTGTCCTTGGAACTCTCCAGGCCAGACTACTAGAGTGAGTTGCCATTCTCTTCTCCAGGGGATCTTTCCGACCCAGGGATCAGACCCACATCTCCTGCATTGGCAGATGGGTTCTTCACCATTGAACCAAAAGGAAAGCCCTTATTGCATGTTGCAAACATGTACCCAGATATTGAGATTTTGTTTTAGGGATTCTCTGCATTTTTTAGCGATCCTCCCTGTTTTAGCGGTTCTTCCTTCCCTGGTGCTCCAGTGGCAAGGACTGCGTGCTCCCAATGCAGGAGGCCTGGGTTTGATCCCTGGCTGGAAGGCTGGATTCTGCATGGTACAACCGAGATGTGGTGGAGCCAAATAAATAAATAAACAAAAATATTAGAAAATAAACCAAGAGGGACCCAGGACAACTCAACTCCGGGAAGCCCCATTTTCCATGTCAGACTGAAGAATTTGTATTTTATACTCAAGACGATGATAGACGTTGAAGGAGGTTTTGAACAGCGGAGGGAGATGATCAGAGACAATCATATAAGATTTTCAAATTAGTGACTGGGAGGTCTGAAAGATGCATCTGAGGACATTTTCAGGCTGAACTCAAAATTCCTAGATACCACCCTATTATCTCACCATTATCTCACTATTATTTCTTCCAGTGTGTACAGAAGGTCTGCACACACTGGAAGAAAATAAAGACTCTGACCTCCTCCCCCAAATGATTCTTCCTTTAAAAACTTTCATGGTTGATCAGAGTCATCTGAGTTGTTACTTGGACATGATTCCAGCTTCTCCCCCAGTTGCCAGCATCCCGAATAAAGCAGCCTTTTCTTTCCTATCAACACAGAGATTTCCAGCAGCAAGCAGACAAACCCGAGTTTGGTAATCCTGCATCTAGTTAGGTAAAATGAGGGCTGCTGAGGCCAGTGTGATGGACCATAAACCCATGACTCCAAAATCATCTTCTCAAACTAGGATAGATCTGAATACTTCTAATAGTAGATCTCTGATGTTTATATCCACAAGAATCATCAAATACAAAAGATGAATTGCTGTGCTTCTTCCTTGAAGATTCTGGTACAGATCATCAGAGAGGGACCAAGAGTCTCTGTTTAGCTATTGCCCCCTGAAGTGCCTCCACTGCAGAAGGACTAACCCCAGTGGAAGGAGCAGCTTGGTCTGCTCTCTGCATGACAGGCCTGATAACTGGGAGATGTTGAGGCGAAGCATAGTGACTTTCTTCAGAAGGCCAGGCATCCAATAAGATGATGGACTAGAGTCCTAGAGTACTATGCTCTCAGAGTCTGGATGCCAATTTCTTTTATAGACCAGGGAGTGGGAGGGGAGAAGGGAAGGAAGTAAAGTAAAAAGGCCACAAAGTGAAAGTGTTAGTCACAGGTCCTATCTGGCTCTTTTACAACCCCATGGACCATAGCCTTCCAGGCGCCTCTGTCCATGGAATTCTCTGGGCAAGAATACTAGAATGACTTGCCATTCCCTTCTCCAGGAGATCTTCCCAACCCAGGAATTGAACGTGGGTCTTCTGCCTTGCAGGCAGATTCTTTACCATCTGAGCCACCAGGGAAGCCCTAAAAAGAAATATCTTGCAAAATATCTCCTGATTGGGCCAGGCTTTAGGAGGGAGTGTGTTCATTTCTTCCTTCCTGCAGCCATTCACAGGTGGGCAGGGTCAGAATGTCTCCCTGTGAGCTGAACAAAGGCACTGTAGTTTAACATTCAGGCAGAGGGACAGGGTTCCCCAAGGCAGGCCATGATGTGTGCTTATAGCTATAGGTAGCATCCTTTTAGTGGTTATAGCAACAAAAGCAACCAAAAGCAAAGGTTAAAATAAAAGAAACAGATCCAACATGGAGTCAGCTTTTGCTCTTCTCTGTTACACAGGGACCAAAAGCAAACCATGGCATTTATTTGATGTTAATTAATGGAACATATGGGGATGGCAGCAAGAAATGATCTTTTCAATTTGAGGGTGATTAATCTGTAGCAACTCTTCCTGAAGTAATGTTAATACTAATTCTGTAGGCCGCCCTACTAGAGAGATTGCTACTAGAGAGTAGACTTGTGCTTTTCCTTCTTCACAAACTGAAAAGGCTGCATCACAGTGCATGGGACAGGAAATCTCCCAGAAGCACTGAGCTGCAGATTTCCTGAAGGTGATGTTCCTTTGATGTGTGGGTGTGGGAAGAGGTCTTGCTGGAATGACCTCTGTAGGATGTTGGGGACTTTTCAGAAAATCATGGCCTAGGATAGAGGATGCTCTGGTTTGGCCTCCAGATCCCCACTTCAGGACAGAGCTGTTGATCACCCAGCTGCCAGGACCATTTCCTTCCTTGGGCTTACAGACAAACGCATCTGTAGGAGTTTTCCTCCTCAACCAAGGTTATACCCTTGAGGCAGCCAGCACCCCACACTTGCCAGTACGGAGGACTGAGGCCTGGCCCATTCTGTAGGGCACATAGTTCCAAGGTCTCCGTGGGGTTGGCTAAGGTCTTCCTTGGATTTGCACTGCAGTTCAGCTTCTTCCTCTGTCAATCATTCGTTCCTCACCCCTTACAGATGTGGATCCCTAGGGAATTCCCCCAAACTTCCTGCCTATGAATCTTCATCTCAGAGGCTACTTTCCTAGAGAACCTGACCTGAGACACATGGACAAAAGTTCTCCTGGTCCCTAACTCATTAAATCATCCGTGTTACTTTGCAATTGAGTTCTAGTCACCTATCCACCACTCCTTCCTGTATCTTTTGTCTTTTTCTCCCGGTCTGTGCTTGATATTTAAGGGCTCCCTACTGGACCATTTTTTTCTTCTTGCTGATCTTAGTAGGATGTCTCTGGTTTTCACTTTGTTATCTCTTTCTTTGAGACTGACTGAACACACACACACACAGTTACGAAGCACTGACATCTCTGTGCTGAGAGGCACTTGGGAAATTCTGAGTTAAATCTAAGTCACTGCAGGAGGTTTTGGAGTCTTTAAAATGCTCACATAACATACAATTAATCATTTTAAAGCATACAACCCAGCGGCGTTTCATACGTTTACAGTGTTGTGCAACCAGCACGTTTATCTAGCTCCACATCATTTTCATCACCCTAAAAGGAAATCCTGTATCCACTGAGCAGTAGCTTCCATCACCCCTCCTGTCGCCCCTGGCAGCCCACCTATCTCCTCTGTCTCTATAGATTTACCTAATCTGGATGTTTCATATAAATATAATCATACAACATAATAGATAAATTCTTGTGTCTGGCTTCTTTCGCTTGGCATAATGCTTTTGAGGTTCAACCTATATCAGTACTTCATTACTCTTTATGGCTCAATAATATTCTGCATGGGTGATACCACATTTTGTTTGTCTATTCATCAGTTGATGGACATTGTGAGTTTTCATCTTTTGTTATGATGAAAAGCCGCCGAAGCACAAAGTATTGTGCTGCTTTGAACACAAGTTTTGATTTGACTGCCTCGTGCCTTTTGGTTATATCCCCGGCGTAGAATTGCTGAGTCAGATGACATTTCTGTTTAATTTTTGGAGAAACCAAAACTCCTTTTAAAACGCGTATCAATACTAGCACACTTAAGAATAATACCCTCTGAAAAGTGTCTTCTGGACTGATTCACTTTGAGCTGCTAATGGTTAATTGTGAGTTACTCTGTTTTAACCTGCAGAATTATATGACAGTTAGGAGAACATTAACCAAAAGCCTTGAATGTGCAAGAATAGAACTTTAGGGCACGTGTCTACAAAGGTGAGATAGTGTTGAGAAGAGATGTCTTTTAGTAGTCCTGTGCCATGCCAAGGACTGCTTCCCGCTACGCGTTGCAATACTTCTACTTTAAGAAATGAAAGTTAGTCTGATGGTAGTCACTTGAGTATGTGAGTTACATTTGTATCATGAAGACTTGTCCATCTATTGATTATGGGATGACTGCTTTAATGTGACTGATTCGGCCCGGGGGAAGAGTTATTAAAGCCAAATAGAAATAAAAGAATGAGAAATTAATTTAATGTTATTGATTTCTGAACTCTCAATTTTTCTTTATCTTATTCTTATTCTGATAAAAATTAGTAGAGGGAGAGAAAACAATTTTGGCTTTATATTTTTCTGTAGTGTTCAGACATCAGTAGAAGTAGATCCCTTTAGTCTTCTGGGTAATTGAGAGGAACCAAAATATAAAGAGTGCCTCAATGCACAAAAGTTAGCTCTGATAATAGAATAATATCTGTATTTATTATTTAAATGATTTTATTATATATAACATATAACACATGTGGATATCCTGGCCTAGGCAAGCCTCTTGTGAAGCACTGTGAGGACTAGCTGGACCTGAGCTGAGCTGACATTGTTATGTGTGGACTTTCCTGGTGGTGGCTGTATTGTGATATGTGTCTTGAATCCTAGACTATAACAGTGGGGACCTGGATGCTGCCTAACTTGCATCTCATCGGGAGGCATTGAAAGAGAGAGTGTCCACGAACTATAAACATACCATGCGTTTTCAGTTTGTAAGAACTGTAAGGAAGTTAGGAACTCAAGGAAAACATTAGTGCTTGAGCAAGAACACTTCACAGAGTAATGAGGAGAAAAAATGTCACATGCGTGTGAGTAAACAAAGGATAGTGGGGTCATCAGCCACTGCAGTGGCCCAGACTGTGTTCCCTGAGGAGGTTCAGGGTGGAGCAAAGCAGGACTCTGGCCCCTAAAGACTTAAGGTAGGTGTCAAAGGGGTGATGTCAATAAGCTCCGACTCTTGCATCTTTCCATACGTAGAAAAGCGTTAAATTCATTAATTTGTGATGTCTGGTTTTCTTTAATTAGAGGTCATCTTTCTATGGTCAGATCACCTGGGTTTTTGTTGCAAAAAACTCCTAGGGGTCCCTCCCTTAGTTCCCTGGAATAAAATATGACTTTCAGCTTTATGTTGTGCTTTATTTGTTCAGTCAACAGTAAGGAGATGTCTTTTTTCACTGTTCACGACTGCACAGCAGCGTTGGTCATTTTGCTCCTTGTAAGTTTTGGGGTTTTTTTGAGGCTCATCCTTTATGGTCTCCACCAGTCTCCGCCTCCATCTGCTGTCACTGTGACTGGATCACAAGCTCAGAACTCCTGAAAAGGAGATCAATTAACTGCCATCCAATTAATATCCTGTTGGGTGGCAGTCTCTCCTCTCACCTGTGGGGATGCTCCAGGAGTGATTTCTAGTCCAGATAACTGTTGTTAGAATCGACCTCAAATATGGCATTTTTCATGTGAGGGGTGAAACTGGTTTTCCAGTCAAACAGATGAATGTGGCCGCCCCTTCCAGTGTCCTGTGTCCTGCTCTAGGGTAGACAGCGTGACAGGGTTGAGAGGCCATACTGTCCACACCGGCGTGCATGTGAGAGTGAAAGGAGGGAGATAGTAAAATAGAGTGAAGGCCGATACAGAAAACAAGCGTGTGGTCACCAAAGGGGACAGGGAAGGGGGAAGAGACAAATTAGGAGTGTGGGATTAACAGAGACAAGTCACTGTGTATAAGATAGACATGCAACAAGGGTATACCGCATAGTACAGGGGATTACACCCAATATCTTGTAAATAGCCTATAATGGAATATAGTCTGCAAAAACACTGAATCACTTTGCCATACACTTGAGACTAACACAATATTGTAAACCAACTATGTCTCAATTAAAATAAAAGAATAGCATGAAGGGATAAGCCAGCACTGTCTTGGCCAAACCAAGATATACGTCACCTAAATTAGAGCAAAAAATTGATAAGTCACAGACTGAATAGCAATGAAACAGATACATTACCATATGTAAAACAGATAATCAGTGGGAATTTGATGTGTGACGTGGGTCACCCAAAGCAGGTGCTCTGTGACACTTGGGGGATGGGGTGCTGAAGGAGGCGGGAGGGGAGGGGGACTCAGCAGGGAGGGGACATGTATATGCCTGTGGCCAATTCATGTTGATGTATGGCAAAAATATCATATTAAAAAACTTCAAAATACTGCAAAGTAATTATCCTCCAATTAAATAAGCTAAAGAAAAAACGCAGATTGAGATTCATGCCCTAGGGCTGCCATCCATCCACGGTGCACTTGTGTAGCTAGCTGTATTTTCTCTGTAAGCCGCATTTTTGTGTCTATAAATGTGAGTTTAATGGTTTTCTCTAGTACTCTGTGGTTCGAACATTTTTCTGCCTCTTTGCAATTATTTCTTGAATGTCTGGCTTCCCTGTTAGCAGCGTGAGGGTAGGATTTCGCCTGTCTTTTCAACCACACATCTTTGTATTGATCACAGTGTCACACTTATGGTGGGCACTCTGTTGCTCTTTTTGCATGAGAGAATAAAGGATATAGTGTCTGCTTTATAGATAGAATGTTCTTGAGAAAGTCATTCAGTTCTCAGCTTGCTCTTATTGATGGCCAGTAGTAGTAACATCCGGCTTGTGCTTGCAAGAGAGTGTCTCTAAACTAATGATGTTAATTTCTCAGATTGCTAAAAATCTCGAGTTCCATCATTTCTGTGCTTGAGCTTCAGGAAACACACCCACATGCATACTGCTTATCTCTTCCTGCCCCCAATCTCTCCCAGCATCAGAGTCTTTTCCAGTGAGTCAACTTTTCCCATGAGGTGGCCAAAGTACTGGAGTTTCAGCTTTAGCATCATTCCTTCCAAAGAACACCCAGGGCTGATCTCCTTCAGAATGGACTGGTTGGATCTCCTTGCAGTCCAAGGGACTCTCAAGAGTCTTCTCCAATACCACAGTTCAAAAGCATCAATTCTTTGGTGCTCAGCTTTCTTCACAGTCCAACTCTCACATCCATACATGACTACTGGTGTTTTCAAGAAAATAGAGCAGATTATAGAGGGCAGAATGTTTGGGTGGTGAGAAAAGTCCTCTTTGAAGAAGTAACATCTAACTCAACACTTGAGAGATCATAGCAACTGAGCTTTGTAAAGAATCGCAGGAAGAGAATAAATTCCAGGGGGAGGAATGGCATGCACAAAGGCCCTGGAGTGGGGTGTACCCAGATACAGATATGCGGGAGCTGCAAGAAAGTGGGTGTGTTCAGAGCAGGGCAAGAAATACAGGGCATCAGGAGACCAGAGGAGACAAGATCAGAGAATCTGTGATGATCAGGGCGTGGAGCTTGAATCTACTTTGAAGAGGAGTCACATGTTTCACTTTGATTTTTAAAAGATAACTCTGGTAGGTGGAGAAGTGGTAGACGAGAGAGGAAGCAGGGAGCCAGGTTGCAAAGTGACTGCAACAGTCCATGTGAGAGGTGATGGCGCCCAGGAGAGAGGTCAGCTTTTGGATGCCTTGTGAAAGGAGAGCAGGGAGGTTTGCTGATGGATTGGATTTGGGATTATGGAGAAACAGGTGGATCAAAGAGGATTCTGAGGATTCTGCCCTAAAACGCTAGAAGATGGTGATGTGGTGATGGCATTTTGCAGAGATGGGGAGCAGGGCTGTGAGCGGCAGGAGGGGATGTGATCTTGGGGACAGGAGTGAGCGCATGATCAGAGTCCATCTGTGCATGAGCTTCAGATGCTGGTGGGTACCAACCTGCAGATGTCAGCTTGGCTGTTGGTTTTACCAAAACAGATTTTATGGGAAAGATCAGGACCAGTGTAGTGATTTGGGAATTTGTCAAGGCAGGAGGAGAAGGGGGCGACAGAGGATAGGATGACTGGACGGCATCACTGACTCGTATTCATGTCCATGATGACATCATATTTATCATGGACATGACTATGAGCAAACTCTGGGAGATAGTGAAGGACAGGGAAGCCTGGCATGCTGCAGTCCATGGGGTCACAAAGTCGGACACAACTTAGTGACTGAACAGCACCCATGACAACAAAGAGGTCACAAAGCATGGAGCTGGATAAGGTCACTGGGAAGTTTCTGAGAAGGAAAGCCGAAAGAGACAGGCAGAGTTATGAGACTTGATGGAAGGAGGACGGCCTGGACCCCAGAAAGGCTTTTTACAAGGTGGCACCCAGGAAGGAGGCGAACCAGGGGATCAGGGTGTCCAGAACACTGAGAGGATAAAGCCTTTAGGAGCGGGGGGTGGGGCTCCGTTGTATCAAATGGTTCAGCTTGAAGTTGAAGATATACTGAGTGACAGCACCTCCTCCCAGGCTAGGCATAATTGTGCCGAGAAATCAGAGTATTTTTCTCTTTTCCGAGATGAGAGAAGAACCATGATCCATTTCTTTCCTGCTTGAATACTGTATGTGGAGACATTTCTCTCAATGCTAGCCAATTAGCACAGAGTCCAGTAAGTGTAGGAGGAAGATGTGGATTGGTGACATTTACAAAAGCCAAGCTAACATTTCCAGATTTTCCAGCTGCATGCCATCTTCTGAGAAGCTGCAAAGGACATTGCATTCTTCGCTCTTGCATTTATAACTGAGTTTTAAGTAACTTTATTTTCTCTTCCAGAGCCCTATATAGAGCAGTAGGAAAAGCTGTCCTTTCCTAGGCAAGAGAGAGTTTGATGTCCCTAATTTGGCTTCCTTTTTTCAGGCTTCCATCTTTCTCTGTTTATTTTGAACTTTCTGAATCGAATGTCCAGGGTCAGTGTCTGTCGCTTGACCTGAGGGCAGCGGCTGCTTTGCTGTGTTTTGCTTTCCGCTTTCCACAGAAAAGGAAAAGATGACAATAGATTTGCCTCTTCCTCTTTAGTTTCAGATCTTATGATGACAAACGGGAAGGCAGCATTTCAGATCCTTCTAATGTCATGGATCACCGGAGCCCCAGGAATGTCAAGGCTTTACTATTTGGACATCATTCTAGGCAACTCAAATACGACCTTTAAAGATTTCCATTCGTGTGACCTTGGCACTGATGGGGAAACTGCCCAAAGAAACTAGAGACTGGAGGCAGCCTGCCCAGGGTCAATGGCAGAGCCATTGGGAGAAGAAAAGGAAAATTGTCTACAGGTGTCCGGTCTGCCCCTCCATTCTTGCTCCAGGACTGACTCTTTGCCTCACCTCTGCTGCAGCTCTGTGACCTTGAACATGCGCCTCCATCCCTCTGAATTCCACTCACTGTATTCATAACGCCAGGTTTGTCTGTGTAATATGAAAGGGTCAGCATCAAAGTGAGGTTTGGTAAATTGATAATTACTGTAAGAATGTGTTGCTGTTGTTCAGTCGCCAAGTTGTGTCCAACTCTTTGCGACCCCATGGACTGCAGCATGCCAGGCTTCCCTGTCCCTCCCCATCTCCTGGAGTTTGCCCAATTTCATGTCCATTGAATCAGTGATGCCATCCAACCATCTCATCCTCGTGATGCTATCATATTCTGAATTCTAGAAATCTCATAGTATTTTATAAAGTAATCCTTGCTTGTATTGTACTCTGATTGTTTTGTTTCTTATGGTTCTGACCCTCTAGGGAAGCCCTCCATTTATCACCATTCAGTAAATACTTGCCCTGCCCCTCACCCCTAACAAGATACCTGGGAGGCACCTGAAATCATTCTTCACCCCACATCAAAGTGGTGACAAAGTCTGGATAATTCTGTTTCCTTGTAAGTTTTTAGTTCCTTCTCCTGCTTTGTTTGTCCTCATTAGTTATTAATAAGATGACACCAGGGTCAGTGGCATCATTAGAGCCCACTACCCTGTTATTCTAACTGCTTTCATCACCCTAGCTTCTTATCCCTGGATCCATTCTTCCTGCAGCAACCTTAGAGTTGCTTAGGCATCAAACCAAACCCAAACAGAATCTGGGAATGATCCACTCATGCTCCAGGTAAAGACCTGCAAGAATCTCATCGATACCAGCAGATAAAATCCCAACAGCCTGGCGCATGCTTCCAGGTTTTCCATGGGAAGTGTCCTCCTGTTTCAGCTCTCGGCCCAGATCTGGAGACCTCAGGGCTCCGTGATGCCTTGACCAACCCACACGTTTCCACCCATGCCCTCTTGCACTGTCCACACGCTGCCCTGCCTGCCTGGTCATCAGACATCTCCCCTTTTATGTTTCTGCACTGACGCCACACAATCTGCTTTTTATCTTCTTCCTTTTAATGAAGTACAGTTGATTTACAAAGTTGTGTTAGTTTCAGGTGTACAGCAAAGTGATTCAATTATACATTCATATGTACACACACACACACACACACATATTTTTTCAGATACTTTTCCGTTATAGGTTATTGCAAGATATTGAGTATAGTTCTCTGTGATATACAGTAGGACCTTGTTTATTTTAATATACAGTGTGTGTGTATTTGCTAATCCCACATTCCTGATACACAGTCTTCTTTGATTTCCCTTCTCTGGCCCCTCGTTTCAGCAGAATTGACGCTCCTTCCATGGTTCTGTCTGGCTCACCTTTCTTTCTCAGCCTCTGAAACACAGCACATTAGGTGGGCATTCACGTGAGTGTCTCCTTCACTGTAGAC
Organism: Oryx dammah; assembly: GCF_014754425.2. Classification (NCBI taxonomy): domain Eukaryota; kingdom Metazoa; phylum Chordata; class Mammalia; order Artiodactyla; family Bovidae; genus Oryx; species Oryx dammah. The sequence goes on from NW_024070193.1 coordinate 55,217,305, forward strand.
ACAACATCCTATTTGCCTTATTCATTGTTTCATTCCAACATCTAGTGTAGAACCTGGTAATCACTCACTGTGATGGAGGGAGGGAGGGAGGGAGGGAGGGAAGGGGGGAGGGGGACATCAGTTTCCTAAAAACATTCATATTGCAAGTCACATGTACTCCTAATATATAAACAAACCACCAATCAACCAACATTTTTCTTCAAAACATTTATTTAAGCATGTTCTACCAAAATTAAACCATACTTAAAGCAGTCCCTGGTAAAAGTGGCCCTATTTTGTAATGTCTGTGCTCTTTCCCAAGCTTGAGCCTCTGCTCCTGAAGCTGCTTCTTCTGAGAGCAGAGCTTGATGAGCAGGGTGCCAGGACCCCATCTGCAGCCCCCCAAACCCAGGCCAGCCCTGCTCCCCGGTCTGCCTTGCCTTCACTGCAGCATCATTCTCTCAAGAGCATGTGGGGCCTGACATCCCTCATCTGTGTATTAGTGCAGGTGCTGGAGGTGAAGTCAGGCACCTGCTTCTCACATGTGAAATGATTTGAAATAAAAGCCCTGGAAGCCCCGCCAGGAAGCCTCAACCAGACCACAGAAAACTGATGTCTGGAGATCTCTCCTGCTGTGGGGCTCAGTGACCTGCAGGAACTGGCTAGACCCCTATCTTCCCAGCCCCGGTCAGCAATAGCAGATCCATGGCCTGGAATCTGCCCCAGTGGGAGTGTTTACAGCACAGAGGGTGCATGGACACCAGGGCTTTTCTTTCTTCTGCAGAGACAATGTAGACAGTACAGCACCTTCCCGACCCCATCCTCCCCTCTTGGCTCCCTTCCCGTTCCCACCCCTCTCCCCAGCCCACGCTTGAAGAGCCCAAGCCAAACACTTGTGAGAAACACAGAGAACCTGTGTGTCCACAGGAAGATTTATTTTTTCCTTCACCTTCATACAGGAAGTCCCTGGGCAGTGATTTTTAGATAGAAGTGCTGAAAGACCATGTTCTCTTAGCTGCTTACTTCAGTTTATGTGGCCATTGTTTGCCAAGAAGGTGTTGAAATCTTCCTAGAACACAGTTTATTAAAACGGACCCTGAGAAACCCCCCTTAGTGGACACAGTTATAAGAAAACACACACACACACACACAGACAGAGCTTGACCACTTTCCTCTTCTCTCCTTCCCTTCTCTTAACTCCCTGGGACCACTCAAACAGGGAGAGTTTCAAAATTAATATCATAAGGAGTTCAAGGGCCTGCAACCCAGGCTTTGAGAAATTTTATAATTGCTTTAGGCTGGCCCTCTCTCTCTCCCTTAAGTGGTGTTTTTAGAAGGAGGTTTCTTAAGATGCTAATAAGATAAACTTCAGGATCTCGCATTTTCACAAGACCCATCTCAAATTACAGTGTGTCATATACTCATATGTCTTTGAAAAAAACCACAAAGGTAAGGGGGTTTTTTTGGCATTATTTTTCTTGAAAAGTGTCCCTCGTGTCTTATGCATTTCAGGCCCCACAAAAACTGTGTCCATCCCTGAGGATTATTTGATGTTGGTTTTGCCTAATTTATTTGAAGTCATAATCTCACATCCAAACCTGTCTCTTTTTTTTTAATCTTCTTTTTTTTAATTAATTTATTTTAATTGGAGGCTAATTACTTTACAATATTGTATTTGTTTTGTCATACATCAACATGAATCCGCCATGGGTGTACATGTGTTCCCCATCCTGAACCCCCCTCCCACCTCCCTTCTTATCCCATCCCTCTGGGTCATCCCAGTGCACCAGCCCTGAGCATCTATCATGCATCAAACCTCGACTGGTGATTCATTTCACATATGATATTATACATGTTTCAATGCCATTCTCCCAAATCATCTCACCCTTGCTCTCTCCCACAGAGTCCAAAAGACTGTTCTGTACATCTGTGTCTTTTTTGCTGTCTCACATACAGGGTTATCATTATCATCTTTCTAAATTCCATATATATGCGTTAGTATACTGTAGTGGTGTTTTTCTTTCTGGCTTACTTCACTCTGTATAATAGGCTCCAGTTTCATCCACCTCATTAGAACTGATTCAAATATTCTTTTTAATGGCTGAGTAATACTCCATTGTGTATATGTACCACAGCTTTCTTATCCATTCATCTGCTGATGGACATCTAGGTTGCTTCCATGTCCTGGCTATTATAAACAGTGCTGTGGTGAACATTGGGGAACATGTGTCTCTTTCAATTCTGGTTTCCTCAGTGTGTATGCCCAGCAGTGGGATTGCTGGGTCATAAGGCAGTTCTATTTCCAGTTTTTAAAGGAATCTCCACACTGTTCTCCATAGTGGCTGTACTAGTTTGCATCCCCACCAACAGTGTAAGAGGGTTCCCTTTTCTCCACACCCTCTCCAGCATTTATTGCTTGTAGACTTTTGGATTGCAGCCATTCTGACTGGTGTGAAATGGTACCTCATTGTGGTTTTGATTTGCATTTCTCTGATAATGAATGATGTTGAGCATCTTTTCATGTGTTTGTTAGCCATCTGTATGTCTTCTTTGGAGAAATGTCTGTTTAGTTCTTTGGCCCAGTTTTTGATAGGGTCGTTTATTTTTCTGGAATTGAGCTGCAGGAGTTGCTTATTTATTTTTGAGATTAATTCTTTGTCAGTTGCTTCATTTGCTATTATTTTCTCCCATTCCGAAGGCTGTCTTTTCACCTTGCTTATATTTTCCTTTGTTGTGCAGAAGCTTTTAATTTTAATTAGGTCCCATTTGTTTATTTTTGCTTTTATTTCCAGTATTCTGGGAGGTGGGTCATAGAGGATCCTGCTGTGATGTATGTCGGAGAGTGTTTTGCCTATGTTCTCCTCTAGGAGTTGTATAGTTTCTGGTCTTACGTTTAGATCTTTAATCCATTTTGAGTTTATTTTTGTGTATGGTGTTAGAAGTGTTCTAGTTTCATTCTTTTACAAGTGGTTGACTAGTTTTCCTAGCACCACTTGTTAAAGAGATTGTCTTTTCTCCATTGTATATTCTTGTCTCCTTTGTCGAAAATGAGGTATCCATAGGTGCATGGATTTATCTCTGGGCTTTCTATTTTGTTCCATTGATCTATATTTCTGTCTTTGTGCCAGTACTATACTGTCTTGATGACTGTGGCTTTGTAGAGCCTAAAGTCAGGCAGGTTGATTCCTCCAGTTCCATTGTTCTTTCTCAAGATTGCTTTGGCTATTCGAGGTTTTTTGTATTTCCATACAAATTGTGAAATTATTTGTTCTAGTTCTCTGAAAAATACCGTTGGGAGCTTGATAGGGATTGCATTGAATCTATAGATTGCTTTGGGCAGTATACTGATTTTCACTATACTGATTCTTCCGATCTATGAACACGGTATATTTCTTCGTCTATTAGTGTCCTCTTTGATTTCTTTCACCAGTGTTTTATAGTTTTCTATATATAGGTCTTTTGTTTCTTTAGGTAGATATATTCCTAAGTATTTTATTCCTAAGTATTCCTAAGAATTTTATTCTTTTTGTTGCAATGGTGAATGGAATTGTTTCTTTAATTTCTCTTTCTATTTTCTCATTTTTAGTGTATAGGAATGCAAGGGATTTCTCTGTGTTGATTTTATATCCTGCAACTTTACTATATTCATTGATTAGCTCTAGTAATTTTCTGATGGAATCTTTAGGGTTTTCTATGTAGAGGATCATGTCATCTGCAAACAGTGAGTGTTTTGCTTCTTCTTTTCCAATTTGGATTCCTTTTATTTCTTTTTCTGCTCTGATTGCTGTGGCCAAAACTCCCAAAACTATGTTGAATAGTAGCAGTGAGAGTGGGCACCCTTGTCCTATTCCTGACTTTAGGGGAAATGCTTTCAATTTTTCACCATTGAGGCTAATGTTTGCTGTGCAACCGTGTCCTTCTTATTAACTAAATTCCCATCCTCTGTCTTCTAAAAATTCACAAGGAAACCTCTGTGTTATAAAGTTGCTGTTTTTTAAAGGTCTGTGTTATTACCCAGAAAAAGAAAATGGATATTTAACTTCTAAAGGAAAAACATAGGCTTTTTGGCCAAAAAGCTTAGAGCTCAGCTACCTTCTGGTTTCATTTGGATCAAAAACCTCTCTTCCCAACCTCCCCAGCACATTGCCTCCAAGTCAGCCTCCTTAGCCTGGGAACCTTCTCCTTGTCCTGAAGTTCGTTTTATCTCAGGGGCTCTTTGCAGGACAGGAGCCCCTCCTATGAATTAGCACTGAACTTATGTTTCACCCTACAGACCCCTTACCACCCATTTGTTGTTCAGTCACTAAGCTGTGTCTGATTCTTTCCAACCCCATGAACTGCAGCACGCCAGTCTTCCCTGTCCTTCACTATATCCAGAAGTTTGCTCAAACTCATGTCCATTGAATCAGTGATACCATCCAACCATCTCATCCTCTCTCTCCCCCTTCTCCTCTTGCCCTCAACCTTTCCCAACATCAGGGTCTTTTCCAGTGAGTCAGCTCTTTGCAACAGGTGGCCAAAGTATTGGCACTTTATCACACTGAACCAGCACAGATGGTCCTGTGAAACCAGCCCTTCATACATAGTTACTGAATGGATGCATAAATAAAGTAACATTTCTCTCTCTCTCTTTTTTATTTTTTTTGGCTGAGCCATGTAGCAAGTGGGATCTTAGTTCCCCAAACAGGGATTGAATCAGTACCCCTTGCAGTGGAAGCAGAGACTTAACCCCTGGACCACCAGGGAAGTCCCCAAGTAATACTTCTGAATTAGCAGGCAGGATATCCGAACTCTGGTTGCTTCTCTGCTCCTAAGAAGCTTGAGAACACTGAACAAACCTGTACATTCCCTGGGCCACATTTTCCACGTACACATGTCAAAATCAGGGATCTGAGGTAGGGTCCACACTGAGATTATCTTTAGTACCTCCTGTATGTGGAGCCAGTCCTTATAAGAAGGAATGAGGTTCTTCTTAAGAAAAGACCACATCTGGGACAAGACAGGGTGCTGCAGACACCTTGGTCTGAGTAGGGGACTGGTGTGAGCATGGCTGGGAGTCTTGAGCATTCCTGGGACCTGTCTCTCCAGTGATTCTGTAGCCCAGGCCCCACAGAATGAGATGAACAAGTAAAGAAAGTTTGTTTTCCTTTGTGTGTGTGTGTGTGTATATATATATATATATATATAAATGATTTTCTTTGGTGGGCGTTGGGCTATTAATGTGTCAGCAGCATTGATACTGGGAGTTTGGGCAGAGGCAGAGTCTAGCACAGGGGACCTTGGGGGAAGGGTGCCTTGGCAGCATCACAGCAGTGAGGACCTTCATGGTGGGCAGTGGAGTGAGCAGACACTCTTGATATTGTGAAGAGCCCAAAATGCATCACAGTGAGATAGAGAAAAACAGAAGGAAAAAGGCAGACACCTAGTGTCATAAGAAGACAGTTCATAGAGTGTGTATCATAAACAGCCTTTGTTGTTGTTGTTTAGTGAATAAGTCATGTCCTTGTGACTCCATGGACTGCAGCACACCAGGCTCCTCTGTCCTTCACCATCTCCCAGAGTTTTCTCAAACTCATGTCCATTGAGTCCGTGATGCCATCCAATCATCTCATCCTCTCTCTCCCCCTTCTTCTGCCCTCAATCTTTCCCAGGATCAGGGTCTTTTCAAATGAATTGGATCTTCACATCAGGTGGCCAAAATATTGGAGCTTCAGTTTCAGCGTCAGTACTTCCAATGAATATTCAGGGTTGATTTCCTTTAGAATTGACTGATTTGATTTCCTTACAGTTCAAGGGACTCTCAAGAGTCTTCTCCAGCAGCACAGTTCAAAAAAGCATCAGTTCTTTGATGCTCAGCCTTCTTTATGGTCCAACTCTCACATCTGTACATGAGTACTGGAAAAACCATAGCTTTGACTACGTGGACCTTTGTTGACAAAGTGATTTCTCTACTTTTTAATACACTCTAGACATTTGCAGAACTCTGGGGCAGGAATGTAAGGAGACTCTGTGTCTCCCCAAAGCAGAGACATGTGTTTTTACTGTTGTGTGAACCTCTTTTTACTGCAAGGTCTGGACTGGAATGTGATTGGGCATTTATTGGGAATTCAATATTATAAAAGATTATTATAACCTAATGAAGATCATGGTATCTGGTCCCATCACTTCATGGGAAATAGATGGGGAAACAGTGGAAACCGTGTCAGACTTTATCTTTTTGGGCTCCAAAATCACTGCAGATGGTGACTGCAGCCATGAAATTAAAAGACGCTTACTCCTTGGAAGAGAAGCTATGACCAAACTAGATAGCATATTGAAAAGCAGAGACATTACTTTGCCAACAAAGGTCCATCTAGTCAAGGCTGTGGTTTGTCCAGTGATCATATATGGATGTGAGAGTTGGACTGTGAAGAAAGCTGAGCGCCTAAGAATTGATGCTTTTGAACTGTGGTGTTGGAGAAGACTCTTGAGAGTCCCTTGGACTGCAAGGAGATCCAACCAGTCCATCCTAAAGGAGATCAGCCCTGGGTGTTCTTTGGCAGGAATGATGCTAAAGCTTAAACTGCAGTACTTTGGCCACCTCATGCGAAGAGTTGACTCATTGGAAAAGACCCTGATGCTGGGAGGGATTGGGGGCAGGAGGAGAAGAAGTCGACCAAGGATGAGATGGCTGGATGGCATCACTGACTTGATGAATGTAAGTTTGAGTGAACTCTGGGAGTTGGTGATGGACAGGGAGGCCTGCCGTGCTGCGATTCATGGAGTCACAAAGAGTCAGACACGACTGATTTACTGAACTGAACTGAACTGAAAGAACATGATACACATTCAATCCTCAGATATTATAATCATAAAAAGAATAGAATTAAGAATATTTCATGCCATGGCTATAAAATTGGAAAGTTCAGGCCTATATTTTCTTTTTCCAATACAGTAGAAAGTTTTCCTGTGATCTTAATGTGTGTGTGTGTGTGTGCTAAGTCACTTCAGTTGTGTCCAACTCTTTGCAACCCCATGGACTGTAGCCCACCAGACTCCTCTGTCCATGGGATTCTCCAAGCAAGAATACTGGAGTGGGTTGCCATGCCCTCCTTCAGGGGATCTTCCCCACCCAGCAATGGAACTGGTGTCTCTTATGTCTCCTGCGCTGTCAGGCAGGTTCTTAACCACTGGTACCACCTGGGAAGTCCATAATACTTAATACTTGGATTAAATTAGTCAAGTTAGATGACTTATCTGATCCTCAGTTTCTTCACCTGGAAGATGGGATAATAATATATACTTTGCAGGGGTCTTGGGAGGGAGTCAACATACAAGCCACCTGGGTGAATGTTTGGCCCTCAAGAGTGCTTAATAAACATTATTCTCTCTGCAGCTTCATGTACATTCATTCATAAAGCTTCTTCCCCGATTCAAAACGGAAGTCTAAGGGAGAGAGAACAAGGGCAGAAGGTGGTTCATGCTATTCTAGAAGTTTCCTTGTGATATTCACTTCATTTTTAAGGGACTAAAGTGTCTATGAAGTATAGAAGAAAAGGGAAGGGTTGAAATTCTGGTCACTGAAAGCAATTCTGTGTCCGTTGTAACTTCCACTCCATTCTCTGTCCCCTTTCCGATACCTCGTGCTCACCCTCCAGCTGCTGGTTGTTTTATCCGTGCTCATCTTTGCCAACATATCAAGACTGTGGTCCTATGGGAGTCATCTCAGAACCTGTGAAGAGCTCACTGGTGTTTTTCCTTTCTTTCTCTGGGTTTTGAAAATATAATTTTCGTGTATATGTATAGGCTTCTGACCATCAATAGATTTTATTAACTTACTAAAATCAGTAACTAACTGTGACACACAGATAAAAGCCATGCTCTCAGTGGAAATGGAAGTCTAGGGGTCATTGTGTTCTGTTCCCAGTGAACCCCTGCCAAGTATATTCCTGCATGCCAATATTTCTGTAATTATGCATATCTTCCTTTATCAGCAGTTACTTGATTGTGTCCTGGTGAGTGGTCTGGAGCATATATGAGCTTGTGTGTATACACTCACAATGAGGTGTAACATGTTGTAGTGAATAGAATATCATTTGGGGGCTGTAGGAGACCTGTGTTTAAATTCCACTTCCACTACTCAGTAACTCTGTGACCTTGACCAGTTTACTTAACTGCTCTAAGCTTCTGTAATTTTAATTTAAAAATGAGATTTGGAGGATTCACGCACAGAGCACCAAAAAGATGGTAGCTAAGCTATTAATATTCTAACTATAATGAATAATGAAGCAATGTATAAACATTACATACAACATTGTTAACAAACAGGTTTTATGAGAATGAGAAACTTTTCGGAAATACTCGTTGAGATCTTGTGACAGTAAAGACCACAGAGACAGCCAGAAAGTTTTCACAGATTTTTCTAATCAAGGGAAAAGCAAGGCAGCTTATTTAAAAAGTTATTGCTTTATCAGTCCTTTCCAATTCAGTCATTGGGAGTTAACAGTAACAATATTATTGATTCATCACATTTACTAAAACTTCACCCAGCAGAGATCCTCTAGGGCCTGTGATCTTTCCAGGAGGAACTCTGTCTTAGCACTGCTGCCTCTTCCAAAACACCATCTGGCAGAAAACAGTATCCTGCCTGGAATTCACAGCATTTCTTCATTTGTGAAAACAAACAAAAAAAATTCATTTCCTCCTAAATCTTCTCAGGATCCTTTCTCTGATTTATTATCTTATAGGAATCAGTTTTCCCATGGCCTTCTTGACACTTCCATCAGGGAGCAGGCCAATCCACTGCCACCCCCCCACCTGCCCCCCCAGGTAGAAGTGGAGCCTTTAAGGGGCATTGTAATGTCACCTGGGTGTCTCATGATTGGGTCTGAAAGGATTCAGTCAGACTCTCCATGGGAATAATTTCTGGGAGATGCTTCTATAGGTGAGTAAGCAGTTCTTATTTGTAAAAAATCTACCTAGATTTTCCAGTTCTTTTTACAGCAAATATTTATTACTGAAGAGATAAAACACAATGAAAGTTGAAACAAAGTGTGCTGATACCAAGGTTGTAGCCGGGTAGACTTTTTTTCAAATTTTGTTACTGTTTTCATCTTGAAATGGGCTTTGAACTGGCTGTATATTACTTTACTTAATTTTCCCGAACACATCCACTCATGTTGCCCATGAGAGTTTCACAAACTGACCTAAGTCCCAGAGATAAGAAGATCTGACTGCTACTGAATTAAAAGCCTTATTTATTTACTTATTTATGGTCATTCCACATAGCACATGGGATGTGAACCCAGGCCACCTGTATTGGTACATCCAGAATCTTAACCACTGGACCTCTACGGAAGTCCCAAGAGCTTTACTATTTTGTGTTGTTGTTGTTATTTTTTATTCTATTTTTGGCTGTGCTGGTCTTCTCTGCTACTCGAGCTTCCTCTAGCCGTGGTGAGTGGGGACCATTCTTCGTTGTGGTGCACGAGCTTCTCATTGTGAGGGCCTCTCTTGTTGCAGAGCACCAGCTCGAGACACAAGGGCTTCAGTTATCACCTCTGGGGGCTCAGTAGTCATGGCCCATGGGCTTAATTGCTCCATGGCACATGGAATCCTCCCAGACTGGGGATCGAACCTGTGTTCCCAGCATTGGCAGGCAGATTCTTATCCACTGTACCACCAGGGGAATCTGAGCCTTATCTTTTAACACCTACAAGTAGGTAGCAGTGCAGGAATTTGAACTCAGGTCTGTCTGATCAAAGTCTGTATTTATCACTACTATTAGTCCTTCACACATCTTCTGGAGGTGAAAAATCCAGACTCTGATCACTGTGGTTTCTTTCTGTAGCCACAGTTAAGGTGAGTGAAAAAAGTAAATTTTCTCCCTAACAATCAAATGTCCAATTCTTTTTCCCTAAACTGATGGATTTTATAAGACCCTTCGCTCTGTTCATGACTCTTTACAGAAAGGGTCCATTCTAAACCCAAAACATCCATAAAGTGCATCTTCATTTTGAAATTTGTAAGGAAGCTTCCAAAGATACTAAATGAAAAGATAATATGAGAGAGATGGAGCAGACAGGTAATTGAGAGAAGCATAAATAAGGCCAGTTAACACCAAAATGAAATAATGCATTCCCCACCAGCAACTAACTAAAGAGGAAATGACTTAAAATAAATTTTAGTAGTGCCTAATATTCTTTTTTTTGTAAACAGAATTTGAAAGCCATAATTTTCTTTGGGTTTCAATTTAATGTCCTTCTAGGTACCTTCTAAGCCAGTTACATTTCAACTTCCTTTAAGTTTGGGGGACAAGGTTTGGGGGCAAATTGTTAAAACTCAAAGGAAAAAAACTTTGATTTTGCATTAAAAGAATCTTCTGTTTATTCTCATTCAGTTCAGGGTGAGAGCCAGGATTATTTCTCTCGCGCGGTGTTCCAGCACGTGTGTCAAGTTTAACTGAACGACTAGGGAATGGATCTAATGGCAGCAGATATGAATTAGTCCGACTGCCAAGAAAGAGATTATGAAACTAGTCATGTGATTTTTAAATTGTCCCAAGTTTGGATTTTGGAAAGTTAGATTTAAGAATAACTGAAACTCAACGCCTAAGGGCAGATAGAGGAGGAATAAATCTTACCTGTTCTGCCATCATCAAATTAAATTTCAAACCAACCATCCCCCACCTCAATTTCAAGCAGAGTTAGCAGGAAAACTTGAGAATGGGATACTCAGGAGGCTGGAGGAACTGACAAAGAAGGGAAGACAAACTCATGGGTCACACTGTGCAGAGATGGGTGGAGAGTTCACTCTGGCAAGTTGAGAAGTAGCCCTGTTCCCCTCCGAAACCCATCAGATCTGAATAGAGAGATGCTGGATTTTATTATTGTTTACTCCTTGACATAGAGCCAAAATAAGCCCCAAGCTGAATATCCAGCTTTGCATCTAAGGCATTTTTGTGTCTCCACTGTGACAAAGGAAAACACATTTTTTTTCCTGTTGCTATGTATATTGGCAAATATCCTATCCAAAGAATTGTGCTCCAAGAACTCTGGAAACACCTGCCAGCAGAAAACTTGGGAGCTTTGTTTAAACAAGTGGACCTGCCAACTTTCCAGTACTGTTGACTATGCAGAACTAAAAAACGCAGACTATTTTAAAACCTACTTGATGGATAACAGGAACTGGGTCGTGGTGATGTGGCACGGAATGTGCCTAGAATGGTGTTTATCTTTTTTAATTTAAATATTGCATAGTCCGAGCCTTCTGCAAGGACACTGCAGTGTTCCTCACCCTTCCGTACTGACCCCACCATGTGGCTATGAATGGGGAAATGCTTGGACTGAATTCAAGATATTTGGCAAAACAGAGTTTCCAGGAAACACTGTGGTAATCCAAAGCACCGGGCTCTGACATGTACAGGCATTGAAACAATGTCCTTTAGGTTATCATGAGTTTCTTCTAGTATCTTCTGTAACACCCAGTGTGGACTCTCTTAAGTCTTAGTGAGCAATTACATTCTGAGTCCTAGCTGAACTGTTATTTGTCATATAATGGTCCCAACTACTCTATGTGTTTGTCCAGTAGGAAAGATGGTTTCTTGGTGTAGTGAATAAAGGCATTTGGCTCTGTACAGTCAGTGGTTGACTAGAAAATGCCATGCTCAAAACAGTAGCATTTAGTGGCATCTGTTTTCATTCCAACAGGCAGTACTTGATTGTTTGAGAGTAACTGCCGTCATCAGAGGAGGTGGAAGAACGCCAGGTGTCCTTGCAGAGTGTAAGGTTGTCCCACTGAATTTCAGCTGTTTCCTTGATGAAGGATGACATGGTGAAGTTTTCTGGAGGGACCAATGCTGTTACTCCAAACATCCATCAGCCGGAGGATGCTGGTCTGTTTTGTGTGATTGGAAGGCATAGTGTTGAAAGCCTCCTTCCCAACGTGTCCATCCTCTTACCTGCCACAGAAGTCCTGCCATGCTGAGTTATTCCTTCAGATTAGCTCCTTAGGAAAGTTACTGTGCATCTTAGATCCTCAGTTTCCTCATGTATAAACACAGGGATTTAGACTATGTATCATTTATCTGTCACCACAATGAGGGATACTGGGCTTCCCTAGTGGCTCAGATGGTAAAGCGTCTGTCTGCAATGCAGGAGACTCGGGTTTGATCCCTGGGTTGGGAAGATCCCCTGAAGAAGGAAATGGCAGCCCACTCCAGTATTCTTGCCTGGAAAATCCCAGGGACCTCAGCCTGGTAGGCTACCGTCCATGGGGTCGCAAAGAGTCGGACATGACTGAGCACTTCTCTTCACTTCACAATAAGGAAGCCGGGTGAGCTGCAGTCCAGGGATTTGCAAAGAGTCAGACGTGACTTAGCAACCGAACATTAGGACTCAACACCAAGCGTCAACAGGTCAATTCTGCCGCTGGCTAAAGAAAGTCACATAACCAACGCCAGAGGCACTGAGTGTGGAAATGCTCTCCATTCATGAAGAAGCCGGGGCAAGGGTGTGGGACAGGGAAGGGACTGAAATCAGTAATTCAACCCACAGTAGACTGGCTCAGTGGGTTCTAAACTTTTGGGTCTTATAGCTGTAAGAGATTGTTCTTCAGTTCTGTCTGTTACAGGATCCCTAAATTTAAAACATATAAAGCTACAGTCATTCTCTAGTCCCTCTAGGGAATTCCTCAGGCATTGGACTTATTTTTTAAAATATTTACTTATTTGGCTGTGCCAGGTCTTCATTGGAACATGTAGGATCTAGTTCCCTGATCAGGGATCGAACTCAGGCCCCCTGCATTGGGAGCTCAGAGTCTTAACCACTGGACCACCAAGGAATCCCAGGGCACTGGATTTAAAACCTAGTACACATAAGTATCATGCTGTGAGCTTGTACAAAATAAGATCCTGTGGCCTCCTGTAAGACATGAGGAGAAAAATCCCATTTTTTAATAAAAAATCTCTAGATAATTTGGATGCCAGGGCTTTGTGGAGGCCGACTCTTCTATGATCTCAGGGTTCTAGGCATTACCTCTGTCTTGACAGCACGTGAGAGTACCAAGTACCTGCATCAGTTAGCTGAGTCACGTGATATACATCAGCTGAAATATATTACTCTTCTGATCCCAGCTGATGCATTTGGCAGGGACAGCAGGTCCAGGAGCCAGTGCGGTAGAGGATGTGGAAGTAGGAAGGGAGCCAAGGCATCTTGTGAAGGTATGAATGTCTCAGATTTTGTTTACAGCGGTCCTAAAGAGTGATGCTCTTAAGCGGTGATTCCAGAAGGTCAGAGTTAATATGCAGTTATCCCTGGTGGTGGGAAACTCAAGCAAAACCTCACTCATTTAACCTATCAGTGTAGAACCCAAGAACAGGACAACAAAACCAGCAGGATGCGGTCCTTCTCTTTCTCTTTTTCGTCCATCTCTTTCTCTCTACCTATATTTCTGTCTGTTTCCCTACCTACCTGTCTGTCTTTCCTGACTGGCAGATGTGGGGCTTAGCTGTACATATTTGAAATCCCCAGGGCAGGCCACTATGTCTCGAGGGCAGACTGGAACTTGGACAGGATCTGACACCGCAGATCAGAATTCTGCAGGCGGAGTTCTCTACCCGTAAAGTCTTTCAACTGACTGAATCAGGCCCAACTGATTGTGGAGGATATTCTCCTTTAGATGTTAATCATATCAGCAAAATACTTTCATGGCAACACCTGGATTAGTGTTTGACTGAATGCCTGTGTGTGTGCTAAGTTGCTTCAGTCCTGTCCGACTCTTTGCGACGCTATGCACTGTAGCCTGCCAGGCTCCTCTGTCCATGGGATTCTCCAGGCAGGAATACTGGAGTGGGTTGCCATGCCCTTCTCCAGGGGATCGTCCTAACCTCGGCATTGAACCTGAGTCTCTTATGTCTCCTGCATTGGCAGGCAGGTGGTTCTTTACTACTAGAGCCACCTGGGAAGCCTGTTTGACTGAATAACTGGGTACAGTAGGTTGAGCCAAACTGGCACTTAATACTGACCATCATAGTTAAGGATTCTTCTTGATTTTTGTCACATTTTTAGGTTACTTACAGTCTTACTTAATATTTTCTATTAAGGTGACTCATTTCCTTCAAACTTTAGCCTCCTCCAAAGCAATAATACCTATGAAATTCCTGATTCAATCTGCTGGTTATGTAGATTATACAAATAATAAAATTAATTATAACTATTAAAATGTCACCTTAAATAATTCACCACATCCTCTTGGAAATGTTCGACTAGTTCATCAGATCTCTTGCCACAGAGCTGGGCTGAAAAGTTTCCTGTGCAAAAAGGAGGAATGTTAATGAACAAAGTCAAGTCTTCGGTCAGTTGCTCAGCTTAGGCGTGACAAAGTACAGGAAGTATTTTCTGTTAGAGAAAGCCTTGGTCAGAGCAGGTGTGTGATTGTTTGAGAAGAGGAAGTGAGGACCTGTGCCCAGAAGGAAGGATGGAAGGATGCTTAGGGCTTTCTGACAGTTTTACAGATACTTGAAAAATGACTTTAGCTGCTTGTGGGTGGTGCTGGCAGTAAGAGTCCCCCTGCCAATGCAGGAGACCTAAGGGATGCGGGTTTGATCCCTGGATCGGGAAGATCCCCTGAAGGAGGGCATGGCAACCCACTCCAGTATTCCTGCCTGGAGAACCTCATGGACAGGGGACCCTGGTGGGATACAATCCATACGGTCACAAAGAGTCAGGCATGATTGAAGTGACTGAGCAGGCATGCATTATAACTTTTAGGAACACTATGTTGCAAAAAACGGGAAATAATTGAGTTCATCAAACTAAAGCAACAGAAGATGAAAAAGAAATAATCTTTGCCCTTAAAACCCTTATAATCTAGTGGTAGAGATGAATATTGAAAGATGACTGCACAATACATTTAGACCATGAAATTCTTGCACCTTGTTTTAAGTACGTGGGTATGTTCCAGTGTCTCCGAGTTTATAGTCTATGGGAACTTAAATAGAATTTGTGTCCTACCGTTGTGTGAAAATTGTGTAAATCTTGGTTATGTTGAATTGGTCCATGATCTACTATATCCTTCTGTGATCAGTCACTCAGTTGTGTTCTACTCTTTGTGACCGTGTGGATGGTAGCCTGCCAGGCTCCTCTGTCCATAGAGTTTTTCAGGCAAGAATATTGGAGTGGGTTACCATTTCCTACTCCGAGAATTCCACCAAGGAGCTATTTTTAGTGCTTTTCCTTCTATGTATCCTTCTACTTTTCTGTATATTTATTCTATTAATTTTTGAGAGGTTGCTATCGAAACTCCAACTACAAATTTTAATTTGTCTACTTAAAAAATAATTATATTATATAGTGGAACTATATGTAACTTTGTTCTGTATTTTCCCAGTCTTCTGTAAATGTGTTCGTTCATAATTTAAAAAATAGAAAAGAAAAAAGGAAAAAGCCAAGTGAAAAGATGACTGCAGACCAGTGTAGAATATGCTGGGAGAGGCCTGTAGGGGTGATGAAGAATGGGCCAGGCAGTCAGGAGGGCTGCCTGGAGGAGGGCCTGTCGAACGGAGGCTCAACGAGTGGGAGGAGCATTCCATATAACGTGGAAGCATGAACAAAATCAAAGACTTGAGCTTGCGTTGTGTGTGTGTGTGTGTGTGTGTGTGTGTGTATTTAGAGGACAAAGGCCAGGGGTGGATACAGTACAGAATCGGCATGACCCCTGGTGCCTGAAGCACAAAGTGTGGGGCTTGGGAGGGTGGAGAGGCAGGCACAGGCCATCCCGATGGAGTCTTTCCCTTTAGCTACAGGAAGTGCTGGATTTCCCAATGATCAGATCACACACGTGCTTCAGAAACCACGGAGTCAGGAGAAGGGCATTTATTTTATTTTCAACCAGTTTGTATATTTTTAAAGTAAAAAGTAGTTATTTTAGGGGGAAAAACCCCAACATTGGATATTCTTACAATTTACTATTCTGGCATTGCTTTTGTTTTTGAACTACATCTGGCAGAATGGGGTGGATGGGAGCTGAAGTCAAGTATCCTGAATTCAGTGTTATAGCTTTCCTGGATGGGTTTTACTTATTTATTTTGATTTTTTTTTAAACTGGAGTATGTTAATTTATAATGTTGGGTTAGTTTCAAGTGTACAGCAAAGTGATTCAGTTATATGTGTGTGTGTGTGTGTGTGTATTTTTCAGATTTGGATGTGTTTTCTCATATACTGAACAAAGCCATCCTATTTTAGCAACCTCTCCCATTGTCTTAAGGATTTTGTTTATTTGCTTTTATTTAGTGGTTCTCTGCAGAGAACATAGGAAATGTGGGTAAGCATTCCAGTCTGTCACAATGATTGGGATCGCTAATGGTTTTTAAGCGGGTGAAGACTAGGGGAGTTGCTACGGACTGAATTTTGTGTTCCCTCCCCCATCCAAATTCAGATGTTGAAACCCTAGAGCCCATGGTGAGGGTATTTGGAGATGAGTCCTTTGGAAGAGAATTGGGTTTAGAAAAGGTTGGAGCTCCTGCGTGCATTAGTGTCCTTATAAGCAGAGGAAGAGACACCCGCTTTTCCTGCCACCCCCGTGTGAGGACACGAAGGCAGCTGTTGACAAGCCAGGAGGAGAGCTCTTACCAGATGCCGGCAGCTTGAGCTCAAGCCTTGCAGCCTTAAGAATCGTGAGAAATAAATGTTGGCTATTTAAGCCACCCAGTCTGTAGCATTTTGCTGTTAACAGCCCAAGCAGACTAAGACAGTTGTTGTAATCTTCCTGAACCTGGGCGACAGTCCCACTGGTCAGAGTGGCTGGCAAAGCTGAGATCCTTTTGTGCTTGAGGAAGGCTTTGGGAAAACATTAAGGTTCCACAGGAAAGGGGAAGATGGATAAGGACCGCCCAAGACAGAGGCCAGAGGTCACAGCATCTTGCTTAATATCTTTCCTACCCTCTCTCAGAGGTTGGATATGGAGCTGGGCTGGGAGACCCTGCTGTGAGAATACTGGGCAGAGCAAGCACGGGAAAGTGCCTCTTTTGGCTCATGTAAGCTGCAGTTTAAACAAACAAAAATCACTCTTGGGATGAGCGGGCTGCACCATCATGCCTGTGTCCTGTAGACGTGTAGTGTCTTAAGGACACTGAAAACTTCATGATTACAGTCAGTCACGTTCAAGAAACTGGGACTTCACACTGGTCCCAGTACAGAAAAGAAAGTACCTTGAAATGACAATCAGATGTCTGTGAATGAATGGCTGGGTGAACCAGGGAGGCCAGAGTCCACCCCAGGCAACACAGTAGGACCAGTGAACTCCGTCCCCTGCACGCCCCCAGCCAGGCCTTCTTGGGTCTGCGCGCACTGTGGGCTTCACCGGAGGGGGGGGCGGTATTTTGGTTTCCTTGGGTAAATCATGTGCTTTAAAGCAGGAGGGGAGACACAGTCCCTTTGTCAGACACACACCTGCCTTTGGTGACTGAGCAAGGGAGATGGGAAAGGTCCCCAAGACTTGCCCACAGGAGCAGTGGTCATAGCTGATGCCTCACCGTGTCACAGTACTGCCTCATCACCCCTGTCCCTAAAAACCATCCCTGAAATTTACAAACCAGACCTTAAGGAAGGGGCAGAGCAATGGAAGTTTCCTTAGGGTTGTTCTCAGTGTGCACACCTTGGGGAAAGCAGAAACATTTTCCTAGAGGCAACAGGGACCACGGATCATCAGGGCATGTTGCTAGACAACCCCACATCCTCCCAGGCCCCGCTGCCCCCTTGTCAGCCATGGTAACCCTCTAGTTCACGCTTGTATTTTCTCAGAACTCCACAGCAGCTCAAGTGCGTCAGCATCACGTCAGGTTTATTTTGAAGATGCCGAGATCTCCATGGAGACTTGGGGCAAGAAACATAATGAGAGGTCTTTATCAATTTCCATATCATCTTGTCACGGTTTTACAAAACGTTCTTGATGAAAGCAGAGAATGGCAGTAAGTAATTAGTTTCTTCAGATAAGAATCCTGTGGGCAGAGAAAACTGCCTGGGAGGCTTCTGTCCTGTGGTCTCCGAGTCCAGAAAGCTCAGTCCTCTTCCTTTTCTCTGTGTGTGGAAGGGGTGGATGAGGCCAGTTGTGCTGTAAAAGGGCCACCGCGGTCCTTGCCACCTTTTTCTGCTTCCCGCCTATATACACTTCCTGTGTTTCTTGGCTTCCTTCTTTGAATGGGGTACCAGCGTCCAACTGAGCCGAGGGCGTCATTTTCAAAGCTGCTGTTTGAGAATGGGGGGTGGCGGAGGTGCGGGCCAGCCCTCAGGAAATGAAGAAACCGGTAGGCCAGGCCTTTGGACGCCATGCTGAGGCCGGAATCAAGACACTTGTTCTTGAGGACAAGAACTACTTTGTAAAGAATAGCCGATGTACTCCTAGCCCAGAAGGTCTGTGCTCGAGCACCGCCAAGCCCTGAAACTCATTTTTCCATAAACAAGCCTCAGCCTTAGACATAACTCTTTTTAGACGCTCTGATGACTTCATGGACCAGGCATGCAGGGCGCCCAGATGCATGACTTGCGCAGCCTCATTCACTGGGGAAACCAACCTTGTCCTTTGATTTGGTCTCAGCACAGATGTCATTTGCCAGAGGTGCTCAAGGAGGTCACTTGTCCCTAACTTATCTCTGAGGACCCCGACTCACTTTGGAGGTGACTGTCCCTCCTCCCTCATCACAGCCATGCCCTCTCTGGCTCCTTCTCAGGGGAGTGAGTGTTTCTTTAATAAAAACTCAGACTGCCCCAAATCTCTACGCTCTCAGAGATTTCCATACCTAATTGGCTTGAGGTTTTTATGACTTGTTATGAAAAAAAAGAAAAGAAAGACTTGCAGTCTTCACTGTAATCTTTTTAATGGAAGATAATTCCCAAGACAAACAGTAACACAAGCTTATTTTCCTGCCAAACGCGGTTCAGATTTGACAAGGGTGTCTCATCTCTCCCGCTGCTTAAGAGGAAACAGGGTGATCAGGATCTGAGTAGAAAGAGCTTCATGAAATTCAAAGACTTGTGGGGAGCTGAGGCAAGACAGGCAAGAGAAAACGAGACACTTCTCCAAATTTTGCACGGCTCAGCTCTTTCTGCGGTGGTTTCAGACAGATGGCAGAGGTTAGTCTCATCTTCCATCAGCTGTCAGTCTGAGACCATAGTGAATTCCCTTCTAGAAGATCTGCTAGCTTTTCTGTAACTCGGGGCACCACATCTTTGGAATTTTTTCAGACCATCCTAATTTCAGCTGTTCTGTCCCATAGTCTCTATAAATAGCTTGACTTTTTATGTTTCAGAGTCTGTTCAATTCCAGTTCTTTGTTCAAGGAGTATCTGCATGTAAGAACACAAACCTTAAGCGTACATCTTGAGAACGGTACACACAGACACAGATAGAACATTGCCAGCCTTCTGGGAGGTTCCCTCGTTATCATCATTCTGCTTTGCCTGTTTTGGAACTTTACAGGAATGGGACCACACAGTGTGGAGTTGTTTGGGTCAGGCTTCTTTCACTCAGTCTGACATCTGTGAGATGCACCCATTATGCTGGAGGCAGCAGGAACTTGTTCCTTTTGACTTCTCTGTAGTGTCCTAATTTATAAATACACCAGGACATTGGATGGGGAAACATCTTGGCTTTTATTGGTGGACAGTTTGGTCACCATAGCTACAGGATATGAGATATCATCAAAGAGTGGGATAAGGCTTCCCTGGTGGCTCAGTGGTAGAGAGTCCGCCTGCCAGTGCAGGAAACCTGGGTTTGATCCCTGGTCCAGGAAGATCCAACATGCCACGAGGCAACTGGACCCACACACCATAAACACTGAGCCTGTGCTCTAGAGCCTAGGAACCACAACTAGCAACTTCTGAGCCCACGTGCTACAATTACAGAAGCCTGCCCGCCCTAGAGCCTGAGCTTAGCAACAAGAGGCTGCCTTGGTGCCGCACAAAGAGAGAGAGCCTGTGCAGCAAGCACCCAGCACAGCCAAAAATAAAAGGAAGAGGGAAATAATCTGAAAATTAAAAAAAGAGGGGCAAAAATAACAGGGATTTCAAATCCAATACTGTGGTTCAAATACCCATCAGCTCTGCCATGGATTAGCTTTGAGCCCTTGGCAAATTATTAATATTTATCTGAGCTTGCCTTACATGGCAGGATGTATTTAGTATCCGCCATTACAGAGAATACTCCGAATCAAATTATGGAAATTGGTTCCAAGGATAACGGCCCCAAAGATGTTTTATTCCCAGAGGCACATACTAATTATTCGTTGTTCATTCAACAAATGATTGTGCAGCAGCCTCCATATCCCAGGCTCTGTTCTAGCAGCGGATTGGTCAGCTTGTCCCCATGACAATTGGGAAGCAGGATACCAAAGAAGCAAACATTTAAATGAACAAGATCATTTTGCTACCAATCATTGTCAATGTAGGGGGCTTCCCTGTGGTCCAGTAGTTAAGACTCTGCACTCCCAGTGCAGGGGCCTGGGTTGAATCCCTGGTGAGGGAACTAGATCTCACATGCTGCAACTAAGACCCAGTGCAGCCAGATAATATTAAAAAACTGAAAGTAAATAAGTGTCAATGCAGAAAATAAAGCAGGGCAAGGAGGTGGTGCAGTGGGTGTTGGGTGCTGATCTAGATAAGGAAGTGGGGGAGACTGAGTGGAGGAAGTCATATGTAAGTAAAAAGCTCAACAATGTGTATGATTCACTTATCTAAGTCTCTGGGAAAAGAGACGTGCAGAGGGAAAGCAAGTAAAAGTCCTCGAGGCAAAAGCAAGTTTGACATATTTGAAGAACGGCCAGGAACTCCATGGGGTCTCAAAAGAGCTGGACATGACTGAGCATGTACACATATACACAAGTGCCTAAAGAGAAAGGGAATAGGGTGGGGAGGTGAAGTGGGCTGAGACGAGAGAGGCAGGCAAGGGCCAGACCCTGTGCACCTGCCCCTCACTGTCAGCATCCCAAGCTTCTGTTGCAGCCTACAGGCTGCTGGGGTGTTAAATGACTTCCCCAAGATCACTCAGAACCGGAACTGAACAAGAGTCCAGGTCTTCTGGGACACGACTAACTAACGTATCTCAGCTCCCTCACCAAGTTTGGGAAATGAATGATCAGACATGAATGATATTTGGCAGCACCCACTTGAATGGGTTCTGAAGCTTACATTAGTGTGGAGTGTGCTGTGCTGCAGGGAAAGCAGGGTCAACCCTGGGGCCAGATCTGGCTTGCTGCCTGTTTTTATACGGTCCATGAGCTAAAAGAATTTTTACATATTTATGTATTTGAAAAAATATCAAAAGAAGAATAATATTTTGAGACATGGAGAATTATTTGACATTCAAGCTTGTGTCCACACGGTTTTATTGGGCTAGAGCTATGCTTACGTGTTTATGAATTTTCTGCTGCTTCAGGGGCTCTGATGGTGAAGCTGAGTTGTTGTGATGAAGATTATATGAGCCTAAATGCCTAACATTTTTATTATCTGGCCCTTTACAGAAAGTTTCATGATCTCTTCTCTATAGTATAAAATCCTAACAGTTCAACAAGTGAAATAGCTACCCTCTCAGGATCCAACTTTAAATAATGCAATGTTTTTGGAAAATCTTCAAGACAAATAAGTTGCAAAATATACTCCTAGACAGCCAAGTTCACCTTTTATGTAGCTTTGCTGGCTTCAAGCCATTATAGGCATAGAGATTTTGATTATAGAATATTTGATCTGCATGCCTTCTCTCTGTGAGCAATTAGACAGCAGGTCCAGACTCTTGCATATCATGAAGACATCTACTCATGTATAACAGAAAATTCCTGTTAGTCTATACCATCATGCTCATCCTTTTC
The DNA here is from genome assembly GCF_014754425.2 of Oryx dammah. Lineage (NCBI taxonomy): Eukaryota > Metazoa > Chordata > Mammalia > Artiodactyla > Bovidae > Oryx > Oryx dammah. The sequence goes on from NW_024070193.1 coordinate 55,239,118, forward strand.
TTTTCTATGACACCAGTGTATGCTAACTAGATGGATCTCAGTCACTGAGAAAGACCAAGCATGGGTGGATGATGGGGAAGAAAAGAGGGTGTTACGGCCTGAATGTTTGTATCCCTCGTCAATTCAGATGTTGAAGCCCTAACCCCAGTGTGGTGGTGTTAGGAGTGGAGCCTTTGGAGGCAGTTGGGTTTAGAGGCCATGAGGGTGGGGCCCAATGAGGGGATTAGTGCCCTTGTAAAAGTAAGAAGCCAGAGCTCACTCACAGTCTCTGTCCTGTGAGAAAGCAGCAAAGAGGTGGCCCATAGATGACCATACCAAGTAAGTCAGAAAGAAAGACAAGTATCACATGATATCACTTATAGGTAGAATCTAAAAAGTGATACAAATGAATTTACAAAACAGTAACAGACTCACAGGCATAGAAAACAAACTTATGGTTACCAAAGGAGAAGCGAGGGAAGAATAAATTAGAGTTTGGGATTAGCATATTCACACAACTACACAAGTAAGTATAAAGATAAGACCTGCTATACAGCACAGGGAACTCTACTCAGTATCTTGTAATAAGCTATAGTGGAATAGAATCTGAACAAGGATATATATTTATATAACTGAAATCACTTTGCTGTACACCTGTAACTAACACAATATTGTAACTCAAGTATAGTTCAGTTTAAAAAAACTTGTGGGACGTGCCTGATGGCTCAGTGGTAAAGAATCTGTCCTCCAGTGCAAGAGACACAGGTTTGAGCCCTGATCTTGGAAGACCCTGCATGCTGCAGAGAGACTTAAGCCCGTTCACTACAACTGCTGAACACAGCTTAGGCTCCAGACCCTGGGAACTGCAGCTACTGGGCCCTCGCACAGCAATGACTGATGCCACGGCTCTAGAGCCCGTGCTCAGCAGCAAGAGAAGCCCTCACACTGGAGCTGTAGAACAGCTTTTGCTCACAGTGACGACCCAGCATGCTCAAAAGAAAAGAAAAATAGCAGCCTATCCACAAGCCAGGAGGAGGGCCCTCATCAAGAACCATATCTGTCAGCACCTTGATCTTGGACTTCCCAGCCTTTAAAATGGTGACAAATGAAAGTTTGTTGTTTAAGCCACCCAGTCTGTGGTATTCTGTTGAAGACACCTGAGCTGGCCGAGACAAAGGAAGAGGAGGGGAAAGAAACTGTAAAGAGACAGACCCTTTCCTGTTAATTCATCGGTAATTATTTCTAGTCTCTCAAGACACTTCTCAGCAACCTTGACACTTGGATAATACTCACACAGACTTTTATATAAACATTGCTGCCCTAAGTCCATACTGACTCTTTACAGTTTATCCTGTTACTTGTATCTGCTAAGTAAATCCTGAGAGTCATCTCATATGTTCCTGACAGATGATGATGAATATGGCAAAGTATTCTCATCCATAAAGAAAGGAAAAAAATAAATAATTTATTGAAAGCCTGAACCGGGCTTACCTTTTTCATAATTCTATCTATAATGTTAGTGGCACTATAAGATTAGGGAACCCTTATGATTCCTCATTCTACTTCCAATGGAATTGAGGCTTGCATACGCCAGGTAAGTGATGCTCGAGGTCACATAGCTAGTAGGTGGCAGGGCTGAACCCGCAGCTCAGCTCCCCTTAAAATGAGAGTCGCCACCTTCGATCAGTCCCTGGATCCTCAAGAATATCTTTCCGCTCCAAGCGCCAGGGAAGAGAAGAACTTCCCTAAAGTATGCTAGTGCATCTGCCGCAAGAAAGACTAAAAAAACCCACTGGAGACGGAGGGTGAGAAATCCCCTACAGCAACAACAGCTTTATTTTAGGGCCCTAGAAAGTCCCTCCTTTGTCTAACACTGAGGGGCCAGAACAATGGAAGACCTGCAGGGCCCCCTCAAACCAGGCCAGTCTTTCCCCCGACTTTCTCCACTGCCTGGAGCCCACTGGTAGTCGAGCACCAACTCTGTACACTTCAGAGTCTGTTGTACAATGAAAGTTAGTGTGAAGGGACCATTTTCTGATCTTCTTTTGGGGACATCTTCTTCTTCTTTTTGGCCACACTTCACAGCAGGCATGTGGGATGTCAGTTCTCCAACCAAGGACTGAACCTTAGCCTCTCTCATCAGAAACACATAGTCTTAACCATTGGACTGCCAGAAAAGTCCTCAGAGGACATCTTTAAAAAGTGAGTTATTCTCAAAGCTCTGCCACAGTCCTTCTTTTTTGTAAGATGTTGGGAAATCTATCCACGATTTCTCTCTCTCTAGAGAGTAATGTGTTCTAATTTTTTTTAATTTATTTTTTATTTTACTTTACAATTCTGTATTGGTTTTGCCATACATTGACATGAATCCACCACGGGTGTACATGCGTTCCCAAACATGAACCCCCCTCCCACCCCTGTCCCCACAACATCTCTCTGGGTCATCCCCGCGTACCAGCCCCAAGCGTGCCATATCCTGCATCGGTCATAGACTGGCAATTCGATTCTTACATGATATTATACATGTTTCAATGCCATTCTCCCAAATCAAAAATATCTTCCCCCTTAACTCCTGACCCTTGTCGTATTTCTCGACTGCTTTGAATGCTTTTGTTGAGTACCTATTAAGTGCGTGGCGTTGTGCTTTGTGCATTGTTAAAACCATGGATGTGAATTAACAAATGGCCACTCCCAGGCTCCAGCCCCAGTCAGGCGTTGACAGTGCAGTGAAATAATCTGACCAGAGTATATGTCTCTTGCCAGCATCCTCTCCTCTTGGCTGAGTTGCTGAGTTAATCACTGAGCCCGGAGTTCACCTGTCAAACCCAGCAGAGACCTGGCAGTTACCTACAGGTCTAGTGGCGGCCTGGCTCCAGCGTCAGACGTGGCTTTCTTCTTTCTCTGTATGTGGCTTACTTGTGGTGGTGGTGGTGGTGTTTAGTCCTTCAGTCCTGTCCAACTCTTTCCCGACGCCATGGAGGGTAGCCCGCCAGGCTCCTCTGTCCATGGGATTTCCCAGCCATGAATATTGGAGTGGGTTGCCATTTCCTTCTCCAGGGGATTGTTCTGACCCAGGGATCGAGCCTGTGTCTCCTGCACTGGCAGGTGGATTCATTACCACTGAACTGCCAGGGAAGCCCATGGCTTACTTTACCTCGTGGCTTACTCTGTAGTGAGATGGTCCCTTTGACTGTATTTTGCTTGGAATGTATTATATCAGTGATGCACTGACCACATCCTCTAGTGTGGCTTGGCTCAGAGCTGCAGGTTCTTGTCTAACTTCTGTATCTGGTTAAGTGGGGGGTTGCGGGGTGGACAAGGACTCCTATTTAAAAAGTAAAGGATTTTTTAATAATCACCTGACTTGTGTGACTAATAACTAGCAATAATAATTACTCGTGTGTCTCAGGAGACACTTCACAGCTGGAGGATCTGAAGAGCAAGACTATTTTCCTCCCATTAAGAAGTTCACATGTCTTTCTTTTTACGAAGGGGGAGTCGTTTATGGGGGAGATGAACGTCAGCATTGGAGAAGCTCTGACTTGGGTTCCAGTGATCCGATCTATTACCGTGTCACTTTGGACAAGGCATTTAAGCTCCCCAAGTCTAAAACATCTCTTTTAAAGTGAACATGTGGACATTAACTAGGATCACCCTGAGTTGAGGGGATGTCTGTGTTTGACACTGTGGAGTGAGTGTTTCTGCAGTCTCCGTCCTTCTGATCTTGATATGAGTTCATTAACTCCTCCAGCAAAGCATGTGGACTCTTGAGGGAAAGATCCACTTCATGTTATTTCTGTCTTCCCTTTCTTTTGTGGAGGAATGCTTCATGCTAAACTTGGTGGAATCATGGGTGGATTTCATTTTCATCCTTAAACTTTCTTCCCTTTTCTCCCAAAGAAGAAAAAGCACTTCTCACAAAGAAAAGCATGAATTTGCATTTCTATGACTGACTTATGTGCTGAGTGGTAAGGAAAGAAGCAGGATTCTCCCAAACATCCCAGAAATGGCTGTCGCTGCACTTACATGTATATGGGACTGATTGATAAATAAAATGTCTTTTCCAAGCTCATCAACCAATAAATAAGTTCTTCTCTGGGGTTATGAGAACCATCTAGAAAAGAATGGGGAATGAAGGGAAGAGACAAGGAAAGGAAAATAATGGTTCTGGGTACCCCAAGAGGTAAAGGTCACCATGGAGGATGCAGGATACTTGCAAGCGGATGTGCTGTAAACTCAAAGGACTGCCCTAGCATTCTTGTCATGGAAGGCATCGGCAATCATTCTTCCTGGCAAAACAGGAGTTAGCCAGAGTCACAGTGTGCTTGGGTAATGAGCTTTCATTTGTCATAATAACCCCATATCAAGCCCCTGATACTTAACAGGTACCTAGAGTATTCACAGGTTTCTAATCTGGATCCCACGTAAATAGAATTATGGAAATTGTGGACACTCACTGAGCTCCTTTCCTGGGCACAGGATGTGATGGGAAACACCAAACGCCTATCCTCCTTGTGTTTGAAATTGTGGGCTTTGTTTTCGTTTTTATTTGTTCATTTTGCAGTGCATTCTGCCAAGACATGAGTACTCCATTAGAATTAAAAATTTATATCTAAGGTAAATTGAGTCATTATAAAGCAGACAACATCCTGATAACTTTCTCAGCCTTTCTCACTCCTGGCTGTTTTTAGGCAGCCCAATATCTCCTGAATCTACTCACAGCATATTTGTCCTCTTATAAAGGGAACATACATTGTAAAGGGGACAACCATTATGACTGGCATATATTTTGCTGTCTCTCCAGCTCATGTGCCATCTCCCTCATCTGAGAACCACCTCCTTCCCTATAGACCTCTGCTCCAGGCAGCCCTGATTCTACGATATGCCCTCAACCTTTTCCTATAAAGGAGTGAGGGGGTGGGGAAATATGACCCTAAGTGAGCCATGGAGAATCTCCCTCCTGGGAAATTGAAATTAATACTTAAAGACGGGGAATCTGCCTCTGCACATACCTGGAACAGTCAACAGGGAAACTCAGATGCTAAGAGGCCACTCAAACAAGAAAGCAGAGAAGGCCAATTTGTACTTCAAAAGTAGAATGAATTTTTTGAGTGAAAAAAAGGGCAGAAATGAGAAACTTTTGGGGTTTTTGTAACATTCCGTCTCCTAATTTCAGTTCCTTCTGAAAACTTAGCTGTATTTTGACTTTGGGTTCTGTGAAGCACCCCTGGATATGTTTAAGAGATAATTCTCCCCTTCCTCATTTTCCTTTTTTTAATTAAAGGAAGTTTAAATAAACTCCAGTGATTTGGCAGCCAAGAGGCGTAACTAATATAAACTTTTACCAAAGACATGTGTTTTTTTCATCTTTTCTTCTTTAGGCTTCCCTGACAAACCAGCTGTCCTGGGGCTGCTCCCTTGATTAACTTAAACCTGCAGTGTATCGACACCATTTATAACATGCTCTGGAATCAGATTGTTTGAGCACCTCTGGAGTCATAATGGTCTATTGTGTAAACACAGCATCCATGAGATTTATACAACTTGCATTATTTATCCAACAGACTGTATAACTTCTCTGAATGAACCATTATGACTGTCATGGGGCATAAATCCATCTTCGGGCTCTTTTGAAAGTGTGACTCACTGCCGTCTTTTGTGTAAGAGAATTTGTGAAATGCGTATTATCCACTCAATGAGCTCTGATGTCTGTCTGGTGAGGTGTAAAACTAAACTAATCTACTGGGGAAAAGATGAAACCTATGAGTCAAGAAATAATCCCTTATATAAACTGAGTCTAGCATCCCTACACTAAGAAACAGGGAACCTCAAACATTAGCATCTACTCCATCTCTGGACAACAAATGCTTGAGCAGCTGTTCACTAATGTCTAATCTATTCCAAAGATAGTGCTTATTTATGTTTCCTCCACTAGATTAAAACCTAGGGCCATCTTGGTTTTCTCTGTGCTCTTGTTATAAACCCTGGCATAGCTAGGCATTTGGGCTTCCCTCGTAGCTCACTCAGTTAAGAGTCTACCTGCAATGTAGAAGACCCGGGGTTCAATCCCTGGGTCAGGAAGTTCCCTTGGAGAAGGAAATGGCAATCCACGGCAGTAGTCTTTCCTGGGAAATCCCATGGACAGAAGAGCCTGGCGGGCCACAGTCCATGGGGTCTCAAGAGTCAGACACAACTGAGTGAATAAGCACACATGCACTTTGCTAAATGAATGCCTGAGTAAACTCATATAAATGATCTTATTTAATGTCAGCAATAACCCTGTTTTATAGATGAGGATCTGTGACTCAGGGGTGGCAAATAGTTTCTTCAAAGTTGAACAGATTTGGTGGGTTTTAAAAGTATTTATTTTATTTTGACTGCACTGGGTCTTTGTTGTGGTATATGGGACGCTTAGTGGTGGTGTGCAGACTTTAGCTGTGGGATATGGACTTAGTTGCAGCATGCGTGCAGAATCTAGTTTCCCAACCAGAGATCAAACCCGGGCCCCCTGCACTGGGAGCACAGAGTTTTAACCACTGGACTACCAGGGATGTCCCCAAAGTTGCATAAACCTGTATGGTGGTAAAGCTGGAATCCAGTCTGTCCTACCCCAAAGCCATAGGTATTTCAACCAAGTCAGAATGTAGAAAAAAATGCAGAGATAATACGAATAGCACATGGCTGCAACAGCCAGCATAAACTAGTACTGTGGACTCTGAATAAGTCAACCCAAGCGGATGCAGCCCTCCAACCTAGAGGATAGGAGGTCTGAGTTTCACACCATCTCTCCTTTCAGCCTGCTGCATGTATTGCATGAATCCTTTTGTCTTATTCATTGTTCCTTTCCTACTTGGTGTCCCAGTTCATTTTCTAAAAAGTGCTGTTTGAGATATTCATTCTGTCTTCCTTGGCCAGCACCTGGGAGTGAGTGCCTGCTTAAACTTTACTCCCTGGCCCCTGGCTTGCCTCATAGGGTCTTATCTCTGCTTCCACCAGAAGCCCGGGAGTCTACTATCCCCTGATTCTATCTGCATCAATCAGTTGTTAACCACATCTCCCAGAGGGCCTAGCCTAGCTCTCCAAGGAGGTGGAGAATTGGAAGGGATATATTTTATTAGAGAAATTTTTTAAATTAAAAAAAAATTGACTGGAGTATAGTTGATTTATAATGTGCATTAGTTTTCAGGATATACCCACTCTTTTAAATTCTTTTCCCATATAAATCATTACAGAGTATTGAGTAGAGTTCCCTGTGCTTTACAGTAGGCCCTTATTAGTTACCTGTTTTACATATGTGGCTTCCCTGGTGGGTCAGCTGGTAAAGAATCCACCTGCAATGTGGGTAGACCTGGGTTTGATCCCTGGGTTGGGAAGATTCCCTGGAGAAGGGAACAGCTACCCACGCCAGTATTCTGGTCTGGAGAATTCCACGGACTGCATAGTCCATGGGGTCACAAAGAGTCGAACACAACTGAGTGATGTTCACTTTCACTTTCATTTTATATATAGCAGTATATATATGTCAATCCTCGGAGAAAGCAATGGCAACCCACTCCAGTACTCTTGCCTGGAAAATCCCATGGACAGAGGAGCCTGGTAGGCTGCAGTCCGTGGAGTCACAAAGAGTTGGACACGAGTGAGCGGCTGCGCTTTCATGCATTGGAGAAGGAAATGGCAACCCACTCCAGTGTTCTTGCTTGGAGAATCCCAGAGATGGCGGAGGCTGGTGGGCTGCCATCTGTGGGGTCGCACAGAGTCAGACACAACTGAAGTGGCAGCAGCAGCAGCAGCAGCCGCTATGTCAATCCCAGTCTCCTTTCCCTTATCCTTTGGAAACCATAAGTTTGTTTTCTACATCTGTGACTCTACTTCAGTTTTGTAAATAAGTTCATTTGTACCTTTTGTTTAGATTCCACACGTAAGTGATATTGTATATTTGTCTTTCTCTGACATACTTCACTTAGTAAGATTTTAGGTTTTTAATTAATGCTCTCTTCCTCTTTTTTTCTTTTTTCAGTTTTACTGAATGTGGGAATCTTGCCCAGCCTCTGACATCGTACAGGTTGATACCCATCAGGTTGTCCTTGTATGGACCACGGTAAGAACAAGAATGTCATCCCTCCTCTTAGATGACATTGTCAAATGCAGCTGCCGTGACCCTGCATGAACACTGCAGTGATGAGCCTTCCACCCCTGATCTGCGCTTTGTATCCTCTCTAGTGGACGTCCGTGTAAGCTTCCATTCGCATCGACTTCTCCTGAGAACAGAAGTGTGTAGTGGCCGCACTTTGGGGAAATTTGGGTCTGTGGCATGCAGAGGGCATGGCCACAGGACACACATCTGTCTTTTGTTCTTGAATCCACCTAGGGCTGGGGCCAACATAGCTGGCTGATTGCTCACAGCCTTTGGTAACAAAAGCAGGGGAAATCCATAGCTGCTGGAGTTGTTGCTCAAGCTGGGGTGGGCTGAGCTCAAGGGCCTCCTTAGGGCTCACCAGAAATGTCTCCCAAGCATTTGAACTGCCCTCTAGAGAATTTTCAGGTAGTCAAGTGGGACAACTCTGGGGAAGAAAGCCTGGGGACAAATTCAGCAGCTTTCCTCTCCCTGCAGAGCTGTGGATTCCGTTATTAGCTATCAAGTGTGGTTTTGAATTTCAGGACGAAAACTTGCGTATATGTACTGTGTCTTAAAGTCAACTGTCAGCAGAGTAACCAGCTTTTGAGAGACGTGAGTTATTTTTAGATGAATACAAACATTGGATGATGGATTGTTCGGGGGAGAAAAACAACCTGGAAATTAAATTGGGAAAAAAAAAAACCCAAACAAATGAAACATAACAGCAGCAAAAATAAATTCCACACAAAGAAAAATTGGAAAAAAAACAAAGCCTCATGGATGGCGTTTGAGTGATGGTGAAAGACAGACTCAACACATTCAGTTCAGTTCAGTTCACATTGCCTTGTCTTAATAATGCATTGACCCAGCAGAGAATGATGAACAATACACACGCAGGGAGGAAAACAAAAATCACCTGTTTTGCCGAGCTCTCCAGAGTTGGACCGAAATACGTCCCTGTTCCTATTCAAAGGTGGCCTTACAGAGCTTAAAAATCAAACAATCCCTCCATGCAGAACTGGGGGCTTCCCTGGTGGCTCAGATGGTAAAGAATCGCCTGCAATGTAGGAGACCTGGGTTCGATCCCTGAGTCAGGAAGATTCTCTGGAGAAAGAAATGGCGACCCACTCCAGTATTCTTGCCTGGAGAGTCCCATGGACAGAAGAGCCTGGTGGGCTACAGTCCATGGGGTCGCAAAGAGTTGGACATGACTGAGCGACTAACACACGACACACCAGCTGGAATTTAACAATAGGAAATGAGTGACGAACTAGGTCACTGCTGAAAATATATCAGCATGAGGAAAATATATCACTTCCCCATCCTTCTGCTCTGCCACGATCCACTCCATCCCCATGGGCATGGTGGAAATGGCTTTGCCTACGCTGGCAATGGGTTTCTTCTGTCATACGGAAAAGTCAGACCAAGGTTTTTAAATCCTTGTAATTACAGAGCTAAAAAGCAATTGGAGAAATATATTCTGCACCTTCAGAGGTTTGACGTGACTTTCTGGTGCCAGAGAACAGGGCCGTGCTGCTAAGGGATAATTTTCCTATTCAATTCTTCAGCCTTTTCTGACAGATTCCTAGCACCTTCTTTCGATTAAGTGAATTCAGTTAATTAGCTTCACAAACACAGCCCATGCATTATTCAGCAGCAGCCAATTCCTCAAAACTGTCTCTGCAGTTATCAAGCAAACCTTTCTGTCACTTCCCCAGGGAGAAGGGGCTGGCACTTCCTGGGAGGATCCGAGTTTGAGTCAAAGCTCATTCCAGGGTGGGGACTCAGGTGGGAAGACAAGGACGTGCTGACCTGTACTCGAGCAGCGGGTGAGTTGGAGGGTGCATTGATGCATCAGGTATGAAAAAGGGTAAAGGAATCGGAATGGTCTCATTATTAAAAAAAAAAAGTTAAATGGTTCCTTTGTGGCCTCTTAGAAGTGTGTGCCCAGGAGAGGCAATCCCACCTCATCACATTTACCTCCTTGGGATCCAGTAACCCCCATTCGTGGTTGTATCACAGTAGGATGGCACAGCAGGCTTCCCACACACACCAGCAAAGTCAGAAAGAGAAAGACAGAGACTGTATGAGACCCCTAGTACGTGGGATCTAAAATACGGCGCAGATGAACCGATCTAAGGGACAGAAAGAGACTCACAGATTTAGAAAACAAAGTTACCGTCACCAAAGGGGAAAAGTAGGGGGAGGCATAAATTAGGAGTTTGGGATTAACATACTCACACTACTGGATATACAGATAACCACCAGCAACCTGAGTCTTCCCTGGTGGCTCAGATGGTAAAGCTTCTGCCTGCAATGCGGGGGACCCGTGTTCAATCCCTGGGTTGGGAAGATCTCCTGGAGAAGGAAATGGCACCACACTCCAGTACTCTTGCCTGGAGGATCCCATGGACGGAGGAGCCTGGTAGTCTATAGTCCATGGGGTCGCAAAGAGTCGGACACGACTGATCGACTTCACTTTCACCAGCAACCTTCTGTAGAGCACAGGAGACTAGATTCAATAATTTATGTAATAAACCATAATGTCTGACTCTTTGCTACCCTGACTGTTTGTAGCCCACCAGGCTCCTCTGTCCATGGAATTCTCTAGGCAACAATACTGGAGTAGATTGCCATGACCTTCTCCAGGGGATCTTCCCAACTCAGAGATTGAACCCCCATCTCCTACATTTCAGGCAGATTCTTTACCATCTGAGCCACCAGGGCAGCTCTAGGTGGTAAAGAACCTGCCTGCCAATGCAGGAGACTGAGATGCAGGTTTGATCCCTGGGTGGGGAAGATCCCCTGGAGGAGGGCATGGCACCCCATTCCAGTATTCTTGCCTGGAGAATCGCATGGACAGAGGTGCCTGACAGGCTACAACCCATGAGTCTGCAAAGAGTTGGACACGAGTGAAGCGACTTAGCACATCCACAGTACCCGCAGTAAACCAGGATATAAGAACATGAAAAAAGAATACACAGCTGAGTCACTTTGCTGTGTAACGGAAATTAGCACAACACTGTGAATCAGCTATAGTTCAATAAAAAACACCCCCAAATTGAATACCCTATACTACCTCCCTTTTGATGACCTTGGTCCAGGTCACCATCATCTCTCACGTGCAATAAATGTAGCAGCCTTCTAACTGGTCCCCTTACTTCCTCCCTCACCTTATATTCTCTTATTACACAGCAGACAAAGATTTCTACAAACGTTCATTCAGATTACAAAGCCCTTGAATGCCCTCCCCTCTCACTCAGACAAATCTGCACATTTCTAACAGGCCCCTGCATTATTTTTTCTCCTTCATGCCTTCGTGACCTCTCCAGCACTCTCCTCTTGGCTCATTCTGTCCTGGCCTCACGGGCTTCGTTGCAGGACATTATTTTTTAAGCCATGTTCTATGCCTAAAATGCTCTTCTGTTAATATTCCCCTTCCCTCATAGCTCAATCCATCACCTCCCTCAAGTCGTTACTCTAATGTAATCTTTTCATTGTGGACTAGCCTGACCAAGTCGTTTTACCTTGGAAACCCTCCTCCAACTTCTGGAATTCCTAATTCTCCTTACATATATACATTTGTGCCTGCTCAGTGGTGCCTGATTCTTTGCAACTTCATGGACTGTAGCCCACCAGGTCCCTCTTGTCCATGGAATTTTCCAGGCAAGAATACTGGAGTGGGTTGCCATTTCCTCCTCCAGAGAATTCTCGACCCAGGGATCAAACCTACACATCTCCCACATGTCTCCAGCATCTCCTGCATTATAGGCAGATTCTTTACAACTAAGCCACCAGGGCAGAGTAGGCAATGGCACTCCACTCCAGTCCTCTTGCCTGGAAAATCCCATGGGTGGAGGAGCCGGGTAGGCTGCAGTCCATGGAGTCGCTAGGAGTCGGACATGACTGAGCAACTTCCCTTTCACTTTTCACTTTCATGCATTGGGGAAGGAAATGGCAACCCACTCCAGTGTTCTTGCCTGGAGAATCCCAGGGATGGAGGAGCCTGGTGGGCTGCCATCTATGCGGTTGCACAGAGTCGGACAAGACTGAAGTGACTTAGCAGCAGTAGCAGCAGCAGCAGCAGCAAGCCACCAGGGAAGTCCAGCTCCTGGAATTCCTAATCTTCTTTATCTTCTTCTATTCTTAGTTCTCTGGTGGGATTCCAAAGATTTAGAGCAATGCCTGGCACTTAGTAGGTCCTTGTGAAATATTTGTGCATTTGAATGATATAATCCTTGTTAAAGGCAGTCTGAGCCCATGAGAACAGTTCAGGGTAATTTGCAGAGGCCCCCACAGCCCATGCCTGTTTAAAAAAAAGCGGGGGGGGCGCGCTGTATAATCACCAAGAAAACTGCCACAAATTACCAAGATCAAAAACCAGAAAGGCTTGCATTTATGAAACACTTAAGCTTGAAGCTAATCTTCCTGCCCTAATTGAACCAGTAACCTTTGCATCTCCATGGAGTTCATAGATTATTTCAGCCTCTGAATATCAGTGCTTAAAACTATAGAGATTCCCAGTTGATTCACTAATTGGGAGTTTTACAAAACAATAAATGGCTTTTTCTCTCTGGCACTTCTGAGTTTGGGAACAAGAAACAGAGAAATGAATTAATTAGATGAACACCAAAATACCAACTTTATCTATGGTGTAGGAGAGGGCAGCTTGGATCTACAGCCACAACCGTGAACCCAGATAATCCTTCTTCCCTTCTTATTTGTTCTTTGGTAAAACCCACCGCATCTCTCTGGGGCAGTTTAAGACTCTGACGGACTGGGTCCTGAGAAAAGAGGCTGTATGTGTCGGTGTGAGGTGAGGGAGAGTGGTTGAAAATAAAGATCCATTTTATCTGGTGCCCGTCTTCACTACAGGGCTGTTGTAGGTGAAGAATGAGTCCTCCAGAATTCAGGTTTCTGTCATTTCATCGGATGACAGGAGCTGGCATATTCCACCCGGTAAGAGAATCTTGTAAACTTTCTCGGGGTGGGGGGTGCGGGGGTCCTTGATTTCTTTTTCTGCTTTTATTTAGCCTCCAAAAAGGAGCAGAGGAAAGAAAAGATAGAAATCCTGACATTTCCACTGGTTGATTACTTTCTCCTCCTCCTCCGTCTTTCTCGCCTTCTTCTCCACTTTCCATCCCCTTCCCTGGCTTTTTTCTGGCCACTCCACACAGCATGCAGGATCTTAATTTACTGACCAGGGAACCCATGCCTCTTGCAGTGGAATCTTGGACTCTTAACCACTGGATCCTCAGGGAAGTCCCTCATTTTTTTTTTTTTTTCCTGATTGCAGTCTTTATCTTTCATGACTTGGATAGAAGAAAAGCAAGGCTGAAACTTCTGGTTTCTTGACTTTCTCTTTCTTCCCTTCCCTCCACCTCTCTCCTCCTACCCTCTTCTCTGCTCTTCCATGCCCTTCCTTCCCTCTCCCTCCCTACCACCTCTTTCTCTCTTTGAATTTGGGTAGATTTCTTTCATTTATTCCACACCGCATAAGCCAGATGTTTGAAAGTTAGCTGCAGAGGATTATGTTTTCTTGTTTCCCATCATCCTTTCCTAGGACCGTAAATCCTGAAATTCTTGAGCCCACAAATCACCGACTTACATAAACAAAGACTGGGGAAAGCACACCGTGAAGGAGGCGTTTTAAAGGCTGTGGTTATTCCAGCAGCAAATGCTTTCTGTCATCTTCTTGGTCCCTGACTGCTGCTTCAGATGCCACTGGTCCATGAAATAATTTAAGATTCAGTTCTGAAGCTCAAGCCCAACCGATCTTTCCAGACATGTCCCTACTATAAAACATTCAAGGTTACTTGTTTAATCATTCATGGGGCTTCCAAACATGTCAGCGTTTTTATGGTATCGCTGGTGACAGCTATAATGTTACCAGTAATTACAGACTGAGGAAATGTTTGTCATGAATGTAAGGCACATTACTGAATAAGTATATGGCTTAGCAGGAGAAATGACTCTTACCCCCTCTTCCACCTGATCCTCAGCTTGTATTTAGGTTCCCACTCCTACCCCAGGCTTAAAAGTATTCACCAAACCACCCCTTTCTCAATAATCCTTTACAACTATGGAACAGGGCTGACAAACTCCACTACCTACAGAAGTTGGGAGGTAAATAAGAGAAATATTTGGATGTAAGCAAACCAATAGAGCAAAATTGACAATAGCTACCAGTCAGCTGCAGTGTCAGAGATACAATAGGGAGATGTAGAGACCGTGATCCTTTGGAACACTGCCCGCCCTGTCTAAGAGCACAGATGCTCTGTTGTTCGTTATTGCCTGGTGAGAATGTAGCCGTGCATTGCCAGATCTTCCAAATTTCTGGAGAAGCTGCAGTTTGGATATTGATGTGGAATCTTGTATTAGCCCAGATGCTAGCAACTTTTCAGATTTATCTAGCAGAAATTCAAATAGTGCTGTCTGGAACAAAGATCATCTGAAAAGCAGAACTGGCTCAAAACAGCTATCGCTTTGTTCTGGGGTAACTGAAACCCAGCATCTCTGGCAACTGTTGCTTTGCCATGAACTTCAGGTCATTGGTCAGCTAATAAAGGAGGAACACAAAGTGAAAAAAGTTAGATTTAATGGTGCAGATGAAGTACAAATAACTTCAATACTATTGGGTTGGCCAAAAATTTTGTTTCATTTTTTCCAAAACATCTTACAGAAAAACCCAAATGAACTTTTTGGCCAACCCAGTATTTATTATGACAGATATGGGTTGACTGCCTGCTTCATACCAGGCACTGGGTGAAATGCTTGGGTCATACTAGTGAACAACACAGGTGAAATCTCTAACCTCTTTGAACTTATTAACCCTGGGGGGAAGATGTATTATTGACATCAATATTCAGATGAGCCCCCAAATTACAGAAAACTTATTTGAACCCAAGTCTGTGGGACTCCAGATCCTTGCCTGTTTTCATCTGTGTGCCATGTTCCACGCTAGTTCCTGGGAGGAGTGGGATGAGGAGATGGGGAGATGGCCTTCATAATAAGGTACTTGTGTGCGTATTAAGGGAGTGGGGTCTGACGGAGTGACATCACGTCACACAGTTGTGACCTTCGTAGCATATCATCATGCAGCCATTAGGTTTATTCTGCTTGGGTGGGGCGGAGTCTACACCACGTGGCATGTGAGATCTTCCCTGAGCGGGGATCAAGCCCGGGTCCCCAGCACTGAGAGCACAGAGGGAACCACTGGACCACCAGGGAGGTCCATTAGGTTTACTCTTGACCAGAATGGGGCTTCCCGGGCAGTGCTAGTGGCAAAGAACCCGCTGTCCATGTAGGAGACGTCAGAGACCCAGGTTGGATCCCTGGGTTGGGAAGATCCTCTGGAGGAAGGCATGGCAACCCACTCCAGTATTCTGGCCTGGAGAATCCCATGGGGGCCCCAAAGAGTCGGGTAAGACTGAGTGACTTCCACTTATTCTCATTTTACAGATAAGGTAATTGAGGTTTAAAAAAGATTTAAAGGCTAGCTCAAGATCACATGGACAATCAGTGGTAGATAATGCAATTCAAGATCAATCTGTCCTGATTTAAAGTATGTGATATAAACCCTAGCCCTGCTCTGAGACCCAAACCCCATCCTTTCAAGATCAGCAGAGACAAGGGAGTGAAAAGCTGGGCCCCAGACAGCATGTTTGATACCCTGATTTCATCATTGCAAGAAATCCCATGGCAAAGGTCCCTTCTGCAGGCTTGTGGTCAGGGGTTTGAACTCAGCCCTGCTCAGCTATGAAAAGCATAACAGCAGGCAGACAAAACCCTTCATCCCCTACTCCGGTCCTTAGCTCAGATGTGGCCACAGTGGATTTGGCTACTGTCCATCACTGCATTCTCTTACTGATGCAGCCAGCTGTCTAAGGAAATTCAGCAGGCCATGTAGATAGCAAAATAAGAAATCCACTAAGCCATCATAAGTGGAAGAAGTCATGTTGTAGGCTAGTCACATTAGAGCCATCTGTTCTTGGTATAATATACACTGAACTAATAATTATCAACAAATATTTTACCTCTCTAATTTGAGGTAAGCTGGGAAAATCTTAGGGCTATTTATAAATAAATGTCTTCTTGTCGAGTATTTATGAACAAGTATTGCGTTCTACAGTTTATAAGTAAACACTTTATCTTTTCCCACACATCTGTTCCTTGTTTTCTGTTTTTTAACTTTGTCAACTTGCCTAGTGACCCAAGCTAGAAATCTGAATTGTTTAAAAATTTCCCTCTACCTCAGTCTTTGTGGGCTTACCCAGTGGCTCAGAGGTAAAGAACTTACCTGCCCATATAGAAGATGTAGGTTCAATCCCTGGGTTGGGAACATCCCCTGGAGAAGGAAATGGCAACCCACTGCAGTATTCTTACCTGGGAAATCCCATGGACAGAGGGGCCTGGCAGGTTACAGTCCATGGAGTCACAAAAGAGTCAGGCACAACTAAGCGACTAAACAACAAATGAGTCTTTATAGTAATCATCAAAGCCTATCTGTTTGCACCTCTGCAATTTCTCAGAATCTTTTGTTCTTCATTTCTGCTGTCTTTGCCAAAACTAGTCCTGCCGTCAATTGCTTGGTCAGTTACAATCACTTCCATATCAGTTTTCCAATTTTCGTTTTTTCCCAACATTGCTGGCTTTAAAACATCTTAAAATATGATTCTGTTCTGTCAACAACACCCTTCAAGAATGCTTCATGGTTTACAGGGTAAAATTTGAACTCTCTTGTCATGTATAATGTTTAAGGCCTTTTCTTCTTCCCAACTTTTATTAAGCTTCTACTGTTTATTCCCTGACAGTAAAATCAGAAACAAGGACCAATTCCTGTCACTGAGGGAAACGACCTAGAATCTAGTGGAGGGGCTGTCTGTGTGAAGACAAATACAATAAATATACGAGGCGTTAGTGAGAAGTTTTGCTTGAGCTGGTATGTCTTTGGTGAAGGAGTGGTTAAGTCCTGTGGCTCAGTCTGTTGGTTGACTTCCTAGCATGGGTGCTTCCCACTGTTGGGTAGGTAGATCAGGGAAAAGGAGTCAAAAATGGTGGTGGCTACAAGACAAAGAAGGGAAAAGCCCGCGAAAATAAAAGAAGGTCCGAGAACCGGAGTGAGGACCTCAGGTAAAACAAGCAACACTCCTGGCTGGCCCAGTTTACATAGGACAGGCCCAGGGAGAGATAAACATACAAATAGAGGAGCCAGAGCCAGCTCACTCTCTCTCCCGCGTGCTAGGGCGCTCCTCTCCTAGTGTCATTAGATCGACGTGCCCTCACGCCTCGAAGATGGATTTTCCTGCTATCTTCTAAATAAAATAGAGCTGTAACACTGAGCTGTAACACTGATTTGTCTAAGAGCTATAACACGGTCCATTCGAGACCTGAGAGCTATAACATGGTCTATCCAAGACCTGAGAGCTGTGACTCGCCGAGGGGGCTTCAATGTCCGTCACTCCAAGTCTCTGTTGTGACGAGACAAAGAACCGAGGAACGTACACTCGTGTGATACTATCATCCCAGACTGTGCTGCTCTTGGTTTTAGGCACAAAAGGGAGGACACAGGCTCAGCTAATTAATGTTTCCTTGTCTCAGGTTGTAGTCAGTGATTCCGGGATGGATTCGTGAACAAGATGGGTCAAACAAAAGAGTCTCAGAACTTCTGCAGAGGAATCTGGGTCAGAGACGCTCCCAGGTTCTTTCCCGACAAGGAAACCCAGGAGCTGCTGGCAGCCCTCTGAAAAAATAAGAAGGAGGCCAAGGTTGGGGGAAGCCAGCACTGTGAAAAACAAGGCAGAAAGATGACAGGAGGCGCAGTACTGAGCTCAGGGATCGAGTCTTGCTGAAATTTTGCCCCAATTCTGACCTGTTTAGTTAAGTGAGCCAAAATAGCCTCTTTGCTGTTTTAGCAGGATTGTTGTGGTTTGGGTCTCCACCCCTCTTCTCTTAGGAACTCTGGGAGCCACACTTCTGGAGTCTAAAGAAAGGCCCGTCCCCCGGCCTAGATTCTACCCTGGGGGCCCTATGGTGCTTTTGTCAGCTGTGTCCTCCTGAGCTGAAATGTCTGCTTTTTGCTTCCGGACTCTCATTGTTAAGTCTTTCTCTCTCTCCTTTTGCTGAAGCGCATGCGCAGATGGACTGTGTTCTGGGTGCCTCCCGGAAATCCGCTGCTCATGATGCGTCCTAGAGAGGCAGCCGGCCCCTGTTCCCAGTCCACAGGGTGTGGGCATCTCTGACTGTGGCCTTTAGCTCTAGGAGAGGACGCAGACCCAGGCCAATGAGCTCCTTGTGCTTCTCTGGCTGCAAAAATATGAGGTTAGCCGTGGATCTGTGACTAACCAACATCTCTGCAGTGTTGGTCAGGGTTTGATCAGGAAACAGCTCTACAGGGTTGTCTGAACAGGAAGATTTATTATAAGGGATTGTTGATGTTTTACAGGGGATTAGTTAAAAAGGGATAAAAGAGAAGCCTAAAGAACATTCTAGGGCTGAGGGAGAACATCCAAGGAAGGACCAAACTGAGATGGGATGTTCTCCCTGAGGCCAGGATTCAGACCCCACAGGAGAGTCTGATTGTAGCCACTGGATGGTCTGATTGTAGCCACTGGATGGTGGGGAGGCTCCTGAGGACGCTCAGAGCAGAGCTGTCCAGCGTTGTCAGGGCGTGGCCAGCAGGCAGAGATTCCCCAGAAAGCTGCCTGTAGGAGTCGCTATGGAAACTGCAGGGAATCGTGCTGGAGTCGTCCAGCGGGGCTGGGGTTCTAGAGCCATGGGAACTCTGCAAATCTGTCACCAGGAAGCTGATGGCAAGTGAGCGAGGGGCCTTGTGGAACCCACTTCTAGGAAGCCTGCTGCTTCACCCCCGGAACTGGCCGTGCAGCTACCCACAGGGCTTTGTTCAGTGGATCTCCCTGCTGGGAAGCCCACCAGGGGCGGTGACCTCCACTGAGTGTCCTGGGTGTCAGCCCAACACAGCAGGAGCCAGGAAAGGCCAAGCCTGCTGGAACCAGGAAGGGAGCCCTTCACCTCCCCGGGGCCTCCCCAGGGCCCCTCCAGCACCTGTACTGACAGAGCTTAGCATCATTCCTGCCGGCAAGAGAAAAGTGTTCCCGCATCATGGGAAGGGCAGTGGAGGTCAGATTTGCAGCCAGGAGGCAGTGATTTGCTACCTGGCACCTTTGCGATTTTAATTTTGATTATTTTAATTTTTTTTAATGATTTTATTTGTTTGGGATTTTATGATAACACTAGGAAAGAGATGCTCTCTGGAACCTACCGATAAACACTCAGAGCAAGACAACGGCTACCTTTCCACCAGGAGGGGAAAGCCTGCCATAGCGTTAAAGCAGCACAGAAGAAACCGAGCCCAGAGATGGGGAGAGGCAGGCCACTGACAGCACTGTTGGGTTTTGGGTCCAGCCATATCTTCAACTGACACACATTAGGACTTTGTTAGTATAAAAACCAATTAGTCCCACCCCATCGCCATTTAAACCAGTTTGAGCTGGATTTAAGTGTCTCAACCTAAAGAATACTGATCAAATCAAAATAAATCTTTGTGCTTTAAACTCAGGTCAATGTTCTCTCTAATCTGCATGTATTGTTTCTCATTCTTGGACCCTAATTCTGGATACATCATCTCAGAAGCAGAGGTGATCTGAGATCTGAAAGCTCCATTGAATCAAGGAGTTTTCTTGAACTTGAAATGAAGGCCACCTTTGCACAGTCCTGTAAAACCTTGTGCGACATCCTTGGGCTTCCTGTGTCCTTCCCTTTGCAAGTGTACCACAGGCTGTTACAGTCTAATCATTTCATTCTCAGTATCCTATTAATTACAGGGAAACCAATGAGATTGAGAGGTTGAGTGACAGTGATGGGTGGGGTTCTCAGTGAGAAACTCCAAGTTTGAGAGCCTTAGCATTTGCTTCCCAGATTTAGAGTAATTTCTGACTGGATGAAGTCTTTAGAGTGAGCCAAGATACTCAACAAAACCTGAGTATTACCTGCCCTTTTTGAATGGAATGATTTCAACATGAAAGGTGAATGAATAGCTCTAATATGGTCCTATAAACTTAAATGGTTGCAATTTAAGAAATTGAATTGGTTTTGATGGGTACTTTTTCCTACTGCTGTTGAAAGGTAATTTGCCTGAAAGTCAAAGACAAGGGGAGAGAACTTTGTTGAAGGCGCAGCAGAATGGTTTCCAGGTGAACTGTGAGCTGCTCCATGATCTCAGGGCCCCCGACTGAGGCCAAGTTGTATCCAGAACAGTCACTCAAGTAACCTGACAGGGAGGACCATTTTCAAATATGTGGCAGCCAGAAAGTGCCCTCAAGTGACCTGGCACTGATCCCAGGGAGGACAGCCTCTCTGACGGTCGTCTGCCCCATATGTAAAAAAAAAAAAAAAAAAGATTTTTGCATTTCCTGTATTCCCACTAATTTAGTTCAATTTAGATGGTTTCCAGCAGAACAGGACTTGATTGGATAAAGAAAGAGAACTGATATACCCATCTCATTGATTTTTGACATTTTAAACATGTTCCATATTATTCTGAAGGAAACTTTTGATCCAAAGTAGGGAAGGTGTGGTAGATCATTTTCGTTCAAAGTGGGGAACTTCACACACAAAAAGGCAGAGAATATCTTCTTCACTAATATCCTTCTACTTTAAGAAGGAGAGCTGGAGTGTGGATCTAAGCTGAATATTTACCTAGAGATTCTGAAACATAAAGGTAAAATATTGGGAATCCCTCCCTCACAAAGGACCATACAATTTTGAGGACAAACAACGCATATGCCAAGATTTGAGCCCAAAGCTCCCTAGTAGGAGAAACATGGTTTCTACAGTCTTGGGGAAGGGAAAGTTCACCTTTTCTCAACAGGCAGAAAATCTTCCCTAGGAGAGAGAGATCTAAAGGTATGCAAGGAATATACCCCAGGGCTATGCCAGCTGGTGTTTCCTGTAAGCACAGGTCTTTGAAGTGCTTCCTCTTAAGTTCTTGTAAAAGGAGGACCTTTAAAAGAATCAGTGGGCCCTTGGAAGACTTCAGAGAACCATAATCATTGATAAGCCTATTTGTCCAAGATAGTATAACTCTGCTCACTTCTTCTTCTTCTTCTTCTTTTTTTTTTTTTTGGCAATATCCAAAATGTAGGAGCATCCCAATTGACAACTGCTAGTTCAGTTTCACTTTTCACTTTCATGCATTGGAGAAGGAAATGGCAACCCCCTCCAGTGTTCTTGCCTGGAGAATCCCAGGGATGGGGGAGCCTGGTGGGCTGCCATCTGTGGGGTCGCACAGAGTCGGACACGACTGAAGCGACTTAGCAGCAGCAGCAGCAGCAGATGCAAGGTTAAGGCTTCCCAGGTGGCACTAGTGAAGATGAAAGGTTAAAAAATTATGGTAAAGCCATCTAATACTATCCAGCAACAAAATAAATTAGATCGTGACACGTTAAAATACACATGAAATTCTAAATACTTATTCTGAGTGGAAGAATGCAGACAAAGAGAGTACATACTGTTTGATTCCACTTATGGAAAGCTCTGCAAATGCAGATGAAACTATAGTGACAGAAAGCAGGTTGATAGTGGCTTGAGTATTTAAAGAAGCAAGAAAAGATGAGACGGAGAGATTTAAAAGGGGCACAAGAAAATTTGGGGATGATGCATGTTTTTGCCCTTCTGATTGTGGTGACTGCTTTCTAGGTATATACATATGCCAGACATCAGATTGCATACTTCAAATATCGTGTGCCAACTATGCCCTGGTGATGCTGTTAAATCTCCACACAAACAACTCTGGTCACTCAGTGGCCAGAACAATTACCTTTGACCTTGAGACCTTCTGGAAAAGAAGACTACCTTCCACCTTGAGGAACAGAATATGTTTCATGTAGATGGCAAGAACATCATGGTGACATGTCACCCATGGACTAGCCATAGAAATGGTGCAATAGTTTCCAGGGTGTCGGAGCTACTGGGTGTGAATTCTTCATAGTGGGACCAAATGAGAGTTTAGAGGGAAATCACTTAGCTTTTTGTGGACGGTGAAGTCCTTATGTGCTGTGCTCAGTTGCTCAGTTGCGTCTGACTCTTTGAGACTCCATGAAGTGCAGCCCGCCAGGCTCCTCTGTCCATGGACTTCTCCAGGCAAGAATACTGGAGTGGGTTTCCATGCCCTCCCCCAGGGGATCTTCCCAACCCAGGGGCTGAACTAGGGTCTTCTGCTTTGGCAAGTAGATTCCTTACCACTGAGCCACCTTGGTTATAGATAAGACTTGCATTGCCGTTGGGGTAGAAAAAGACTGCCTGCTGAGTATTCCAATGGGTAACCATGGACTTGGCATTTATCACCGTAAGACTGGAATGCTGGGAAGAGCCTGGGAGGTAGGCAGATCAATCTCATCAGCCTGGACCAAGACCTCACCTTGTCCTGGTTCAGTCTACAGACAGCCACGTTTCCCTGTTTGTCTTTATTTTTCTTAAGAAGGTGTTTAACAACCAGCAATATATTAGCCTAGGATAGACAAAGCAGATGAAGCAGTTTCCGTATCACGCTACGTGCAGAAGATCTAAGACTTCTCTGCAGTTTCAGAGGACTGAGCTTAGAGTCGGTGGGCAAAAATTATTGAGGGGTAGCACTTGGTTTAAAGTGAAGAAGTCATTATTAATATTGGGTAATATTTTAAAAGTGAAAAGGGTCGCTCTGTGAGATCTCAGTCTCCTTGTCAGCAAGAGCATTGGAGCAGAAGCTAATTACAGATACTGTTTCTACAGTTTGTGCTCCCTTAAGCTAAATTACGTGTAATTTGATTGATTAATTCAGGAACACAATCTGTATTGTGTAGCCCACTATTAGCTATAACATGATAGCGTAGGGGAAAAAGTGTTACAGGAAGCATGGTATTAATAATACCCAGATGTTCAAGTGCTGCTTGCTTACTTTGCATCTAGTCCTTTGTCCACTGTCAGCAATCATGAACTGTGTTGCAATTTTGTGCATTTTTGCAATCTGATTTATGTTCATTTCCAAAATAGTATACAATATAGATGATACGGAGGAATACGTGAAACTGTGGTCTGCTCAATCACTTCTCTGACACAATTTTTTAATAAAGTGAGATTTCCTTTGATCACAGCCCCAACAACTGTAGGGTCACAGCCCCTATGGAAGGGCTGTCATAGACTGGGCAATATTAGACTAGAACTTCTAAGGCAATTATTAGTTCTTCAGTTGTCTGATTCTAGTTGTCCTTGAAAGGTTAACTGATTCATTTTTGCCCAGATTCCTCCTTCTTCTTATTCAGGTCTTAACTTCGAGTCTATGGTAGTAAATTTTGGAGGGAAAGGGTCAATATTTTGCTTTAATCCCTCTTTCAGTTTTTAATGCTTCTTTGACACCCTAAGAAAGATATGAGTTGGAGATTGTGTACATGAGTTTGGAGTGTAAGGAAAAGAGAGGATTGGCTGGGTGGCGCCTATCTCTATGATATTAGACAAGACAACTCAGAGATGGTGTGGAGGGAGGAGGGCAGAGGGAACATTCTGGTTTTGCTGCCATTTAGTTATCTAATAGAGAAGACAGGGATGAGCAGCAGCTGAAGTGGGAGCAAATTCAAGTGAGCATTTTGTCACAGAAGCCGGGGGAATAACGTATTTCCAAAGGGAAGAAAAGCTCCAACATCACTTCTGTGCCCTTTGTACCAAAGACGGTTAATAGAACCAAATCATGGAGAAACATCAGGCATGTCAAACTAAGGCACAGTTTAAAAACTAATAAATGGCCCAGAGTCTTCAACTGTGTTAAGTGTGTGATACAAAAGAATGAGAAACTGTTCCAGATTTTTAAAAGACTAAAGAAGTACGATAATGAAATGCATTGGTATAGAAATACTACTTTTTTCTCTTGCTGTTAAAAACATTATTGGGCTTCACTGATGGTCCAGTGGTTAAGAATCGCCTGCCAATGCCGGGGACATGGGTTCAATCCCTGGTCTGGGAAGATCCCACAACTGCAGCACAGCTAAGCCTGTGTGCCACAACTACTGAGGCCTGCACTCCGGAGCCTGTGCTCTGCAACAAGAGAGTCGGTGCATCACAGCAAGAGTAGGCCCCGCTTGCCACAGCTAGAGAAAGACCTCATGTGGCAACAAGGACCCACCCACAAATGACGTCCTTTTCATTATAGGGGACAGGAATGCAAAAGCAGGAAGTCAAGAAACACCTGGAGTAACAGGCAAATTTGGCCTTGGAGTACAGAATGAAGTAGGGCAAAGACTAATAGAGTTTTGCCAAGAGAAAGCACTGGTAATAGCAAACACCCTCTTCCAATAACACAGACAAGACTCTACACATGTATACACTAGATGGTCAATACCAAAATCAGATTGATTATATTCTTTGCAGCCAAAGATGGAGAAGCTCTATCCTGTCAGCAAAAACAAGACTGGGAGCTGACTGTGGCTCAGATCATGAGCTCCTTATTGCCAAATTCAGACTTAAACTGAAGAAAATAGGGAAAACCACTAGACCATTCAGGTATGACCTAAATCAAATCCCTTATGATTATACAGTGGAAGTGAGAAATAGATTTAAGAGACTAGATTTGATAGACAGAGTGCCTGAAGAACTATGGACAGAGGTTCGTGACATTGTACAGGAGACAGGGATCAAGACCATCCCCATGGAAAAGGAATGCAAAAAAGCAAAATGCCTGTCTGAGGAGGCCTTACAAATTGCTTTGAAAAGAAGAGATGTGAAAAGCAAAGGAGAAAGGGAAAGATATACCCATTTGAATGCAAAGTTCCAAAGAATAGCAAGGAGAGAGAAAGCCTTCCTCAGTGATCAGTGCAAAAAAATAGAGGAAAAAAATAGAATGGGGAAGACTAGAGATCTCTTCAAGAAAATTAGAGATACCAAGGGAACATTTCGTGCAAAGATGGGCTTGATAAAGGACAGGAATGATATGGAACTAACAAAAGCAGAATATAGTAAGAAGTGGAAAGAAATACAGAAGAACCATACAAAAATCACCTTCAACATCCAGATAATCATGATGGTGTGATCACTCCCTTAGAGCCAGACATCCTGGAAGGTGAAGTCAAGTGGGCCTTAGAAAGCATCACTACTACAAACAAAGCTAGTGGAGGTGATGGAATTCCAGTGGAGCTGTTTCAAGTCCTGAAAGATGATGCTGTGAAAGTGCTGCACTCACTATGCCAGCAAATTCAGAAAACTCAGCAGTGGCCACAGCACTGGAAAAGGTCAGTTTTCATTCCAATCCCAAAGAAAGGCAATGCCACAGAATGCTCAAACTACTGCACAATTGCACTCATCTCACATGCTAGTAAAGTAATGCTCAAAATTGTCCAAGCTAGGCTTCAGCAATATGCGAACCGTGAACTTCCAGATGTTCAAGCTGGTTTTAGAAAAGGCAGAGGAACCAGAGATCAAATTGCCAACATACAATGGATCGGAGAAGGCAATGGCACCCCACTCCAGTACTCTTGCCTAGAAAATCTCATGGACTGAGGAGCTTGGTAGGCTGCAGTCCATGGGGTCACTACTAGTTGGACATGACTGAGCGACTTCCCTTTCACTTTTCACTTTCATGCATTGGAGAAGGAAATGGCAACCCACTCCAGTGTTCTCACCTGGAGAATCCCAGGGATGGGGGAGTCTGATGGGCTGCTGTCTATGAGGTTGCACAGAGTTGGACACGACTGAAGCGACTTAGCAGCAGTAGCAGCAATGGATCATGGAAAAAGCAAGAGAGTTCCAGAAAAAAACATCTATTTCTGCTTTATTGACTATGCCAAAGCCTTTGACTGTGTGGATCACCACAAACTGTGGAAAATTCTGGAAGAGATGGAATATCAGACCACCTGACCTGCCTCTTGAGAAATCTGTATGCAGGTCCGGAAGCAACAATTAGAACATGGAACAACAGACTGGTTCCAAATAGGAAAAGGAGTCCATCAAGTCTGTATATTGTCACCCTGCTTATTTAACTTATATGTAGAGTACATCAGGAGAAAAGCTGGACTGGATGAAGCACAAGCTGGAATCAAGATTGCCAGGAGAAATATCAATAACCTCACATATGCAGATGGCACCACACTTATGGCAGATAGTGTAGAAGAACTAGAAACCTCTTGATGAAAGTGAAAGAGGAGAATGAAAAAGTTGGCTTAAAGCTCAACATTCAGAAAACGAAGATCATGGCATCTGGTCCCATCACTTCATGGCAAATAGATGGGAAAACAGTGGAAGCAGTTACAGACTATTTTTTTGGGCTCCAAAATCACTACAGATGGTGACTGCAACCATGAAAGTAAAAGACGCTTGCTACTTGGAAGAAAGTTATGACCAACCTAGACAGCATCTTGGAGAATGAAATGGCAACCCACTCCAGTATTCTTGCCTGGAGAATCCCATGGATGGAGGAGCCTGGTGGGCTACAGTCCACGGGGTCACAAAGAGTCAGACATGACTGAGCGACTTTACTTTCACTTTCAGACAGCATATTAAAAAGCAAAGATGTTATTTTGCCAACAAAGTTCTGTCTAGTCAAAGCTATGGCTTTTCCAATAGTCATGTATGGATGTGAGAGTTGGACTACAAAGAAAG